>NW_005871097.1:4737869-4818040 GCF_000147115.1 Myotis lucifugus
CTCCAGAGAGAATTGAGCAATGAAAATAGGAACAGCTAATTAAATATGTTGGTGAACAAGTAATTGAAACTTATTTGCAAGCTTGGTAAATGGCATAATTAGATTGAAATTTGGGGAGGATGAAATAGCCAATGTTGAAGATTCTAATTTTTCTCCTTGGGGAGGAACCTATGGATGCATACCATTGGTGGGAAATAAACATGGCTTACTTTCTAAAAGAAGCATGCATGATACTCTTGCCTGGCTTCCATTCAATAGGTTTCTCAATAACTAAGTCTTTACTGTTGGCAATAACATTATGAAGTCAAATGACTCAAAGGTTTGTAAAGAGCTTTAACCTATTGCTACAAGGGCTACTTGAACTTCCCTTTAGCATTTACTGAACCTAAACAAATGCCTATCCTATGACCCAGCAATTCTACACTCCCAGACATATACCTCAGAGAAATGAGTGTTTTATGCCTATCAAAGAAGTATGGCCAGGGACGTTCATAGCAGCTTCATTCATAATAGCACCAACTTGGAAACGACACAAATGTCCACCAAGAGTATAATGGAAAATAAATTGTGGAATATTTATACAATGGAATACTCCACAGCAATGAAAAAGAATGAACTGCTGATATATGCTGCAACATGGAGAAGTCTCCCGCACATTGTGGTGAATGAAAGAAGCCAGACAAGAGGATGTATACTGTACATGATATTAAAGAAGAGGTCAAAACAAGCAATGGCGATAGAAGACAGAATAGTGATTACTGCTGTGGGGTGTGGGGAGGAAGGAGGCTATTGACAGGAAGGGACATGAAGGAGCCTCCTGTGGTGCTGGAAATGTTCCAGATCTTGATCTGGGTGCTGTTCACACAGTGTATGCATTGATAAAACTCTTTTGAACAGTACATTTTTGTGCACTTTACACAGCTTACTGTGTGTGTTACACCTCAGTAAAAAGCAATAAGCAAATAAATCCATAAATAAAATTTTACAAGGGAAATTCCTTTTCTCATTACCAAGTACATGCCCAGAGAGAGACTATTGGTATCCAGTGACTCTCATAGATTTATCATGGGACCTGGATGTAGTTACATCCATGACTAGGACTTAACAGAGGCAATTATGCTCAGGGCTCCCAGTCTCCCCCCTTCTTTTTAATGTATGTTTCTTATCCTCTTTGGCCTTCTTGACCATTTGGGCAGCTACATCATATGAAAAGGGATGTTACAATATGGGGATGGGAAAAATATGAGTTTCCTAACCTTAAGTCCTGAGGGGACTCCGAGCACAGATGAAAAATAGTGATAAGACAGAGCTAGGTTTCCTGCCAAGTAGACTAAGGGAAAGTTCACCAGGTAAGGGAGAATACAAGAGTTGGAGGGAAGCAAGGAGTTTAAAGATGTGAGTTCTTGGGCAATGGGGGTTCTGTCCTCTCCACGGAACTCCCAGGTAGGATAGTAAGATCCAAAGGACATCTTGCCTTGCTTCCCAACCTCTTTTTATGAATACTTTACTGATTACAGATTTTCATTTTCTTATTGATTCTGAATGATCCTGATGATCAATCTTGAGTCTTCCATTTTCTTTCTCTGGAATCTATTGGGCCAGAAACATAAATTTATCTATTTAAACAGTGTCACGAATGGCTGGGTAACTCAGTTGGTTAGAGCAGTGGTCGGCAAACTGCGGCTCGCGAGCCACATATGGCTCTTTGGCCCCTTGAGTGTGGCTCTTCCACAAAATACCACGTGCGGGCGCGCATGTACAGTGTGATGGAAACTTCGTGGCCCATGTGCAGAAGTCGGTATTTTGTGGAAGAGCCACACTCAAGGGGCCAAAGAGCCGCATGTGGCTCGCGAGCCGCAGTTTGCTGACCACTGGTAGAGTGTCGTCCCGATATGCTAACGTTTCAGGTTCAATCCCTAGTCAGGGCACGTATAAGAATCAACCAATGAATGCACAAATAAGTGGAAAAATAAATTGATGTCTCAAAAAAATCAATTAAATTTTTAAGTAGTGTCACAAATGAACAAAGTGACGTTTTTATACATACTCACATTCTTCTTATGAAATGTAATTTTTAAAAATTTGGCTCAAAATTCTATCTACTAAGGATTCTAACAGTAAGGTTTTTCTGGCATAAGTATTCCTTTAAACTTTGTGGCTGATTGCAACTATTACCACAAAAAAAATACTTTTTTAGTGAAAAAGTAAATTAAAAATAGAGATTGAGAAAATAGGGGCGGGGGACCAATAATATATTGCCATACAGGAAAGTAAAACAACTTTTGGCTTGCCTACCTGAGACAGTTGGGAGAGTGATTTATTCATATCTGTTATGATAAGTATCCTTTGTGTTCCATTTGTGCTGGGAGAAACTCAACAGCTTGTTTACAGCATTTTTGTCTTTTGATTTTGGCATCATAAATAGCTATAACTACAGACATGGGTAGAATTTGGCCTTCACAGAAAACCTGATTAGGGAGCTCAATGTTTATTGATTACCCTTCCTGAAAGGCTTTGGGGTTCAGAATACATAGTGGTCCAGCAAGCACAGGACAATTAACCTTAGATGTGAGGATTTTCCAATGGACAAATTAATGCATTAACCTGAAAGTCATCATTTTCTTGGCCATATGTTGACTTTTTAAATGTTATATTTCTCATTTCATTGAAATAATGACAGTGTTGGAACACGAAGGTTTATATTGGTCTTTCTGAAATACAACATTATTGAATTATACATACAAATCAAGTTGGTCTTGCAGCTCTCAAACATACATATATTCCACTGAAAATGAGCCAAATTGAGAGCGTCACTGCTTTTGTAAAATCCACCATGCATTTCAGTTTGGTACTTCACACATCATCAAAAGGTTGTCAGCAGGTCAGGAGACACAGAAATTTAGAGATGGAATGTAGCATTTCTGAGTCCCTGTCAGACTTGTCAAATCTTTGTTTCCTAGACTTCATAGGAATAAAGCTTAGGAGTATAAGTGGGGAGAAATCTTTATATTTAAAAGGTTTAGCAGTGTTTTCCAGTATCAGTTAATAGGCAGGTTGTGTTTATATTGTTCAAAGTGTCTCCATTTGTACATCACAATATTTAAATCTGTGAAATCAAAGGCAACATGCTGTCACTGCTGCTTGCTTCTTCACAAAGTGTATTGAACAGTAGCTGGAGACTTGTAACTCAATAAATGCATTTGGAGTTTATATTTTTGACTTGCACCATTCTACTCAAAACCTATCCATTAATATGAATTCTTTTGTGGATGTGATGGGGGAAAAGTTAATGCCAAGACTGATGGAAACCTTCTATAGTTTAATTGCATGTATGTGGACTAGTAGTTTTGTTTTCTCACTATCTTTTCTAAAAGAGAAGAGCTAGAGGCATAACAGTCTCCATCATGTTTTTACTTTTTAAACTGTTGATGTTCAGAAAAAGAAATCTCACCTTTTTAGGCACTCTCTACAGCCTATCTGACAATCATTGCAAATTTATTTCTGGTGGGTAATGCTCTTATTTATATTATTTCTGATTTAGACTTGAAGCCATAGAGTTATTTGCCCTCCCTCTTGCTTACTGGGCAATCCCAGCATTTGCTATGGCCCAAGTCACAAAAGCCATTGCACAAGAAGACTTAGATTTCATTGAAGAAGATCTTATGGTAATCTCAGTAATGCTGAATTGACTTCTGAGTTGGTGGTTTCTAATTCTCCATCGCCTACCTTAACACTAATATTCAATGTATAATCTCTACCTTTGAGTATGTAGTGTGTCAATAGGAATACCTTGTGGTACCAAAACCATGAGGGCCTTTTGCTGCTTTCAGGAGTCTCCTCAGAAACCCTTTCAAATCCTTGTAACAGGAAAAGAATCATACTCTTATGAAATTCCCATTTTTTAATTTACTTTAGTTTTTTATTAAATTTAGTGGGGTAACATTGGTTGAACACTTTTTATTTCCTAGTTGAGACAGGATCTTGTATTGAATAGGACCTGGTTTTGGAGTCAGGGCAGTCAAAGTTTGAATCATGATTCTGCTCTTTGATCTTGTATGAGTCAGCTTAACTTTTCTGAATGTCAACTTCCTTTTCTGAAAAAAAGTAAAACAGAATACCTACGTCACAGAAAGTTGTTGCAATAAAACCACTAAAACATGTAAAATGCTAATAATCATAGTAGATGCTCAACCAATGTTGATTCTAAACTTTGTCCCTCTTAACACAAGTATTTCCTCTCTCACTCTCTTTATTGTATTAATTAAACAAACATCAGTGGAACCTCTATTATGGGATTCACTCTGTGGAAAGTCATGGGGAGAATACAAAGATGAATAAGACAGTTCTGTCCCCAGCTAACAACATTCTAGCACATTGTTTCTCAACTTTAGCTGCACCTCAGAATCACCAGAGTAACTGTAAAGAATGCCAGTGTCCAGGCCATGCCCCAGGTCAGTTACATTAGAATCTCTGGGAGTGTCACCTCTGGAAAGTATTGCTTTAAAGCACCTTAGGTAATTTCAATGTGCATCCAAGTTGAAAGTCACTGTTCTAGAGGTAAGTCAGATGTGAAACCTAGAGTTATAAAATCCAATTCTATTTGATATAGAGGATTCATGTCAGTGGAATGGATAGGGCTCAAACATGAAGTGTCTTAAATACCACCTTATGAAACTTGGCTTTTGTCTTAAAAATAATGGAAAACCCATGAGAGAATAGTCTGATTAAGTTCCAGAATGATTCATCTGGTATATATGTGAAGTATGCTTAGCAGATGCTGTCTCATCCATATACCTTGGAATTTACCGTTGTAGACTTCCAACCAACTGCCTAACAGCCTTCTCTGACTGAGGAAACTCTATTCTTGTGCAGAGCAGACTAGAAATATGGGAGAATTAGACAACTCACATTTCCACTGCTGAAGCAGCCACTGATGATTCAGGGGTTGGTGTATAGATACCTAGCTCCCATACACCTTAGGTGGGATAATTCTGAAGCATATGGTCTATACCACTGGTCAGCAAACTCATTAGTCAACAGAGCCAAATATCAACAGTACAACGACTGAAATTTCTTTTGAGAGCCAAATTTTTTAAACTTAAACTATATAGGTAGGTACATTGTTATTAACTTAATTAGGTACTCCTAAGGCTTAGGAAGAGCCACACTCAAGGGCCCAAAGAGCCGCATGTGGCTTGTGAGCCACAGTTTGCCGACCACGGGTCTATACTAACTCCTAAAGTAACAGGACTCAGCTATGGTGCCCACAGTGCTAACATAGCTTGATAATGAACCTTTATTTGGTTTCTTTCTCTTCCCTGTCTCACTTCCTTACTTCTCTATTTCAGGGTTTCTCAACGTGGGCATTATCGACATTTGAAGCTGGCTATTACTTTGTAGTTGTTGTTGTCGTTGTTGTTGTTGTGTGTGTAGGGGGGAGGGTTGTCCTGTGCATTGTAGGAGGTTTAGCTACATCCCTGATCTAGATCCACTAGAGTCTAGTAGCAACCCCTCAAAAAAGTCACCCCCTGTGGATTAAAACTACTACCCTGCTGACATTTCCTGGGTTCATCTCCCAAATAAACTACTGGCCCTGGAATCCTTGTCTTTGGATCTGCTTCTGGGGAACCTAAACTAATGTAGGGGAGTTGAACTGGACACAGAGGGGATATAGAGATCAATTATGAGATAAAAATGTCAGCCTGAGCCCTGACCGGTTTGGCTCAGTGGATAGAGCGTCAGCCTGCAGACTCAAGGGTCCCAGGTTCGATTCCGGTCAAGGGCATGTACCTTGGTTGTGGGCACATCCCCAGTGGGGAGTGTGCAGGAGGCAGCTGATCGATGTTTCTCTCTCATCGATGTTTCTAACTCTCTATCCCTCTCTCTTCCTCTCTGTAAAAAATCAATAAAATATATTTTTTAAAAAGTCAGCCTGAGACAAAGAAGATAATCTTAATCTCAGATGAGGCTGAGATGATAGGAAGAGATGGATATGAGATACCAAAAGGACCCAATTGATGGAACTCAGAGCCTTAGTGTATGTGAAGAGTGAGGAAAAAGAAAAAATTTAGTGTGGCCCTGGTGGTGTTATTCAGTGATACGAAATCTAGAAGTAAAAGCTGGATCTTAAAATAAACTCTGTGGGAGTTTTTAGTGGATTTGTGGGAAGATGGAGATGTTAGATTCCATTTTGTATCTCAGTTAAGAGCCATATTGTAATGTCACCATCCCCCTAATTCCCAGGAGAAAAGTCATTTTAGATCAATAGTTTTGATTCTTGGATGCACATTGGAATATTCTGGGAATTTACAAGATGCTGATGCTTCAAACCCCATACTCAGAGACTGTGATTGAATTGGTCTGGGATGTGGCCTTGGCATTAAAATATTTAAAGTTCCCCAGGGGAATCCAATGTGTAGTAACAAATCCAGTAAAATTTAACAACATAAGAGGAATTGTTTGGAGAAAGGATCTCTCTCTCTCTCTCTCTCTCTCTCTCTCTCTCTCTCTCTCACACACACACACACACACACATGTGCATACATAAACACATGCACACTGCTCAACATTTTGTCTCATACTATTTTTCTATTACAAATATAATCATGATGTGAATTTTAACTTTATTAAAAGATGCTAAAGATAAAGCTTAATCAAATAGTTAAAAGTATTGAGCATTTCTTCTTCTGTCAAGGTACTTTTCTAAGCACTTCTTATGCTTTATCTCATTTAATTCTCACAAAAACTTTATGACGTAGTGCTATTATTATACCATTTTAGAGATGAAGCAGCTGAGCCTCAGGAAGTTTGGCCTGCTTAAAATCCTGAATGTGGCACCAGGGCTGCCTGACTCCAGAGCCTAACCTGTCAGCAATGATACTAGATGGTTGGTCCAATTTCCTCATTTTGTTCAAGCCTCTTAGCTTATCGAGAAATTTAATTAATATGTGCATGAGAAGTTTGGGACGGGGAAATACATCATTTTAAAATCTAAGAGGCAGCTCAGCTGGCATGGCTCAGTGGTTGAGGTCATGGTTTGATTCCAGGTCAAGGCACATGCCTGGGTTTGGGGCTTAATCCCCAGTAGGGGGCATGCAGGAGGCAGTCAATCAATGATTTCTCTCATCATTGATGGTTCTATCTCTCTGTCCCTCTCGCCTCCTCTCTGAAATCAATAAAAATATATTTAAAAATAATAAATAAAATAAAATCTGAGGGGCAACAAGGAACTTTTCTACAGGTCAGAATATAAAATGATCATTACCTTTCCAGGGCTAAAAACATGTTTCTTCAGTCTCAAATTCAAAGTAGACCACCTAACTCAGTTTATCTGAGGAAGACTGATGATTCCAGTAAAGTTTTAGAAAGCGTTATGAGATTATCTTGCTTTGTTTAACTATCTTTTAAATTAATTGACTATTGTAATCACTTATTTGTTAAAATTTCTGTGTAAATTTGAAGAGGGGGATGCTAATAATCAAAATAACATCTACCCTGTTTCTCTGGCATAGTTCTCAAGTCTGCACTATCCTGTTATGCTCGTAACTTTCCACTGTCTTTTAATAGACAGTAATAAAGAGAACTATATAACTTTACTGGCATTACACACTTTATTCTGAAGCATATGACAAATGGCCTATTTACCTATTTCTCTATGCTTCTTTATAGTATCTTTTTTGTGAGGATTGTGGAATACTTTACAACTATTTTTTGTTTTTATTATATTTCTGTGATGTTCAGAATGGACAGGCATATTTGACTTGTTTCACAATTTTCTTTTTATTGCACTGTTATAAAAAATTATTAAATGACATTCAATCTTTAAGAAGTATTGAGAAATTATGATTTTATGCTAAATTCCATAAGCCTGGTATCCACATTTTTAAAAATGATACCCATATGAGCAAATGGTATTTTTCATGCTATTGTCCACTACATTAGCTTGTGGGCTCAGACTAAAAAAGCCATGGGTCAGCAAACTTTTCCTATAAAGGGCCAGATTGTAAATATCTAGGGTCTTGTGGGACATACAGGGTTGGCTACAACTACTCAACAACACTATTATAGCATGAAAGCAGTCATAGACAAATGGTCATATTCCAAACAGATCTTTATTACAAAAACAGAAGATGGTCTGAATTTGGCCTGTTTGTTGACCCCCGGCACAAAATCTTACAAGAAAGGCTGTAATCTGGGCTTCACAGTTTTAAAGTCCTAGTTCCACTCTTCATTTGTGTGTGTACTTGAAAGCTGTCAGATAATCTCTAAATAAGAATGGTTAGATTGTGTAAACAAATGTATCTGGGCAAATCCTATTAGTTTTATCCCAATGACTTTAACCACCTGTCCTGTCCTAGTTTACTTGCATTCAGCCTAATCTCAGAAACTGGGAGAAAGTTGGGCTGGAAACTTGGCTGTAAATAAAGTTTGGATGTGGCCTGCTGTCCAGCAGCAACATGATTAAAACAAGAAAACTTATTATTTCCAAGGTTCTTCCACTTCCAGCTTTCCAGGGTATATCTGAGGCCATCTACTCATTCATCACAATAAAGGACCAATGGCTACAAATGTGGCCTTTGAGGTGAACACACTCAGAACATCACTAAGTCCTGCTGGTCACTGATTTAATGTTAATAAAAATAATGGTTATTTTATATTGAGCCATCTGTCATTTTTCTCATGTAGACCTCATCAACACCTCTAAAGTACTAGTAAAACGGTCTTATTCCTTTACAGTTAAGGCCACTGAGACTTGGGTTCCCCCAAATTGCTCAGATCCATGTGTTCTGACCGCAAATCCTCTATTCATTTCACTTCAGAATCTTCCCACATAGACTGTGAGAGAAATAATAGTAATGGCGACATTATGAACAACAACAGCTAATGTTAATTGAGCATTACAAGGTGCCTGGCACTAAGTTCTTTATAGATGTGAACTCATTTATCTCTCCTGACAGGCCTATGTCCTCTTGCCATCCACACTTTCTAGATTAGGAAACTGAGGCACCGATAAACACAAACAACTGATTGCAAGGCAATTTCTAGGATTGGAAAGCATCACTCACTCCAAGTGGAAACAAGCTAGGCAGGAAATGCTTCCTTCATTTTTCCAGTGTCAGAAGAGGAAGAAAAACTCCGGAGGTCTAAAGAAGCAGTTAAGTCCCAGCCTAGATTTGTATTCTAACTGCAACCCTCCTCTCTTTAGTCAACCTTCATGTCAATTCGTTTTGTGCTGATAAATTCCAACCTCCCTGGAGTCTTTCCTATGCTGCCAGGTGAAACTTGCATCAAAGCAAAACACTATGGAGAGGCATCACATAGACAACAGCAGAGAATAGATCTGTCTCTCTGTTGAAAGGAGAGATAAACCAATTACCTCCTTTTGCCTCTCCCTTTCCACTGTTCTGCTGAAAGTCACACAACAGTCACACCAGAGAAGCTCATGCAGCACTCCAGAGCCCAGGTATTTAGGACAAGCAAGGCAGACAGTATAATGGAAAAGGGAAAAAGAACTATATACATCACCACCCAGTCAAGTAGCTTCAATTGTGAATATGGCACTGCCTTTCAAAATGTCTGCATGGTGGATAGAAGCTTTTTCTCCCTTTTGCAGTTGTTAATCTATATATATAAAAGCCTAACTGACCGGCTGATTGGCCGGTAGCTATGATGTGCACTGACCACCAGGGGGCAGATACTCAGTGCACAGGCATGGAAACATGGAATAGATTGATGAATCTCAGAGGGAATGGGATCGGGGGGAGGGCAGGAAGAGATTTACCAAAAATCTTATATGCATACTAGAGGTCCAGTGCATGGATTTGTGCACCATTGGGGTCCCTCAGCCTGGCCTGCAAGGATCGGGCTGAAACCGGCTCTCTAACATTCCCTGAGGGGTCCTGGATTGCGAGAGGGCACAGGCCAGACAGAGGGACCCCACTGGTGCATGAATCTGTGCACCGGGCCTCTAGTTATAATATAATAACGATGTTATCAAATGCAAATCTAATCCCTGCTATGAAGAAAATAGATGTCCTTTGTATCCTCTTTCATTTGGGGGATTGTGAGTAACAGGACTTACCCATCATTTCTTTCTTCAAAAACATTTTGCTGTCCATCCTTCTTTCTTCACATTGTATGAAGATCTCTCCATGCCTGAGGATAAGAGTTGCAAAGCTTGGAAAAGAAGCAAATAATTTTCCCCCAAGGATGCTGTTTGCTGTCTGACTTTTCCCATTTCCAGTTTTTTTCTATCAGAACAATCCTCAGGGTGTTGTCCTGAAATGCCAGTTTAACTGAGGTCACTTGTTGTGAACTAACCAATAATTAGACAGCAGTGACAGTTATAGGTTAGGTAACATGCCCACAACAGTCAATCAGATTACAATGCCAGTGTCAGACAAAATGCCATTACACAAAAAAGTCTTTTAAATATTACTTTAAAACTTTTTACTTTTAAATAATTTTGCACATAAAGAAGAGTTCCTAAAAGAGTACGGAGAGTTCCCAGATAAAGCCTTTACCCCAGTGGTTCACAACCTTGGCTGCACAATAGAATCACCTGGGAATCTTTTTTAAATCCTGATTTCTGGGCCTCATCCTCTGGAAATTCTGTTTCTTTGTTATGGGGTGGGGCCACGACATTAATAACATAGGATAATGGTATTCTTTTCTAAATTAATAGATGACACAAAATACATTTTTTAATGGTGGAGAGGATGGAGTAGAGGTTGTGTATTAGAAAATCCAAAATAGTTACAGTATTAGAAACTTACAGTATAAGACTGTACGTTCTAATAACTATCTTATAAAGGTTGGCAATCTCCAGCATATGGTTGATACTAAACCTCAGAGGGAAGGTAGGGCAGGTTGGGGGTAAGGGGGAGAGATCAACCAAAGGACTTGCATGCATGGACACAGACACCAGGGGGGTGAGGGCATGAGTGGGGGGTTGGGGGGACATTGGGGGGATAAGGACACATATGTAATACCTTAACCAATAAAGAAAATAAATAAATAAAAAGAATTTTTACACATTATATTGTATGTTTTTTTAGTTCTCATACCAACAAATTTGATAATTAAATTAAAAGTTGGAATCATTAATCAAAAAAATGAAATTAGAGGTAGGAAATTTGTGTGGGAGCCAATTAGTGCATAGCCTGTGGGATAATAATAAAAATGCAGCCGTGGGATGCAGCACCAAAAAGAACATTTTCCCAGCAGAAATACCTCATAGAAGTGACATCATCATTTCTAGCATCGTGTTTGGTCAAGGATTTGGAAAACAGTCCAAAAGAACAATTATTTAAAAAAAAATATTACCAGTATGAACACATGGGCCTTTCATTTTCCAAATAATATTTGGTGATATATCAAGTATTTGATGAAATACAGGGAAGAGAAAAGCATTTGAAAATTTCTATCTGAGAGAAATATCTGTGAAATTGGATTTTCCTTCTTCTGTTCAGCCTCCCATTTATCACTACCGTGGGCTATTAATAAATGACGTGTCCTCAGTCCTCACTGTTGATAGGCTGTGTGGAGTGTAGACATCCCTCCATATTTGGCAGACCGGTAGGTGGGCTGGTGTGTAGTCATTGGCAAACTTATTTACAGTTGCATGAAAGGCAGGAATGACTTCACTTATCCTGGTGGTCCTGAACTTAACACAACCCTAGCAGCTTAGCTTACTGTACTGCTGTTACAACCAAAAAAATTCACCTCTTAGGTCTTTAGCTGCAGAGGGTGGTGGGCCCAGCTTCTGCTCTCTGAAATCCGTCACTGCATTTTAGAAGAGGAGCTTCATTGCCTACTGCTTCTGATTCATGACTCTCATTTTTAAAAATTCTATTCACCATTTATGCCAAAGTTTTTGGTGAAATTTGGATATTAATTCTACTTTCTATGATACAAATCAGTTGTTCTTGACAGCTTATGAAACTCTCACATTTAAATATGTTTTAATGGGTTTAAAAGCCAGTAAGTCTTTGCATTTGAAATATATTTTTCAATTTAGAATATTTAATTTCAAGGCTTTTCTCTCTATATATATATTTATGATAATATTTTATAAATGATATACTTATATTGTAACAAAATTGCATGACACTATAAAGTTTTCCAAACATTTATTTTGAAAATACTGTTTCCATAAAATATCTCTAAAAATCAGTTATGTTTGCACACTTTGCTAAAAATATTAACATGTACCTTGAAGAGACACTTTAGTACATTAACTTTAAGTCTGCTACTACTGAGAGCCAACTACTGAGAGCTACTTGTCATCATGCAAAACTTCCATTCTTTGCCAGAAAATGAGGGCATTAGCCTTCTTAGAAAGGAAAAACATATAACTCATCTTTAAGTAGGTAACTATTTTAAGT
Organism: Myotis lucifugus; assembly: GCF_000147115.1. NCBI lineage: Eukaryota > Metazoa > Chordata > Mammalia > Chiroptera > Vespertilionidae > Myotis > Myotis lucifugus. Next base: position 4,750,256 of record NW_005871097.1, read on the forward strand.
ACTTTGTCACAGATAGCCAGAAAATTCTATGGCAAACACAATGGAATGTTACACCATTTTGTTACAAAGCCTTATAAAGATTCTACTGTTTGGTCTTGTTTTGATTTTAAAAAAACTTGATGGCCATGGTCGGTTTTCTCAGTGGATAGAGTGTTGGCCTGAAGACTGAAGGGTCTTGGGTTTGATTCCCAGTCAAGGGCATGTACCTTGTAACTCGGTTGCAGGCTCAAACCCTGGCCCTGGTCGGGGCCTGTGCAGGAGGCAACCAATAGATGTCTCTCTCTTATATTGCTGTTTCCCTCTCTCTGTCTCTCTCTGTCTCCCTCTCCCTTTCTTCCACTGTCTCTAAAACAATCAATAGAAAAAATATCCTCAGGTGAGCATTAACAAAAAACAAAACAGAACCCAAAAAACCTTAATGACATCCTGTAGTATGCAAAGTGAAATATCACAAAGTTCCAATGAGGGATAAAGGACTGTCAATCCCTCCACATTTTGATATCCCCCTCTTTCTTCAAGGATGTATTACAGACTGACTGTTACCATCTAATATATAGTCAAAAGAACATGCCAGTCTCAGTATTTATATATTGTCAATGATGTTTAATTTCTTATACAGATGAAATAACATAAATTGATCCTTATATCTCTATGATGCAAATTATAGCCAGAGTGGTAAGGATCTGACTGGCTGGTGGGTAAGAAGGTTCCAGTCTTGGTAAGTTAGGGGTATGGGTTTTACCACCCTCCAGGGACTGGAGACAGATCTTCAATTTATGCAAGGTGTATAGTTGGAAACAAGATTCCCACATAAAGTTTGACAATCAGTTTGAGGCAGCTCTGCCTCTGTGTCTATTATTGTTCATAAGTTTATTATGGTCTCTATTATCCATGAATGAGTGAGATCATGTGGTATTTTTCCTTCATTGACTGGCTTATTTCACTTAGCATAATGTCAACCTGCAGCAGGAAGGCCAGGGAGTGTTGGGGGGCAGGAGGGAGGGGGGTAAGAGATGAACCGAAGGACTTGTATGCATGCATATAAGCATAACCAATGGACATAAGACACTGGGGGGAAGGGGAGGCCAGGGGATTGTCAAGGGCAGGGGGGAAAAAAGGACACATATGTAATACCCTTTGTAATACTTTAAGCAATAAAACAATTTTTTAAAAAATAAAAAAAGATTCCCACATAAAGCCAAGATTCTTAGAGGGCTTCATATATAGGGAAAGAGGGGGTATTTTGTTGTTGTTTAAAGTATTACATATGTCACCTTTTTCCCCCCCATCTACACCTCTCCATCCACTCCCACCCTCCAGGATAAGCCCCCACTGCCCCAGTGTCCATGTCCATTAGTTATGCTAATATGCATGCATACAAGTCCTTTGGTTGCTCTCTTACCCCACCCCCCTCACCTCCCCCTGCCTTCCCTCTGAGGTTTGATGGTCTGTTCAGTGTTTCCTGTCTCTGGGTCTATTTTTGTTCATCAGTTTATGTTGTTCATTATATTCCACAAATGAGTGAGATCATGTGATATTTATCTTTCTCCGACTGGCTTATTTCGCTTAGCATAATGCTCTCCAGGTCCATCCATGCTGTTGCAAATGGTAAGAATTTCTTCTTTTTTACAGCAGCATAGTATTCCATTGTGTAGATGTACCACCTTTTTTTAATCCACTCATCTGCTGATGGGCACTTAGGCTGTTTCCAGATCTTAGCTATGGTGAATTGTGCTGCTATGAACATAGGTGCATATATCCTTTCTGATTGGTGTTTCTAGTTTCTTGGGATATATTCCTAGAAGTGGGATCACTGGGTCAAATGGGAGTTCCATTGTTAGTTTTTTGAGGAAACTCCGTACTGTCTTCCGTAGTGGCTGCACCAGTCTGCATTCCCACCAGCAGTGCATGAGTGTTCCTTTTTCTCCGCATCCTCTCCAGCACTTGTCGTTTGTTGATTTGTTGATGATAGCCATTCTGACAGGTGTGAGATGGTACCTCATTGTTGTTTTGATTTGCATCTCTCGGATAATTAGTGACTTTGAGCATGTTTTCATATGTCTCTTGGCCTTCAGTATGTCCTCTTTTGAAAAGTGTCTATTTAGGTCCTTTGCCCATTTCTTGATTGGATTGTTTATCTTCCTTTTGTTAAGTTGTATGAGTTCCCAGTAAATTTTGGATATTAAACCCTTATCGGCGATAACATTGGCAAATATGTTCTCCCATGCAGTGGGCTTTCTTGTTGTTTTGGGGAAAGAATTTAAAAGTTCCATCCACTAGCACAATAAATGAGGCAACAGAGAAACTTTTTGCCCATAAAAGGGCTTTGGGTAGAAATAAAAGTTGTCTCCCTTTAGATTGTATAATTGTGTGCCTCTCATGATTTAGGGTTTTAATTTAACTATTCTGGATCAGGAATGCTTGAGCTGAAAATGAATACAGAATTTGATCCTGGACCAGTGATAACCCTAAGGTATATGCCAGAAGAAAATATAAAACTTCTCTGGATGGGTATGCCCTCCCCCTAAGCAATAGGGGCTTCCCACAGGTAAGGAAACCCTGAACATGAGCTTACATCTGTACTGAATGTCCACCAGGTGCCCCTCCAGATCTTCACTCCATTCTTCTTTACTCTGCTTTGTTCCCCAGCAGATTGACCTCTATGTAGTGCATCACCTGGGCTCCTGTCTTTTCATTGGGTTTTTCCAGTGGGACATAATGGCAGGAGATTGAAGGACAATAGATTAGCAAGGACATGTGGTATGTTCCCCCAGCTGCATCCACTCTGAGTTGCTAATTGGCAGTGTCAGCCTGCTTCTACCAAAGACCATGGCTCCTGTTAGGCAGCCCTGTCCTCCAGCCACAGGTCTGGTAATCACTTCCTCCTTGTGCCACTCAGGCTTGAGATAGCAACAGCTTCATGTTTAACTATCTTCTGCCTGCTCTTAGCCCTGCCCACGCCTTTAGAAGTAGTCCTTTTATTAAATTCTCCATGATTACTCTATTTGATGTGCCATCTCTTTCCTGCCAGAAATTTGATTGATGTGTTATTGATCATTTTAAAACGTAATATTAAGGATAATTTTTGAAGACAAACTCTCCATGAGCCAAGAAGTGTACACATACCTAACAAATAGAATAATTAGAACTCAAAGAATTTCATATACTAGAACAATTTATTAGAGATTATAAAATATGTTTAATATAATTAAAGACATAAAAGCAGTAACCAAAATCAGAAAAAATACTATGAAAAAAGAACAAACATTTGAAAAATAGCCAAATAGAATTTCTAGAATTAAAAAAATGGTTATTAAAAATAAAAACCCTGCCCTGACTGGTTTGGCTCAGTGGATAGATCGTCGGCCTGCTGACTGAAGGGTCCCAGGTTCGATTCCAGTCAAGGGCATGTACCTTGGTTGCGGGCACATCCCCAGTAGCGGGTGTGCAGGAAGCAGCTGATCGGTGTTTCTCTCTCATCGATGTTTCTAACTCTCTATCCCTCTCCCTTCTTCTCTGTAAAAAAATCAATAAAATATATTTAAAAAAATAAAAATAAAAATAAACCATTGGACATATTAAACAATGAATTATATATAGCCAAAAAGATGTTCAGTGACCAAGAAGGTAAATCTCAGTATGTTGATCAGAAAGAAGCATGAACAGGGATGTTTTGTTGAGTTGTATACTTGAAACCTCTATAGTTTTGTGAACCAATGTCACCCCAATAAATTCAATATATAAGAAGAGATAAATGGATTGAAATTATGAAAGAGGGGTTAAAAGATATTGAGAAATTGGTAGCAGGAAATAGTTGAAAGATAATAACTGAGACATTTTCATAGAGGATTAAAGACATGATTGCTAAAATTAAAAAATGCAACATGTCCTGAGTAGGATAAGCAAAAATAAGCCCGCATTCAGACATATGTAGTGAAACTGTAGGCAAACAGACAAAGAAAACATTTAAAAAGTAGCCAAAAAGAAAAGCCACATTATCCGTAATACAGTAAGATAGACAGTGTGTTTTGGAACAATAATAATATAGACCAAGTAGCATTGGAATAATATTTTCAAAATAATGAGATAAATGAACTGTCATCTATAATTTTGCACCCAGCCAAAACCAGCACTCAAAATTAAGGGCAAAATGAAGACTAAAAAGAATGATTCATTTCTTTCTAAAATACTAAAGTTATAAAATTGACTTAAAAATAAAAAACATAACCACTAAAGAAATATAATCAATAATCTAAAATCTAGTTGTAAAATGTGTACTAGACCCAGGTGGTTTTACAGGCAAGTTTTACTAAAAAGGAAAATAATCCAAAAAAGACATGGGCAAAGCATACACTGATAATCCAGAGAAGAGAAATTCTCCATGGCTAATAATCTATATGGAAAGTTCCTCAGCCTCATGTATAATAGGGGAATGCAATTTCAAATAAAAAATGAAATATTATTGCACCATTCTCAGATTGGCAAATATTACTCAAGTCTGAAAACACCAAATGTTGGCAGAAATTGGACATAGAGAAACAGGAACTCAGGAGCAATGGGGGTAGACTATAAATTGGTTTACTAATTCTTCTTTGGGAAGCATTTTTATAATATTTAATAAAGATGCAGGTAAACATAACAACATGAACTGGACAATGCCATTTCTGGAAGCTTTTATACCTGTATACAAGAAAATAAGTACATTGGAAATAATCTAACTCTATCCCTCAATAGAATAATGGATAACAGTAGTATTCAAAAGATGTATATCATACAACAGTGAACATACATGCACTAGGTCTATATATATTAGCATGGATAAATCTAAAGGACAAAATGTTGAATGAAAGGATCAAGCAAGGCACACAATATGCATCATTATATCATATATATATATATATATATATATATATATATATATGAAAACAAAATAAAACTATGTGACTTCTTTATGGATGAGGCATATGTTGCTAAAGTTAAAAACATACAGGAGAATACACATCAACTTCAGGCAGTGGGGTAAAGGGAGGGATAGAGTAGCTACAGCTGCATCTATAACACTTAATAAAAAAGATTTAAAAATGTAAGACATTTCTATCTATTTAATCTTGGTGGAGGAACAAAGATATATTTATGATTTTCTATACTTTAACTGTATGTTTGAAGATGTTTTATACTTTTAGACAAAATAAGACCAATATGTTCTTATAAATCAACAGAATATTTTCCTGGGAATTACACTCTTATTATATTTCTTTATACCTGTAGCAGAACAGTAGAAGAATAACCAAATCTATTTCTAAACAGTTTAAGCATACATAAAATTTATATTATATGCATTGGTATTCAGGGCTGTTTTAAACCTGCTTCCTGCCCTTTGGGATATAACTAGGGATGAAAATGGTTAGCCTTGAATTTGAGGATGTGCATCTGACAATAAATGTTTCCTGTGAGACTATGCCACCTGCTTGCTGTATAGCCTGTTAACAAGCTTATTGGAGGCCACAGAGTTGTCATCTTTTACTTCCCCCTGAGACACTCCTTGCTGTTATTTATTCTGGCTGCTGAGTTTCCAGCCTTTTCCTTGCCTGTTAAAGTACTGGCTGGTAACGCTAACTTGAGAGAAGGAAACCTCCCTGCAACCAAAGGAAATGCATGAGTTCTTCTGAAGTGCTTTGCGTACACAAAAGTTAGAAATGTTGATTCAACTCAGCTCATTGAATTTCTATGTCTAACTTTTTCTATACTAAAGAGCCTGTTCAGTACACACATTGGCAGTTTCAAACTGCCTTAAAGACTTCGCTGTATCCCAGAAGGGAAGATTAGCAGTTGTTTCTGGAAACCTGTTGAAATAAAAAAATGAGTGTGAATGGAGACTTGGGCCATTGGGTGAAAAGAGTCTTAAACAGTGTATGTCATTATGCAATGCAAGATATTTGCTTTAGGGAAATAAAATTATTCATCTTTGAGTATGATTGGCGGGAAAGTTTACAACTATGTTGCCTAAATGAAAAATTGCAACTTCCAGATTTCTTCAATTTCTAGAAAGACACTGTACTGCCATTGGCAAGAAATAGGGAAGGAAAGTGTTGAATAAAGCAATGACTAGATATGAGCTCTGCCATCGAGCACTCGAGCACTTTTAAATCTAGTTGGGGAAAGTAAAACAGAACAGGCAGAAAATTCTGATGACATTCTCATCTTTGTATGTCTTAATTTCCAACTTGTCAATGAACTTTTTCAGAATAGCAAACATTTATTGTGCACCCATTATGTGCCAGGTGTTGAGATAAGCACAAGAGATATAAAATCGAGTCAGACAAAGTCCTTGTCTTGGTCTATATGTGGCGACAACACTTAAACGGATTATTCTAATATAACGTGAATGTGCTATAAGAGGGCTACTGGACACAGAAGAGGGACTCAGGATGGAGGGACAATTAAAAGTATGAACAAAAGGTTTGAAGGAAAATTAAGTCTATTTTTTTCTTTCACCTGAGTTTTAAAAAGTGGCTCTTAAAAGTGTGCAGTAGAATGCTGTGAAAACACTTTTTGCAGAGCATTTGTGTTCCATGCAGACGTTACTCTTCCCATTCATCCCTGGTGCCTACCAGCAAAGTATAAGGAAGGGGATAAGGGAATAAGGGCGCACATAATTATTTTTTGGCTCTTCAGTGTTATATCATTGGTATGGCTGAGATGGGATGAAGGATAGATAGATGGACAAGAAAACATAGAAGACAGAACAAACACACTGTATCCCTATCTCTATATATCAGTGTTTCTCAACCTTCTGGCCCTTTAAATACAGTTCCTCATGTTGTGACCCAACCATAAAATTATTTTCGTTGCTACTTCATAACTGTAATGTTGCTACTGTTATGAATCGTCATGTAAATATCTGATATGCAGGGTGGTCTTTGGCGACCCCTGTGAAAGGGTCGTTCAACCGCCAAAGGGGTCGCGACCCACAGGTTGAGAACCGCTGCTATATATCTATATTTATCTATATTTACTATAAGGTAGGGTTGTTGAGTTGAATTGAACCACTAAGCACAAACTAAATTGGTATTTACTTCAGTGCATGGAGGTAGGATGGAAGTTACTCAATTTTCTAGGTCCTCTCATTCAATTTCAATGTTTTATGACATTGAGAATTAGGAGGCACTAGGTCTACAGGCTCAGATATTACATCAGTATACAAGGGAAAAAGAATTCCCCCTTCCTCATAAGTTTAAATATGTGTTGGTTTTCCCTACAGGAACTTAAATTTGTTATATGTATTGACTGCTCTCAATGCCAAGTATTTCTAACTGTTATTACTTTCAAATGTCATCCTGGGTCTTGGTACTTGAGGCAAGTTGGGAACACCCATCAAAGTGCTGTTGCTTCATTCTCATCCAACTTAATTGAACTATTTTTAATGACTTCTCCACTCTCCTGACCCCATGAGTGCAAAATAATTTATTTTTCAGACAAAGGTGATTTTCCTCAACCTTTTAATTATTAGATTTGTTGACATTGATGTATATAACTATAAGATCTTTTACTTCCACAGGGTAAAAAAAATTCTCTTACTTCCCACATTTTGCCCTCTTCATCACTAATATAATGTGTTCTGTTCTGGATCTTCATTTTTCTTTCCCCTCAAATGACATTCTTCGGTGTACAAAACTTAATTACTTCGGTGAAAGCAGTCTGAGTTTTCATACTCTAAAAACTGATATTTATTCACTCTCAACTGGTTTTGCTTTCCAATTGCTGTTAAAACTATCATATCTCCACAAGTCAGAAAAGTCTTGAAAGTAATAACAATAATTTGATGTAAGTGAAACTAATTTAAAAATAAGGATATTTATCTTAATAATGGGTAATGTGATCCTTGGCTAGAACCTTCTGCTCTCAAAAAGTAAAAGGATCCTCAAAAGGGGGAGCGATGTCGGGAAAAACCCTCTGGTGTGAGCGGTAACGTGAATACACAGAATCAGTAAGGAAATATTTTTCTGTAGGTAAGTATCAGGGCCCAGTTAGAAGACACAAATCACACTAGTCATTTTAATAGAGAGATTTTTTAAACTATGCTTTTTATTGATTTCTTAGAGAGGAGGGGAGGGGGGGACAGAGATAGAAACATTGACGAGAGAGAAACATCGATTGGGTGCCTCCTGCATGCCCCCCTACAACCTGGGCATGTTCTTGATTGGGAATTGAACTGGTACCTCTTGGTACATGGGACAATGCTCAACCAACTAAGCCACACTGGCCAGGCAATAGAAAGAATTTTTTTAAAAAAATTATTGCTATAACATCGGTTATAAGATTATCTAAATTTCAAGCATACATGTCTATGATACATGATCTGTGTATTGTGTGCCCCAGAGAAAATTTAATATAAAGAATTGTTAACTAGGTAACTGAAAAATGTATTGGAGATAGCAACTGCAGGATATAAGTACTCCCCCTGAGGTAACAAAGGGAAGAGGTTGGAATTGTAAAATTTAGAAGCTTGGAGGAGGAGGGGCCCATAAAGTTAAAACTTGGAGCCCTGAGAAAGGCACCCTGCTTGGAAGGTGCTGATTTCTTAGAGTGGTGATGAGGTGCAATGAGGCTGGCTCTGCATTTGTTGGGGGGGAAAAGTAAGAACTAAATTCAGCTGCTGCTACAGAAAGGCCTTGCCACTGCCAGGATTAAGAAGTGAGACTGGGGAAATGATGACAGAAACAAGAATCCAACAGGAAGCCCATAGAAAGCAAACAGGAAACAGACAAGAAAAACCAAGTCCCTCTCCTTTCTCTGGCCTTACAGTCTATTACTGGCGCCCCCTAGTGAGAGCCTAATAGGGGTCCAATGGCAACATAAAAGGTGTTTTGCAGAGTCCTGGCCCCAGCATCACAGAGCCAGTACATATGCTCCTCAATTTATAATGGCCTTGAAAATATTGGAAGTCGAAATGCATCTAATACACCTAATCTACCGAACATCATAGTGTTTTATAGATGAGATGGGATGTGAAAACACAATATCCAAAAGACACTGACAACACAGTACACTGTAGAGCAGTGGTGGGCAAACCGCGGCTCATGAGCCACATGCGGCTCTTTGGCCCCTTGAGTGTGGCTCTTCCACAAAATACCATGTGCGGGCGCGCGTACAGTGCGATTGAAATTTCGTGGCCCATGCGCAGAAGTCGGTTTTCGGCCTGGGTGAGTCTATTTTGAAGAAGTGGCGTTAGAAGAAGTGGGGGGGTGTCGGTCGATGCGGTGCAGGCAGGCCGGGATACGCAGCGGGGGGGAGGGGAGGTACATTGTTTTGAGGTACGTTCGCTGAGGTAACCCCTTCCAACTCTCCCATCCACACTCGTCTATCTGAAACAAGTATACAAGACGAGTGCAGATGGGAGAGTTGGAAGGGGTTGACCTCAGCGAACGTACCTCAATCAGATTGAGGACGTTTTTAGCAAAGGCCAGCTTAGGAGGACCCTAATGAAGTTAATAACAATGTACCTACCTATATAGTTTAAGTTTAAGAAAGTTGGCTCTCAAAAGAAATTTCAATCGTTGTACTGTTGATATTTGGCTCTGTTGACTCATGAGTTTGCCGACCACTGCTGTAGAGTATTGGTTGTTCACCTTCCTGATCACATGGCTGACTGGGAGCTGTGGCTGTCACTGCCCAGCATCAGGGGAGAGCATCATACCTGCATATCACTAGCCCCGGAAAAGACTGAAATTCAGAATTCACACCATCATGAAGTCGAAATATCATAAGTTAGGGATCCTCTAGAAGGGCAGGTTTGGAGCTGGGCAATAATATCTTAATAACTGGCACTTAAGTTTGCAGAAGTAACCCTATCTATAGTATGAGCTGGTTATAAAATTAAAGTACTGCCTTCAGACCACTGTGATGGCCAGGCTAATTGACTCCACATCATCCAATGGTCCCTAATGATTTGTCAGAGCCAAAATTCCTTCCCCTTGGTAATGATTGATATAGAAATGAGTTCCTCATATTTTATATGTAACCTAAGAATTTTATAAGCCCTTCAGCAAATTAATTAAATGGGTCCAGTGCCAGTATTTTTAATAAGCTGCAGCCATTGGCATTAGGGCTTAAATCCAGAAAGATGACATGTAACAAATTTGGTCCCCTGTTGTCTTCTTTATATCAAAGACCCAGAAGAATTTTTGAAGACTTTAATAAAGTAACATTGAAATAAGCTAAACAAACTGCTGAAAAAGGAGCAAGTCAAATTTGGCTGCGTTCAATGCTCAATCAACATTATTCTGTAATTCTTAGCCAACACCTTTACACAAGAAAAATATATAAGATACATGAATACAAAAAAGTGTTATGATTTGAAGTTTTTGTCATTCTCCACCAGAAGAGCCTATTCAATCAACTTAATCCCTAACAGAATATTAGCATTCAATAAGTATGCCAGATGTAAGATCGACATATACAAATCAGTAGCTTTCCTTCAAACCAACCACAACCAATTAGAAAATATAATAATAAACAAAAGAATTTTAAAAGTTTACTTACAGCACTATTAGAAACTGAAATACAATTCAGGATGAAGTAATCAGAATGAAGTAAATTCTTTAGGAGAGAGATATCCCCTGGTGTCCCTGATAATCTTTTAATTTTGTATTTTACACTCTATGATCACCTGTAAAAAATAATATAAGAGCATCTGGATCATTTATATCAGTGGTTGGCAAGCTACAGGTCAAATTCAAGATATTATTGGCTTTGTAAATAAAGTTCTATTAAAACACAGCACATATTCATTTATGCATGATGTATGGCATTTTTGTATTACAATGGTAGCATTCAGTAGTTGCAACAGAGACTCAATGGCCCACAGAGTAGAAATATTTATTATCTGTCCCTTTACAGAAAATGTTTGCTGACCCCTGAATTGTAGGATCACATTATAAATGAGACCAGTTCATATTTGCATTTGTGTTTCTAATCACAGTGAGGCTTGAAGTGACTATGTTTAACTCTCAATATGCTGGCTGATAAGCAGATCCAACTCCCTCCAGTTTGGAATATTCTTAAGTCAAAATGGAAACAACAATCTTCTTACCACCATTGTGCCCTTGTTTAATTCTATTAATAGTGACAAGAATGAAACTTATCTCTTACAGTTATAATTTACATTTATAACACTTTCATAGAATAAGACTTCTTTCATAAGTTACTTAGTAAATTGAAAGTGGTTTTCTACAGTAAAATCAGCAAAATATAGAAGAGTAATATACTACTTTAATTGTTATAAGATAAAGAGAAATATACAGAAGAGTACTTAGGACAAAAATGCTTTTGCCCAATAATGTCACAGTGTGTATCCATGCAAATGTTTTGCAATAGGGCTATTAAAGAATACTGGTGGGAGACTTGAGTCATTGTATGACTTTCTCTAGCACAGGCAGAACAAACTCAAAAGAAACTAGTTTCTCCTAAGGGTAAGCACCTTTGTTGACCTACGACAAGATGGGATGTGAATATCACATTTTTATACCGACCAACAGGTATATTTTCAGTTATTATAACAATAAATATGCAATGGAAAATTATTTGTTAAGAATCGCATTTTGGGAGGGAACACAGTCCAGAACTGTCAGAAAATAAATTTCTGTTGTTTTAAGCCATCAAGTTTGGGATAATTTGTTAATGGCAGGAAACTAATACATGGCCTTTTATAGACATGTCTGCTGGTCTCTGGTTTAGATATTTTTTTTGGTACATCAGAGTTTCCAACAAATTAACCACAATTTGCCAATTAACCTTAAAGCATTTTCTGTTGGACTGTTATCATCTTTCCCCACTCTCACCACTACATGAACATGCACAGTGTGCATGTGCACACATACTCACACACACAAACACCACAGACATTCTGTGGGGAGGGAAGAACAGCTAGTAGCACTCATTCATTCCTTCCCCCTTCCTCCAGGCTAAATAGCTTGTATTATCAAGTTTAACCCCATAATCACCCCAACACCCAATTCAGAAGCTTTGAGGGGGAAAAAATCTAGCAGCTAGCTAAGGGACTCCCAAATGTGATTTTTTAAAAAACAGAATACACAATATAGTATAAATATAACAATATTATTTGATTTTTGTGTGTGTGGAGAGTCTAGGAAAAGTTTGTTTTTGCAAATAATAATAATAATAATAATAATAATAATAATAAAAGGTACATTAAGAGAAATCACTCACCAACAGTTAAAGCAATAGTTCAAAACCTTTGGAAATCCTAACTGGATTGTTTTGCCTGTGTAATTTTCCTTCAATTACAACTTAGCACGCAAAGGCAGAAGAGAGAGATTGGTGCTTCTAGAAGAGTGTTCTCAAGGATCCCCTTAATAGCTGACTATTACAAATAAAGCTGTAGGCAGCTTTAGCCAACATGAAATTATAATGTTAGTAGATAAAAATAGTTACCATAGTTACCTTTCTCCACTGGGAAAAATTCAACTATCTATAGCTATCCCTTATAGGAATTTTGTAACAAAGCACGTAGGCTTGGTTTTATCTTATAACTTCAGAATGCTGAGGCATCTGTGAAAATTAGTTTGGAGATGTTAAAATACATTGCTAACCCTATACTTATTATTTTCTTAAAAGAACAAAAATACCTCTATTAAGTTCTGTGAGAACTCAGTGATGAATGGAAGGAAGCCATTGGTTAAGTCCTTGGGTATAGGAATAGATACTGATAGGTGCCAACAGAGAGGAAGAGCTGGTCCCAATCATCTCTGTTGTCCTGGGCACTGAGGCAACCAGAAGGATGTATCATAGGGACAGAGTATTCACAAGATGTCAAAGAACTTGGCCAATAATATTATTACAAAAAAAACCTAGCAGGCCAATTTTAAGATGGCCAAGTCCCTCTAAAATGTATGTTTCTTTGGGAGGCAGGAAGAAGCATATTGAAAATGGTCAGGAGGTTTGGAAATTTTGGAGCAGACTCCCTAGAATAGTAGCTGGGAGCTTCTTAGTTACTTCTGTCTCAAGATAAACTAAGCATACGTTAATAGTCTTCCTCCATAGAAGTGAAAGAAGAAAGACTCTATGGTAACCTAAGATGCTATCTTTCTAGGAGTCAGTGTAGTGTTGCACAGTGCTACACAAAGTGCTGATTATATCAAGATAAGTAGCTTGCACTGAATGTAAATCAATAAACTGATTACTTTATTGAGAAAATTTTGACACCAAAATTAGATGAATTAAACAATGTTTTTACTGATATAGTTGATTTACATTCTGACACAAGCTTTTATCTCATCAGAGGTCAATAACATTTTGCTAATAGGTGGCCAATCTGCAGACCACACAGACTTTGGAAAAACATGCTCTAGGTTCAAATGTTCACTATGTCAAGTACTCTGTAACCTTGCATATATTTCATAACCACCTTAAACATCAGTCTTCTTATCTGTAAAATAGGAGTAATAATGGTACCTACCATGTGGGGGCCTGTGAGGAATTTGAATACACGCATGCAAAGTGCTTGTTATTCACAAAAAGTGGTTCTGTTTGTGCACATAGTCCAGAATCTATGTAATATGATGGGCTCCAGTGTACCTTAGCAGCTCAATTCTAGCTTTTTATCATGTACCACAGGCACTCAAGCAATGAATGAGATCATTTCTAAAATTGCTAAGGGCTCATATTACCTTCCTTCAGATTAAATTCCATGTTCTATATAGAACATTAAGCATTGCTTTGCCATCCCATTTGAGAAAATATGCCATCAAATTGGCATATACCTCTCCTTATCTCTGTGCATTAAGACTATTTATTTATATGTCTTTCTACCCTTATTGGACTATGAATTCCTCAAGGTCAAAGGCTTGGACTAATTTTCTTAGCATTGCTTGCATGCCCGGCACACGGTAGAGAGTCAACACATTTTTATTGAACATGTCGAATAGCAGACTCCTGACATTAACTACGAACATAATAGAGTACAAGCTTTTGTCTACAATAATTGGGCTGACCTTTCCAAATGAATAAGTAATTTCTCTGCATTGGTTGGCCTTCCATGAATTACAATTGTTGGTATTTGACAATTAGGATATGCTAATATTAAAATGTAAGCACCATTAGGTATGAGTCAAAAAAAGATAGATGGACAGTCAGGAATGGTAAGTACATGATGTATCTAATTTTCACAGGGTTGCTCAAGATTTAGAATCTCCTATTACTTCCTTTTCTCTGACCAAGCAGAATTTTGATAATCTGTTTTTGCATTATTTGAAGACAGCATGAAGTTTGAAAAAGAGTTAAGATTCTAGACTAAAATTGATTCTTCAGTTTTATGCACCCCCTCACTTTCTCTTGACCACTTCTGCCTCACTGGTCGTTGGCTAAGTATTTAATAGAGAAGCCTGAGGCCACCATATTGGCCTCATCTCCCAACACCCATTCAGTCTCACTTGCAGGGAAGCCAGGATGTGTTGAACCACTTCAGTGCCTGAGTGTACTAACGGGCTCTGACTCCTCCCACCACTTCAGGACTTAGTTGAAGGGCTGTACCTTGGGATATGGCGCCTGGGGAAGTTAATGTTCTGTGGGACAGGCATTATGGGGCAACCAATACATTTTATCTTTTTTGGTTCACACATGGTTCCTCATTGTCAATGAAGTTTTAATGCTATAAAAAATCATGTTACCTGTCCTTTATTCTAAAAGGGATATTTCTATGTATCTTTGAGTCAAATTTTTCAACTTGCAATTTTTTGCAATGAAGATAAGAGAGTTGGGTTGGTTACGTAGATGTAGTGCAGAAACATTAATCATAAGCTAGTCATTTTAGGTCAAGTTTTCTGGAAAGTAAAGTCTATGAGCTTTGTGCCATAGACTGCATATAACCTCTATGGAGTACAATTCCATGGCATTAAGAGTGCAGGGGGAACGTAAGTGAAGCAAGAAATGAGAAAAGGCAAAAAGACTGGTATCACCAGGGGTGCTGCAGTTGTCAAAGAGCCAATTGTGTGCATCTCTTTCCAACTCTATGTGCAGTGATTTCTCCACTGCTCTTCCCAGACAAAGGGCCTCATCACCTCACACCCATCCATTGCAGTAGCTTTCTATCTGGTCTCCTTACCTGCCTTTCCTCACTCCAGCCCAGCCTTTGCACCATTGCCAGAACATTACTTTTGCAGCTGAATTTCAATCACACCCTCCTCATGCTCAGAAACCCCCAGCAACTCCCCACTGCCCCCAAAATTAATATCCAGCATCCCTACCTTACTACTGAAGAACATCCACAAGCTGGCCCAGATCCTTCCATTCCTCAGGATATCCGCTCCATCTGACTACCTACTTAAGTCTGAACATGTCCTGAATTTTTCTACCCATAAGGCATTGCTTCCTCTGTTCAGTCTAACTGGGATGTTTTTCCCTTTCTTCCCTGCTTTTTTTTTTTTTTTACTACTGAAATCCAATCTTTCTGCCCCAGAGCAGAAGCTCATATCCATTCTTTCTGGCTTACATTATTTCATCCATTTTTTCTGTGTTTGCATAACATTTTGTTTGTATACTGTAGCCTATTTGGGTTTCTAATGTAATGCTTTGCATTTTTAGTGATGTGTAAACATTTGCATCTCCCCTGCAATCTGCTAATTCCTTGAAAGCAGGGATGTATTTCAGTGATCCATGAGTCATCTCAGACTGGCACAGTCCCTGACATGTGCTAAGTGATTTAATTATATTCTAACAAATACCTTTGAAATGGCCTAACTTGATGTAGATATTTCCTGTGATAGGTATTAAGAACCAAAACAATAACAAAACCCACCTCACTAAAAGAATCCCAGGATTTGTGAAAGTCTCTGAACCCTGAAGTAAGGGCAAAACACATTTTAATTCCTTATACATGTAGTTTAAGTACAAAATGGAAGGTATCCAACTGTCCATGACCAATTCCTTTTCTAAAGGAGGATACTTTCTATTTTAATAAAAAAGAAAAAAATTATGGTGTTAATTAAATTGCTCACTTATCTAGAGCCATCAAGTATCCAAAACATTGTACAGTCTGGAGTCATTTATTTTTTTGAGTCCTAGTGAGTAGTTTTTGTAACCTTGAGGGAGAAAATTCTGTGATTTCAATCTATCCTGTCAAAATCCTTTAGCATTAAACTGTAAAAAATCCTTATTGAAGTTGGTCTCAGAACACTGCCCACTTTTAGCTTGAAGCTTAGATTAGCTTTCAGAAAAGGAAGCCGGAGGTTGTGTTGATATAAAGGAAATGCTCTTTGTGAAATTCCTGCATTAGCTGGGCTCTTCTGGGAAGTGAGTTATGCTTGGATTTTAGAGGTGTCTGTCTTTGCAGGGAAATGCACATTTATGTCATATCATAAAGTCTCTTAACAGTAAGTGACGGGATACTTTCAAGTGATGTTTTTAAAAGAATCTCTGAAGAAGAGGGACACAATCAACATAATAATTTCATAGGGTCTAATAAAGGACACAAAAATGACAAAGCCAGCCTCATGGATCAAAACATAAGGATCAGTTTATAGGGTTTAATTTGATATACTGATGAAGTTTTATACTTAGAGATGCATTATTTTGGATAAAGTAAAGTGCCATATTTTTTCACCTTGATATTCTAGTATTAATTTAAGCATAATATGGATTATCAGGATGATCACCTTCAATAATGTGTTGGGCTCTTACTGTTTAAACTTATTTTATTTTGGTTGTTGTCAAAATCCAGTGAGGCACATTTATTGTATCTCCATTTTGAAGACAGGTAAGGTTTGCACAGGGAGGTGAACTAACCTGCTTTATAAAAGGAGTTAATAAAAGGAGGAGGCATCATTAGTAACCTAATCTCGACAGTGTTTTAGTGCTAACTTCAATTGTCCTAGACTTATGAACCAAACAGAGACTTAATAATGTAAATCAATTACACCTGAATAAAGGCTGATTATATCCCATTGAGCCGTGATGTGCAGTGGAAAATTTAGTGAATACGAAAAGAAAAGAAGTTTATCCTTAAATTGAGAATTAAGCAAACTGAGTTTTCACCATCTTTGCTGGAGAAATCTAATAGCTTTTTGGAAGAAAAACAGGACCTTTGTCTATACTGGTTGACTTTTGCTTAGTATCCTTTGGTGCCATTGTGCTAATTGCCTCCTTGTGAGGGGATACAACCTTGTTACTTGTACATCTAGTGATAGCTGCACATAGTTGGTTTATTGTTTATATCTATTACCTATTATTAGCAATTATGCCCTAAATATTAACTCATGCCACTTGGTAAAGAAATGGCCATGTTTTGGCTATGGTAAGTTGAATACTCTGTGAAAGAAACTTGCATCACCACTTAGCAACAGAGCTGTGTGCTTTACA
The DNA here is from genome assembly GCF_000147115.1 of Myotis lucifugus. NCBI lineage: Eukaryota > Metazoa > Chordata > Mammalia > Chiroptera > Vespertilionidae > Myotis > Myotis lucifugus. The sequence goes on from NW_005871097.1 coordinate 4,767,629, forward strand.
TGCAAGGTATCACCTTGGTAATGCAGTTTGAGGGACACTAGAGAATATTTTGCTATCTGTCCCCAAAGATGTTTCATCTTTGGCTCCTGAAAAAGTTAGGATTTTTTATTGCATTTGATTTAAAAAAACACACAACTCAAACAGGCTTGTAACCCAAAAGGGACTAAACTGACTCACATACATGAAAAGTGCAAGAGCCAATTTGGCTTCAGAGTCAGCTAACTGGTAAACCCAGGACCTTTGGCCTTATCACCAGGAGCTAGTCCTTTTGTATCTCTTTGATTTGTTCTCTGTATTGGCTCATGCTCAGGCTCCCATAGGAGACCAAGATGTAGGCTTCAGACCTACATCCTCCTGATTTAATATCAGCAGGAAAGAGAGTCTCCTCTCTCTAGACTTAACAGAAAAATCCCTTAGCCCTCATTCTCACTGTCTCAACTTGGTCATGGGCTCATCCCTGAAGCAAGCATTGTGGGAAGTTCATGGAAAAATAATGAAGGTTAACATTTATTGAGTACTCAGTGTGTGTCAGGCACTTTTCCAAGCTCTTTTCCCATGTGATAAATATTATTTTGTCTATTTTACTGACGAAGAAAATGAGACATAGAAAGACTATATCCCAGAGCTAATAAGTGATAGAATGAAAAGTCAAACCAAAGTAGTTTTGCTCTAGTTCCCAATTATAAACCATTTTACCCTGTTCTCTGTATAGCTTAGACCTGCGTCCAATGTCTACCTCTGGAATCACCTTTACATAAACCTCAATGGACTTGAGGTGGTGGAATGATACTCACAAAGAAAATGTTATCAAAAAAATTGGGAATGAATGCCTGCCATCTGTAATCAGTAAATCTCTGCTTTATCAAGTCATGATATTTTGTTAATATAACAGTTCTTATTTTTTTCCGACCAACACACCTTAAAGCTACTGTTACTGTCAGTAAGAATCACTCACCTTTAGGGGTACCCATAAAATACTATGTGTTAAAAGGTAATTTTCAGGAAGAGGTAAAATCATGACTCATAAAAATATAAAATGAACGTGTACTAAAGTCTTTATTTTACTCATGAAGAAACTGCAGATATTAAAAGTGGTACAAAGTAATAGTGAAAACGCACAAATTTATATGCAACAAAGGAATGTTTAATTGAATGTGCAGATGGGCGCAAAACTTGTTTTTCTGCAAGGGACAGAGAAGTCAGTCCTCTATCAGAGATGTTAAAATTTGCATGTCTATAAGGGTTATTTTACATTGCTATCACTTAACTACATTTTATAGAATGGTGAAAAAGTTCAAAGATAATGAAAGGCTAGAATCTGATAACTGGGAATGGTGGTCTCTAGGTAATGTATAGCTGTGGACTGAAACAGTATTTTTCTATAAATGTTTAGAAGTGTATTTTATTGTGGTAAGAACACTTAACATAAGCTCTAACCTCTTAAGAGATTTTTAAAAAAATATGTTTTTATTGAATTTTATAGAGAGGGAAAGGGAGAGGGATAGAGAGATAGAAACATTGATGAGAGAGGAACATCGTCCATTGGCTGCCTCCTGCACACCCACTACTGGGGATCGAGCCTGCAACCTGGGCATGTGCCCTGACCAGAAATCAAACTGGTGGCTTCTTGGTTTCTGGGTCGATGCTCAACTGCTAAGCCACACCGGCCAGGCTTAACAAATTTTTAAGAGTACAATATAGTATTGTTAATATAGGCACAATATTGCAGGACAGAACTTATTCATCTTGTATAACTGAAACATATGCACTTTGAATAGCATCTTAACATTTTCTCTTCTTTCCATCCCCTGACAACCACCAGTATACTCTCTGATCCTCTGTCTATTTCATATGCCTCATATAAGTAGAATCATGCAGTATTTGTCCTTCTTTGACTTACTTACTTCACTTAGCATAATGTCCTCAAGGCTCATCCATGTTGTCACATATTGCAGAATTTCCCTCTATTTAAAGATTGAATAATATTTCATTGTATAAAATATACATTTTAAAAAGCTTTTTTATCTATTCATCTGTCAGTGAACATTTAGGTTATTTCTACCTCTTGGCTGTTGTGAATAGTGCTACAATGAACACGGGAGTGTTAATATCTCTTTAAGATCCTGATTTAAATTCTTTTGGATAAATACCCAAAAGTGAGATTTCTGGATCACATAGTAGTTCTATTTTTAATTTTTTGAGGAACTTCCATACTGTTTTCCATAATGGTTACGCCATTTTGCATTCCCGCCAACAGTGTACAAATGTTCCAGTTTCTCCACATCCTTGCTAACATTTGTTGTCTGTTTTTGATAATAAGTACCCAAACATGTGTGAAGTGACATTTCATTGTGGTTTTCAATTGCATAGGGCAGATATCAGGAAAAGTAGCAAATGTAGAACTTCCATTGTCCTCTCCCTTTAAAGTCATGGACAGGGTTACTTCCCCAGCATTAATGTGTGATAATATATATGGAAAAATTTTATTGGAGCTTGATTACATACTGCTTATGTGGCTGACCTTATTTTTGAGCCCCTCCAGAGATAGAGCTGATACTTCATAATCCAAAGCTCCGACCATACATAATATTATTAGACTGTCTGGTGACCAAGGTCCCTGGGGAAACAAAGATGTTCCAATGAGGCATGAGATTCCAAGGGCCTAGAGATCACCTCCTAGTAGCCAAAGGCAAAGGTCAGACCACTTTTTGACTAAGGTTAATTCTTCACTACACACAGGGTATAATCAAATTCTTTTAACTACTTTAACTTTCAGATCTGCAAATTACAAATATGAATAACAATATGAAATGCCCACACATATTGTGCGCTTACCAAGTGTGATGCCCAGAATAAAAACTTTCATATACACTATATCACTCAGTTTTAGGTTATATCATTCAATCCTGTGAAGTGGGCACTATTAGGCCTGGTTTATACATGAGAAAGTGACACTCAAGAGAGTTTGGGTAATTTATCAAGGACTCATAGGCATTGATAGAGTTAAATCCCAGCCTTTGTTGGATAGACTCCAAACCCTTTCTTTTAACCACAAGACTTCATGCCTTCTAGTTAGCATACTTTGAATGAAATAATCCAGGCAAAGTATTGACATAAAATAGATTTTAAAAACCAAATAATTGTACTGGTAGAATGGCTCTTTATATCCTATCAACAGTTAGGTGGAAAGAAGATGGTTGATCACTAACTATTTTTGCCTGGGACAACAAAGAAAACTTTTTGGAATAGAAATATCAGCCCTGGGAGAATAGGTAAGGAAAGCATGAAGGTGATGGAATGTTTTTCTTTTTTCCTAAGCTGTTGGCAGAGTCTCAGTCATTACAAAGAAGCTGAAATCTAATCTGTCTTGTGCAATAGCTGCAGTGAGCATTTGTCTGTCTCCATTTGGGAAATTTCAATACTGTAATTTTCACCTGCCAAACTTCTACAGGAAGATTATGAGAACTAACAATGTGATTTGAAAGAGTTTATAGCTATTGCTCAAAGGTGAGGAGTAAGAAACAAAGTGTTCCCAGAGAAACCAGTAAATATGCATGTTACTCAAAGGTGAATTTGCTCCACTAATTCATGGGCTGGTAGAATTATTTTGCAGTAGTGTCCCTTTGAATGTCATCTGAATAATACATGATTTTTATACTTTTGTTGTCGGCACAATTGTTTCTCTAAGAGTTTTTAAAAATGAGTTATTTTTCATTTTTAAAAAAGAAATAGTGTGAAGAGGCAGGCTAATGAGTTGTGCAATCACAAGAATGGGTCAGAAATGAAGAAAGCTTATATTGTATTTAAGTACTAATTATGGAGGTGATAGAAATGCTACTAGAACCTAAAATCAATTTATCATACCAGGACATTCTCTGTTTTCCATAAAGAACAAGTCCAACAAAATCTTCAATTATCTTGGAATATTCAATACCCTTAGCCTATCAGTGGTCGGCAAACTGCGGCTCACGAGCCACATGCGGCTCTTGGCCCCTTGAGTGTGGCTCTTCCACAAAATACCACGTGCGGGCGTGCATGTACAGTGCGATTAAAACTTCGTGGCCCATGTGCAGAAGTCGGTATTTTGTGGAAGAGCCACACTCAAGGGGCCAAAGAGCCACATGTGGCTCGCGAGCCGCAGTTTGCTGACCACTGGCCTAAGTAATGGGTCACTCTTAGAATGGTCAGTACCATCACTAGTGAATAACTCTGTTTTAATATAGAACAATGTAAGCCCATATTTTGCTGTGATTTAAAACTTGTATTCAAATGCTGTCTATTCAGATACTGATTATTTGCCATAAACACCCTCCTTTCTTGTGTTGAGGGGAACAAACTAAGACAAGCATCAACATTCAAAGAAAGGTCAGCAAAAGAAGCAGTGACCCAGCAACCAGAAGGAAACACAGGAAAGTGATGTTCTGAGTCAGAGGACATCAGGCCCTTGAATGCCATCATGCCTGGCGACCAAACCTCTTCTGACAGCCCAGTAAACCACTGCTGTGTCTGATCAAGTTCAGTGTCAGGCCCCAGTTTCTATACAACCACAAAATCTGCCTGATATGGTTTGCGTAATACCACAGGCCTCATTAAGTGGTCTTGAAAATTGATACCTTGGAGGTTGTGGGCAAGGAAGAGAGTGACTCTTCATGACATGACCTAGGAAATTTCATTGGGAAATGGCAACTGGGCAGGGACTCCAGATGAGTAGGACTTCCACTATTGGGTACATTTCCCCTAAAACTATAAGAATCTATTCAAAATATACCCATCATTGCTTCTCTCTCTCTCTCTCTCTCTCTCTCTCTCTCTCTCTCTCTCTCTCTCTTCTCTGTTCCCCATACTTTGTTAGAAATATTTAGGTGTTTCCAGAAGCCTTTTATGGTGAAGCCCTCAGGTTTCCAGAAGACCACACAACTTTGAAGTTACTTGGGAAAGAATTGCTCTCTGTTCTGAAGTAAAGGGTCATTCCATGATAATGTTTTTCATTAATCTGAACTCTTAGAACGTGAAAAATTGTATGGCACTTCTTTCACAAGCTAACACTTTGGGGTTTTACATTTATATGCAAATATTCAGCCTTGGAATCTGTATTCAACTTCACAATTAAATGTTTATGCAGAGCCAAATTAGATGTGCAAATTTATAGTATATGTGTAATCTCATCTCCTATCCCTGCTTTAGTTTTTCGCCCTCCTTTCTTTTTACCCCTTGTTAAAAATTGATTTTTATCTGCTTTATTGGCATGTTTTTATTATGGTAGTCTCTGTTGGCTTACTCATATATCTAATTTCCTCTCCCCTGCTCCAAGTCCCTGCACCCTTCTATTTTCTCTTTCTTTGCTAGCCAATTTTTTATGCTTTTGTTTTTTCTCTCCTCTCTTGCTCTCTTCTTCTTCTAATTGCTTAATTAGTTTCACTCACTAAACTCAAGCCTATCTGCTCACTCTTCTATTCTCCTTTTCCAAAAATAGATGAATATATAGATAGATAAATTCGTACATCAGGGGGGGGGGTCCCCTCAGCCTAGCCTGCACTCTCTCCAATCCAGGACCCCTGGGATCAGGCCTAAACCAGCAGTCAGACATCCCTCTCACAATCCTAGACCGCTGACTCCTAACCACTCACCTGCCTGTCTGCCTGATCATCCCCCCTGCCAGCCTGATCAACCCTAACTGCCTCTGTCTGCCAGCCTGATCGCCCCTAACTGCCCTGCTTGCCAGCCTGATCACCCCTAACCACCTCTGCCTGCTGGCCTGATCACCTCTAACTGCCTCCCCCCACCCCCGCCGTCCTGGTTGCCCCTAACCGCCTCTGCCTGCCAGTGTGGTTACCCCTAACTGCTCCCCCTCCTGGCCTAGTTGCCCCTAACTGCCCCCCTGCTGGCCTGGTTGTCCCCAACTGCCCCCCACCAGCCTGGTTGCCCCTCACTGCCCCCCCAGCTGGCCTGGTCACCCCACTCAGCCTGCTGTTCAGTTGTTTGGTCATCCCTCACTGCCTCCCCTGCTGGCCTGGTCGCCTCACACAGCCTGCTGTTCATCTGTTTGGTCATCCCTCACTAACCCCCCTGCCATCTGGTCACCCCACACAGCCTACTGTTCAGTTGTTTGGTCGTCCCTCACTAACCCCACTGTTGGCCCAGACTCCTGCAGACCACACAGCACCATCACTGGGCTCGCAGAGCTGACCCCAGAGACTGGAAGGCAGGTTTGTGGCCACCGGGATTGAGGGCTACTCCACTGCCTCTCAGTGCTATTGTCTCTGGGCCTGGCCCCAACCGGGTCCCTTGGAGAGGCAAGTGCTCCAGCTCCACAGAAGATGTGGGACCAGGGAGCAGCTGCTCAGAGGGCGGGTCCACAGCCACTTGGCTGACCGGGATGAGCAGCACTCCCACAGCGGGCCAATCCCCGCAGACCATGCCCCCACCAGTGCACAAATCCCATGCACTGGGCCTCTAGTTGTTCCATAAAGCATTTTATCTTAATGCCTAAGATCAGCAAGTATTCAGATGTTGCAAATTGCTAAGCATGTATTTGATTTGGTTAGATATATTCAAAATTTAAGAAATGGAATGCAAATAAGCAGAGACTAAAAGCTTTTGCTGGCTCTGACATAATGTATTTTGGCAGGGGAAAAACGCAATAGTGGAACTAGAATAAAGAATTCAGTGTAAAGTGAAGAGATTGATCTAAAAATTCAGTTTGCATCATCCTTTAATATATCTCAATCACCCAGCATAATATATATAGCATTGTGAGGAATATATTGATCTATTATTCCCATTTGAAAATTAAATTCTCCCACATCAGTGCCACTTAAAGACCTTCTAAAGCAGCCTAGCATGCTTCATTCTTTAGTCCTTTCCAGTTAACCTCTCATCACATTGTCTTAGATTAAAAGCTGTGCAGGCCCTAGCCAGGCAGCTCAGGTGGTTGGAGCATTGTTCCATACACCAAAAGGTTGCAGGTTTGATCCCCAGTCGGGCCATGTATGGGAGACAACCAATTGATGTTTCTCTCTTACATCGATGCTTCTCTCTCTTCCCCATCCTCTCTCTAAAATCAATAAATATATCATTAGGTGAGGATGTTAAAAAAATATGCAGGAAGTCATTTAATGTAGGTAATAACTTGTGCCTTTTTACGAAAAATTTTTGCCAGCTAATATGTACAGATAGTAATCATGATTATAGATGGTATAGGAATGAAGGAAATATGGCATACAAAAGTTAACATACCTATCAACAAAGATCTAAAACATGAGTACTCAGCTTGTCTCTCTCCCTGTCATTCATTCCCTTCCCATGAATTTTTAAAATCTCTCCCTTTAAAACAACAAAATAATCTCTGTTAATCTTATATCTCACTCCAGCCAACTCCAAATTCCCCTTCTATCCCTTATCTCCAAATTTCTTGAATTATCCATACTACCCTGAAGCAGATACACAGTCAGTGTCCAACTCAACTCCTCTCAGTACTCAACTTACAGCATAGGCCAGTGGCATCCTACATTAAGCACCTGGAATATTTATATCCAGTCTAGTGCAGAGCACACCAGAAGTATTTGGGAATTCATGCCTTTGTAATATCCTAGCCAATGGGGGATAAATACAAACTTCTGCGGTGAGACGAGTATAACTGAGGTATATTCTACATTGTCTTCCAGAGATCCCCAGTAGGGCTGATGGACAGTTGCCCACAGCAATAATATGTTCAGTATGTCACCCTTTACTCTTTTACTCACTTATCCCTCTTCCTTTCTTTTCTTTAAAAATATGTTTATATTGATTTTTGAGAGGGAGAGAGAGAGAGAGAGAGAGAGAGAGAGAGAGAGACAGAGAGAGAGAGAGAGATACCCATTGGGTGCGCTCCCGGACCACACCCCAACCAGGGACCAATCCTGCACCCTGGGCATGTGCCCTAACTGAGAGTTGAATCAGTGACCTTTCAATGCATGGGACGGCACTCAACCAACTGAGCTACACCAGCCAGGGTTCCCTTCCTTTCTTTCTCCCCTTCATCCTTACTGTTGCTCTCTGGAATTGCCTCCCAAATAAACTACTTGAAGTCAAATCCATGTCTCAGAATCTGTTTCTGAGGGACATACCAATTTCTATTTCATCACCTCTCACCACTTTTCAACCACTCCCATATGGGTTCTGCCCCATCATGTCACTGAAGACCTCCATGTCAATGAATGCAAAGGATATTTTCAATCCTTACTTGTCTCTCAGTGACATTACACAAATTGACTGCATATACCTCTTGAAACACTCTCTTGATTTGGCACTATGTACTTACCATTGGTTCTCCTTTTACTTTTCTACTTGTTCCTGCCTGGTCTCCCTTGTGGATTCATCTGTCTCCAACTGACCATTAAATGTTAAAGTTTTTCAAGGGTTAATTCTAATTTCCTCCTCTTCTCACTCTGGCTGATTTCATCCACATATTCATCTTCAGTTACCTTAGGGGAATAACACACATTTGCAAATTCAGCACAAACCTTTAGTCTGCACTCCAGACCTGCATATCTGATTGTCTACTGTATTCCTCTTTGATATCTTAAAGACATCTCAAACTAAACAGGATCCAAAGGAAAATATGAGTTTTCCTCAAACACCCCATACTATTTAATTGATCTCATGTCAAGGAATGTTAACACTATTCATCTAATTTTAAAAAGCTGAAACCTAGTAATCATTCTCAATTCATCTCTCTTCTTCCTCACCGTTCCCCAAAACACATGTCTAATCCATCCTTAATTAAATGAGTGTGCACTACCCCAAGTCAAATCTCCTTCCATCACTGTTATTTCCCCTTTACCGTCTTCTACCTGTCTTGGGGTGGTGAACACACAGTACAATATACAGATGATGTATAATAGAATTGTACACCTGAAACCTATATAATTTTATTAATCAATGTCATCCTAATAAATTCAATAATTTAAAAAATCCTTTTGACTTTACCTCTTAAATTTTTTTTGAACCCGTCAACTCTTTTTTATCTTTCCATCATCTTCTAACCCCCTCTGCAAACATCTCCTAACTTGCTGGCCTACTTCCTCTCTGCTGCTGTCTATGATCCATTCTCAACACTATAGTTAAAGCAGTAGGGTTGTGTCCATCTTCACCCCTCTCCACATAAAGCACTTTAATTTTATCTATCTATCTATCTATCTATCTATCTATCTATCTATTTATCATCTATCTGTCTATCATCTATCTACCTATTATTTCTCAATGACTATTTACAGTCAATATTATTTTGTATTAGTTCCAACTGTACCACATAGTGGTTAGATAATCATATACTTTACAAAGTCGTACCCCCAATATTTCCAGTACCAACATGGCATCAAACATAGTTATTACAATATTATTGACAGTATTGCCTATGCTGTACTTTATATCCCCGTGACGATTTTGTGACTACCAATTTGTACTTCTTAATCCCTTCACTTTCACCTTTTTTTCACCCTAAAGCATTTTAATTTTAACCACTTTGAAATCATTACTCATCAAATAGACACAAAATCCATAATCAATGCCACAATATCCTGCCCATATGGCCTCTATCTGTTTCTCCAGCCTCATTTGTTCCCAGACTTCCCCTCCATCTTCCTGATCTTGCTATAGTGACCTTCTTTTACTCCTTCACATATACTCCTTGTCATGATAGTCTTTATATATACTCTTTTCTCTTCTAAAATACTTCCTTCCGCCTTTCATTTGTTTCATATCTACTAATTTTTTATATCTTGGTTGAATTGTTACTTCCTTAGGGAGGTTTTTATTCATCTCTTTGACCAGGCTAAATCCCCCTAATACAAGCTTTCATCACCCCACCTATTTGTGATATTGTGATTTATGAGAAATATGGTCATTCATATGACCATATATATTTGGTCTTCCTCCACAGTTCCTGGTTCTTGAAATTTCCCAAGTGTTGAGAGTGAAAAAAAAAAGATGTCTTTTTTTATTTTAATGAGGTGACTATTGAATCATACCTAAGGAAGGGGGTTGGATGCCAGAAGAACCAACCATGTAGTAGAGAGTTGGGACTTTCAGTTTCACCCCCTGGCTTCCAGAAAGGGGAGAAGGGCTGGAGGTTGAATCAGTCACTAGTTGCCAATGGTTTAATAAGTTATGCATGTGTAATGAAACCTCCATAAAAACTCAAAAGCATTTGGTGCACACACACGAAGATGCAAGGAGAGTGGTGTCTGGAGAGGACATGGATGCTCTATACCCCTTCCCACATACCTTGCCCCCTACATCTCTTCCACCTGGCTGTTCCTGAGTTATATTCTTTTATAATAAGCAGGTGACCTAGTAACATATTTCTCTGAGTTCTGTGAGCCATTCTAGCAAATTAATTAGACCCAAGGAGGGGGTTTGTGGGAACCTCTGATGTATTGCCAGTAAGTCAGAAGTACAGATAACAGCCTGAATTTGTGGCTGGTGTCTGAAGTGTGATATGAGTGTGTGTGTAGGGGGGTGCAGTATTGTAAGATTTAACCTATGGAATCTGATGTTCTCTCTGGATAGGTAATGTCAGAATTGAGTTGAATTCTTGTACATCCCACTGGTGCCTGATAACTGTTTGTTGGCATGAGGGGAACGCAATCCAGAAACCCAAAATTTTTGTTAATCCTCATCTGAGGATATTTTTTCCATTGATTTTTTTTAGAGAGAGTGGAAGGGAGGGAGAGAGATAAGGGGAGAGAGAAAGAGAGAGAGAAAGAGAAACATAGATGTGGGAGAGACACATCTATTGGTTGCCTCCTGAACACACCTCGACTGGGGCCAGGGACCAAACCTACAACTCAGGTACATTCCCTTGACCAGGAATCACACCCACGACCCTTTGGTGTATGGGCCGACATTCTAACCATCAGAGATACACCGACCAGAGCCAGAAACCCAAAGTTACTATCTGTCTTGAATTACAATTATAGTTGAGATTCACAATTATTTGTTCATTAAGTGAATAACTGCATTAAATGAGTGAATGATGAAAAGCTGCATTCCAAAAGCTAGAAGAATTTTTTTGTCTTCTGTTATGGGCTGAATTGTGCCTCCCTCAAAATTCATATATTGAAGCCCTAACCCCCAGTACCTCAAAATGTGATTGTGTTTGGAAATAAAGCCTTTAAAGAGGTAAATAAGTTAAAATTGGGGTTTTTAGGATGGCTCTATAATCCAACATAACTGGTGTCCTTACAACACAGACAGAAGGACAATCATGTAAGGACACAGTGAGAGGTGTTAAAAGACACCAAACCTACTGACATCTTGATCTCAGAATTCTAGCCTCCTGAACTGTAAAATAATAAATTTCTCTTGTTTAAGCCACCCAGTCTATGGATTTTGTTATGGCAGCTCTAGCAAACTAACACATCTTGGTTATATGAATGGGTTGGTGTATACTATCTTGGCATGCATCCAACACTATCTTGTTCCTCAAGAACTTTTCTCACATGCTTTGCCAAGTACAGTTTTTTACTCTGCCAGGATGTTCCCATCTGCTCTAAATGAAGTAACATTCATCATTGTCCCATGTATTTAGCTTGAAAGCCAATCTTTATAAATTGGGGGATGAAATGACCTTGGTGTTCTATGTAGTACCTTCCCTATATGGGCATAAATCAATAGTAATACAAAAGACAAAGTCTTTTTGGAAGCAACAGGCAGTGTCTTTTAAGGAAGCTACCTTTGAGCTATTCCCAACACCTTTGTTGTTGAGGAATTTACAGTTTCTCTCACTTTTTAAATAACAAACAACAGTATTTCCTATAAATCCTTTAACCAAGAATTCTAATATTTCTATTCTTTCTGTTAGTTTATTTTAGAGCAGATGTGGTGATTGGTGATATTTGAAATGATAAGATGCTTTACATGGGAAGATGGCATAGTAGCAGGATATTGAGTTTTCTATCTGTTTATTTTAAAGAAATTGCACTTTAGTTTATTAATTTCTTATAAGATAGCATTAATAGTAGAATGATCATTCTCTTTGAATATGTTATATTATTTCTATAAGTGGTGCTATAAGTGGTTAATAGCCTAACTCCAAAGCTAGCCATGTTTTCAAATATGATTAATATTTCTCTGTCTTTTCCGTAATGCTCCATTAACTAGTGCAAAGTAAGTGGTCCTACTGCCAAAACCTTTTCCATTAAATGGAAAATACATTTACTCACTTAGAGAATTAATTAAAGTCATATGGAATTTAGACCAGAAGACTCTAACTTATGCATTTTGTTTTAGAGTTTTAGAAAATACAGAACCATTTGTGCCCAACAGGATTCCTGTTTGCTTTCATATCTTAAAACAAAAATACAAAAACAAGTATTTCAACTTTTTCTCAACTATTACAATTTTCATGTGTATGATTATAACAAGATTCTAAGGTGTATTTGATTGAGAGCAATGAGCTACACTGAACATCAGAACCTTTGGGTGGAGGGAGATTTTTCAGTGGGTTTTCTCCTGATTCCATAAATCTCTAATATTTTAGGAATTTGAGTATGAAGATTGGGTGTGGAGGGCTTGCCACCTGGGTAGTTGAGGTGATGGATGGCTATATCCCTGGCCTAAAAGAAATACTATGCCTGTTTAATTCAACAGCTGTGCTGAGCCAGGCACACAGGTGTGAAGTAGGGAGGCCCACACATAAGTGGTTAACTTGTGCCAGGATTTGGGTGAAAAACAAGAGACTGTGGTGGCTTAAGCAATGGAACATATTGAGGGTTTTTGTCCTCTACATGCCTTTTCTTGTTCCTTAGTTCAGTAACTATTTATTGAACATCTGTGGGCCAAGCACAAAGTAGCTGATCTGGATCTACACATTATACTAGTAATGTGGCACACAGAGAGGTGGCACTGGTCTTCTCTCACAGCTTGCTCCACAGAAGGCCAACTCCAAGGGCTGATGTCTGTTTATGGCCATCCTTGTCTGAAAAGTCACTTGTCTACAGAGGCACTGCTCCCCATCTAACATAGAAAATTTAAGATCACTTTCATCTCTTTTCCAAAACCTAGGACATCAGTTCTCAAATTTGAACATGTATCAGAATCACCTGAAGAACCTGTTAAAACAGAGATTGCTGGGCCTCTTCCCCAGAGTTCCAGATTTGGTAGGTCTGGGGTACAACCCAGGAATTTGCATTGCTAACAAGTTCCCAGTTGATGATAGTGTAGGTCTTGGGACCACACTTTTTGAACCACTGGGTCAGAACATAGCCAGCCCCAAGCAGCCAGAATTTCCATTGTTCTTACCTGGATATTACTCCAGGCCCTTTCAGCTCTTCTATTCCAAAGGCACCTCCCAAGAAGACGCATGCACCTCCAAGTTTCACCACCCAAAATGCCCCATTCAAAATTGAAAAGATAAACATCATCAGAAGGAGGTCTGCTATCATTGTTTTATTACTAACTAGAGGCCCAGTGCATGAATTTGTGCATGGGTGGGGTCCCTCGGCCTGGCCGACAATTGGGGTCACTTGGGGGGTCTGGCCTGCTGGGGGAGGGACCACGGGAGGTTGGCTGGCTGGGGGGAGGGACCGCAGGAGGTTGGCCCCAGCAGCAAGCTAACCAATGGCCAATTCTGTGAGGAATCGGGCTCCCTCCTCCCTCCTGTCTGGGTCCAGGGTGTGAGTGAACCAAATTCAGGGCTGTCAGGGCCCCAGCAGCAAGGTCTGGGTCAGTGCAAGTCATAGCTACCAGCTGGCCATCTGGTCATTCTGATCATTTGGTCATAATAGTCGCTTAGGCTTTTATATATATAGATTGCAGGAATTGTACCTCCATTTTAATAACAGACAATTTGTTGAACACTTGCTATATGCCAAACACTATGCTAGGACTTTGAATAATATTGAGGAAGCATACATTTAGTGCTTACCTGTGTGTTAAGCTCTAGTCACAGTCATTTATGTATATTATTTCATTAAATCCTACTACAGCTCAGTTTATAGATGAATAAACTGAGGTTATAGAAGCTAATAATTTTCCCAGAGATATATGGCATATAGATAGTGACTAGTGGAACCTAAAACATAAAACCAAGAAAATGTGAATATACTACTTAACCATTAGTATATAGTATCTTTCAATATGTCTATCTAGCTAGCTAAATTTCATTTAATCTTCATAAGAACCTTTAAAAATAAGCATTGTTAGCCTCATCTATAATTGAGGCAAATGAAGTTTAAAGATATTAGCAACTTGCCTACAGGTCAGGGATGGGTAGAAATGCAGGCTGGCTGACTCCTGAGCACATGCTTCTAGCATATAGAGGTTTATACTTGCCTCATCAGGTAGAGAGAACCAGTGCTCATGTGTACCTTTGATTTACAAAGTGGCTGAAATGAAGGGAGAAGATTGGTTATGACCACCAGGATGCATATCACTGGAACAATGATGCGCCCAAGTCAAAGGGCTGGAACAGCTCCTCCAATAGACAGATGGTGACCAGAATTTCCCCAAGTGCCAAGAAGTTTACTGTTGGGTCTTTGGTTCTCCAGATTAAGATGACTACTCATAAGGGACCAACTGGGCCCACATTTGGATCCATCAATATTCAGGTATTTTCCAAGAGTCCAGAGTGTAAGTTAGTACAAAATCAGGTACCTTCCAATAGTGCCCCCTTCAGGTCTGAAGCTGATCATTCCTCCAGCTGCTAAAAAAGTTGGTGACTGACAGCTCACAGCTGAGTCTATCTCCAGAAATTGCCCTCTGCTGAAGAGAGCCACCTCATCCAAGGTCATGCCTCCTCAGGCGTTAGGAGGACATCCTCTATTCAGTGAATGGTTGATTCATGGGCATAAAGGCCCAGGCATCTGGTTGCAATTCAGGGTATCTCTGTGGGGCCATCCCAGTTCCAGAGGTCCTAGGGCAGTGATGGCGAACCTTTTGAGCTCGGCGTGTCAGCATTTTGAGAAACCCTAACTTAACTCTGGTGCCATGTCACATATAGAAATTTTTTGATATTTGCAACCATAGTAAAACAAAGATTTATATTTTTGATATTTATTTTATATATTTAAATGCCATTTAACAAAGAAAAATCAACCAAAAAAATGAGTTCGCGTGTCACCTCTGACACGCGTGTCATAGGTTCACCATCACTGTGACCTAGGATGACCAACCTGGTTTTCCCAGGACATGAGACTGTAAGCGCTAATTAGATAGTCTCGGGCAAATTGGGACAAGTTGATCACCCTAGTAAGAGATGCCCTTGTGATTGTCTTTGACCCATTCTCTTCTTCTGCCCAACCCTGCTTCCTTCTCTTCCCTCACAGGTTGATTTCAATACCATTTCCTAATAAGTTTCCTGCATGCTAATCCTCTCCTCAGAATCTGCTTTTCAAGCTTTCCCTAAAACCTGACAGGTTTCCCCTAATACCTGTGACACCAGACTTTAGGAAAAATATTAAAGGTTACTGCCACCTCCCATAATTACTCCTCCTTCCCTCACCTGCTTAAGGATTTATAGGAAGGATCTAGAGAGATAGTGACAAAGGTGATGGACAAAATGAAGCCAACTGGGATCATAGCCAAATATTTAATTCACTCAGCATCTCCAGTAGTTTAAATCTATTTGTCAGAATGAAGTCACAATATCTGAAACAGAGTGGAGTAAAGCTGACATATGGTATAATAAGCACTTGTATTTTTTCATTTAAAAATTATATTGAATTTATTGGTAAGACATTGGTTAATAAAATTATATAGGTTTCAAGTGTATAATTTTATAATAATACATCATCTGTATATTGTATTGTGTGTTCACCATCCAAAGTCAAGCCTCCTCTCACAGTTTATCTCCCCTTTACACTCTTCTACCTTCCCCACCCCTCTTTCCTCTGGCAATCACTATACTGTTGTCTGTGTCTATAAGATTTTTTTTTTGCTTAATCCATTCATCTATTTCACCCAGATCCCCAACACCCTTATACTTTGACAGCTATCAGTCTGGGTTTTTTTTGTATTTATGAGTTTGTTTCTATATGTTTGTTTATTTTGTTCATTAGATTCGACATATAAATTAAATAATATGGTATTTGTCTTCCTCTGACTGGCTTATTTCACTTAGCATAATACTCTCCAGGTCCATCCATGCTGAACCAAAAGGTAAGAGTTCCTTCTTTTTCACAGCTGAGTAGTACTCCATTGTGTAAATGTACCACAGCATTTTAATGCACTCATCTACTGATGGGCACTTGGGCTGCTTCCAAATTGTGGCTATTGTAAATAACACTGCTATGAACATAGGGGTACATATATTGTTTCAAATTAGTGTTTGGGTTTCTTCAGATATATTCCCAGGAGTGGAATTGCTGGGTCATAAGGCAGTTCCATTTTTAATTTTTGGAGGAAACTCCATACTGTTTTCTACAGTGACTGCACCAATCTGCATGCTCATCAACAGTGCACAAGGGTTCCTTTTTCTTCACATTTCACCAGCACTTGTTTGTTGATTTGTTGATGGTGGTCATTCTGACAGGTATTACATGATATCTCATTGTGGTTTTAATTTGCATTTCTCTGATGACTAGTGATGTTGAGCATCTTTTCATGTGTCTCTTGGCCTTCTGCATGTCCTCTTTGGAGAAGGTGTCTATTCAGGTCCTTTGCCCATTTTTTAATTGGATTATATGTTTTCTTGCTGTTGAGTTGTACATGTTCTTTACACATTCTTTATAAATTTTGGATATTAACCCTGATCAGATATATCATTGGCGAATATGTGCTCCATTACAGTGGGTTGTCTTTTTCATTTTGTTGGTTTCCTTTGCTGTGCAAAAACTTTTTTGGTTGATGTTGTCCCATTTATTTATTTTTTTCTTTTGTTTCTTTTGCCGGAGGAGACATAGCAGAAAAAATATTGCTATAAGAGATGTCTGAGATTTTAGTGCCTATGTTTTCTTCTAAGATTTTTATGATTTCAAGTCTCACATTTAAGTCTTTAATCCATTTTGAGTTTATTCTTCTGTATGGTGTAAAAATGTGGTCTAGTTTCTTTCTTTCTTTCTTTGCACATATCTGTCCAATTTTATCAACTCCATTTATTGAATAGACTGTCTTTACCCCATTGTATTGAACACTTGTAATTTTAACTTGTGGGAAAATCTGTCCATACTGAAAGACATTTTTAAAGACTCTCTTCCCCTCCCTCCCTCTCTCACTTTTGCTTTTGTCAGGGCTTCAGCTTTTGCCAGAACATCTACTAATACAAATGTTTTTGCTGAGTCTGACTCCCAAGGCCAGATGCAACATTATTGAATTCTAAATTTTGTATAAAATAGGATATAATCAAGGTGGAGATCCTTACCAAAAAAAAAATAATTAGCTTTGGGAATAGAAACCTCAGCAGAATCACAATAATTAAATTGACTCCCTGTTTTTATTTTATTGAGAACACTAAATTATATTGATCTTCTTTCAAAGCAGATGCTGATTCATACAGCCCCTTGCAGATCTTTGGTGATGTACTTATAGAAAAAAGAAATAAAGTTGAGAATTCCACCCTAGTCCACTATCAGATTTTGTAAAATTTCAACAGTTGGAGCTTCAAAGCGTATGACTTCCAAGTGGGAGGACTTGACTGGGAAATCCTTTAACTATCTGGCGGTTCTCCCAACATGGAAGAAAAATGTACAAAGAAAATAAGATTAGTGTAGTTTCAGTTTTGTAAGATAAAAAAGTTGTAGAGGTCTGTTACACAGTAATGTGAAATGATTAACACTACTGTTAAAAAAGGTTAAAAGGCTAAATGTTATATGTATTTTTACCACATTAAAAAAAGACAATGGGGCCCTAGCTGGTTTGGCTCAGTGGATAGAGCATCAGCCCACAGACTGAAGGTTCCTGGGTTTGATTCTGGTCAAGGGCACTACCTCGGTTGCGTGCTTAATCCCAGGCCCCAGTGAGGTTGCGTAGGGGAGGCAACCAGTCGATGTGTCTCTCTCACATCCATGTTCCCCTCTCTCTGTCTCTCCCTCTTCCTTCCACTCTCCCTAAACATCAATGGAAAAATATTCTCAGATGAGAATTAAAAAAAAAAGACAATGGGGACCTCTAGGCCAAGTCTGAAGTAGCAGATGACCTACTTACTGCTTCTGCTTGTAGTTCAGACCTGATCCTCCCAGGAGGCCTATAGAGAAACCTGAGTTCTGAATGGCCCCCACGCTCAGTAAATGTTTCTCCCAGACCCACTCTTCTTCCTAATCTTCTGACCTTCTGACCTTGATTCCCCAGCCTGGACCTCAACTGTTTTTTGTTCAGTTTTCATCTCTCAGGACCACCCTGCTCCTCTGCACCAAAATGAATGTGCCTCCTCCCTGTCAAATGGCTTCCTCTTGGCCTGGCATTTACTTTGTGTTAGATCCCCTCATACAGGTGTCCACCTGTGTACTGAGCCAGAGGTCACCAGCAGCTCAGAACCCTTTTCTGTGCTTAAAATGTCTGTTCCATCCTGATCCTCAGGAAGTTAGGCATATCCTCTATTTTTCCCCCCTGACTAGAAAGCTCTGACATTGTTATTTCTATGATAGCATAAATAGTTTATTTTCAATTTGGTAGTTTTTGATAAGCCTGATAAAAGTGAGTTGATTCTGAGAATGACTTTTGTTTGAGAATGGTTTTGTTATTGATTGTGCAGATATCCATTTTAGAAGTCATTGTTCAGATTTTATGTATCAGAAAAGAATAAAAGTTATTAAATAATTGCTGTAAGGTAATTTTATTGATTCTCCCCAAGGGATAAGTAAAATATTTTTCCAGTATTTATCTACTATGGAAATCAGTCTTTTAAAATATAAAAGGCTTGGTGTTAGTGTAAAAAATGAGCTGTGGCATAAAAGTATTTCTTTTGCTGTCAACAATGCTTTATTCAGTCTCCTTTATATTTATGTCACTCATACTAGATTTATATCTCAAAAGAAAAACACAAATCTATTGCTGTCATCTTCTTTGAGCTAATTGTTGACATGAAAGCTATCATTCCAAAGCTATTTAGAGTTCCGGGTTTCTAAGAATAGATAATAAACTAGGTAGAGCACAAGATTTATTTTTTTAACTTCTATATTCATCAAAGTTATATTTTTATGGGCAAAGTTGTAATATGCATTAAATGCACATATAATGTTTTTATGGATTTGTACAAAAACCAAATATCTGCCAAATATTGGCCCTTCAAAAAAAATCACTTCCTCTTCTTCTAGTTGAATGTAGATGACATCACTTGAAGCCCTGGATCTGATTAACTACATCCCTTAACTTCTTTATAATTTAACCTACTGCACCCCATTTGTTTTGAGTTGAGTTTCTATGACCTTCAACTGGAAGTTTTTGACAGATACAATATCTTTTACGATGTTTCAATGTCTGCCTGAAAATAATGTAATTTATGCCACCTACAAATGCAAAAGGGTCATCAACTATTTATCATTTCACTTCAGCTATCTCATAATGGCTTGTATACCCTGTGAGTACCAGTGTGTCACCCAGTGTCCAATATAGCAAGAATGAGAATGGATAATATGAAAATAGACACAAAAATTCCATCCACAAGTAACAATAGTGATAAATTCACATTTTCTCTGCATGCCATATCCTCTCCCTCAAAGATTTCATTCGGTTCTGGGCTATTCAGATAGGGAGAAATTTTACCAAAGAGTTTTCTCCAGTTTCTTAGTTTTCACTCATACCGATTTCCTCTTGATGGTGTATGTATTAATGTCTCTGTCTTAGAATTTTTCCACACTTAGCTTGTTTGTGATAATGTGAACCTACCTTATTCGTAATGTCTTTATTTCCCAGATGTAACTATTCTTGATCTTGAATATTTTTACATAACCACTTTAAAACTCATATTTCTTAAACAATTTCCAGTTATTCATTTTAGAAGTTGGGAAATAACTTCTCAATTTGAAATGTATGTCTATTATTTAGCCAATTCTGGTTTAATTTCTTTTAAGATAAATAAGAATTTATAATACCATAATGATGCTATTTTTTTGTGAGCCATGTTTGAATGTAGAGTATCCTTTAGAAAGTATTTCTAAAGAAAGCACACATAAACTTCACATTCCTATAAAATCGGGTTGTTTTAGACAGCAGTTGAGAGTCTGTGTCTCACAGTTCTGTATCCACAGGGCCTGATGCATTTTCTATGTCCATAAAAAGAAGCCACAGCATAATGATTAATTTTACTTGGAAATAGTGTTGCCTGTCAAAAATACTTTCAGAGATTTGTGCAATCAATGTGCCTGATTTTGAAAACATTGGTAAAGTGGTATTTATAAAATTTATTACTTCTATCATGCATGAGGCTTTGGGCTTATATGATCCTAGGGCAGGAGGAAAAAGAGACAATCATTCATTCAGTTTCACACTCCACAGTCAGCGTCATACAAGCAAGAAATAAGCTTTATCTCAGAGCCAGGAGATGCTTGTAAGGCCAGAATTTTAAAATAAGGAACTGGGCATCAACCACCACAAAGAGGCAATGCTTTTAGAGGTTCTAGAGAGGAGGAGCAGGTACCCTTCAGTCATCACTACCTGATGATTAAGGCCTTAGGAGGACCCTCCAATCCTTGCCTGTCTCCCCTTTTACCCCATCAGAGCATTTTTTCTATGGGATCCATGACTTTGTCTCCTTTATTTTACCTTTTGCCAATTTTTCCATTTTGAATATTTCTATTTGCTCTCTCTCCCAAAAGATGACTCTACAGCTAAACATAGTCTGATTATTTTTCTTTGAGCCTGTCTGATTTTTAAAATATTGATAGCTTTCAGTCATTTGATCTGGAGGTGAGTACAGTATGCATCCTAATTTAAGGACAACTTGCCAATAAAACCGATAAGGAATAATACACGAGCTTATACAGATTTAATAATTGAGAGAGACCCCAGTCTTAAAGTGTCAATGACTTTTTCTCAAGGATTCTGTGAAGTACCTCCTTCCACCTAAAAAGTATCCAGAAGGTGGAACGATGAAGCATTTCTTTAAAATCCAAACTCTTCTTCCTCTAGCCAGTGGAAAAATTGTTATAAACTGTCATCTATAAAGCAATGTGGAATTTATGATCTTTAGAAAATTAAATGTCCATTGAGTCTGGCTGTGCAAAAGAAGCAGGCTTGTCTACACCAATGTCATTGTCCTTATTTTTCCTATTGGCTCAAAGACAGAGGATTTCCAGTTACAAGATGATGAGGGTACAATTCTAAGAATATGTTTTCCCTGAAGTAACTGTACATGGTAGATAATAAAAGGGATAGCCTTCAATTCAAGAAGCAGTGCTTATAGATTTATAAAATTTATAGTAGATCATTCTAAAGCATTTTCCAGTTATACATTTTAAGTTGTATAACTGTGTCCTCTTGGAAGAATTTTCTCTCTTTTTGTTCTTTTCTTTCTTTCTTTCTTTCTTTCTTTCTTTCTTTCTTTCTTTCTTTCTTTCTTTTTAAGTAAAAAAGACTTAGTTTATAAAAGACTTTTGTGAAACCCCCCACTTTATATAATAAATTCCTTCACTCCTTCCATCATACTTCTCCTTCTGGGATAGTGAGAAGGTTAAGTTTACTAACCCAATAATTCGAGCTTTCTTGGCTTAAATTCTTACATGGGGTTAAGAACTCTGAACAGCTACAATGACACACTCATCTCTTGTTTTTCCAAAAGAATTTTATTCTTGACCTTCAAGAGTTGAAATAACTTGACAATAAAATGTTGAGGATTTTATAGTAACTATTTCTCTACACTACAAATAGTTTTCCTCAGCATAAGAGCTTTCATCAGAGGAATTTCCAATGAAATGGTGAACATCCTCACAAACATTTTGACTTTCACTCTGGGATGGTATATGGAGAGATATGAGGTAAGAGTTATGCTTTAATATTATTAGACTAGAGGCCCAGTGCACGAAAATTCATGCAATCACGGGGGCGGGGGGGTCCCTCAGGCTGGCTTGTGTCCCCTCGCAGCCTGGGAGCCCTCGCTCCTTACCGCGTGCCTGCTTGCTGCTCCTTAGCACAGCCTTGGAGGTGGGAAAGGCTCCTGCCACTGCTGCTGCACTCGCCAGCCATGAGTCCAGCTTCTGGCTGAGCAGCTCTCCCCCTGTGGGAGTGCACTGACCACCAGGGGGCAGCTCCTGCATTGAGTGTCTTCCCCCTGGTGGTCAGTGTGTGTCATAGCAACCGGTCGTTCTGCCATTCGGTCAATTTGCATATTAGGCTTTTATTATATAGGATAAGTTCCTGCCAGACATTTTTTCTTGAGGTTAAAATCATTCCAACATAGGGCCTTGAGTTTTATTCATCTCTGAAGTCACTTTTATAACCAACTTATTGAGAAGAGGGCATAAACATGAATGAATTTATTTTGTTTCCAATCATTAATTTCAACCATGTGCTGCCATATCTCCTTTCCCTGGCAAATACTTAATGGATATTTTGGAAGATTCCATTACTTTCTGGTAGCTTTTAGTTACTTCAAGACCCACTCACGTTACAACTTCAATCTTAGGCTTGATTTATAATTCATCTCCTCCATTGCCCCCAACACAGACTTAGGCTGAGACAATGACTGCACTAGTGCGGAAAAGCTTAACTCTGAGACATGCTTTTCCCCATTCCACTCCCAGAACTAACTATAGAGAAAAGCAGGTAAAAAGACAAGGAAAGAGACAGGTGCCTCTTGACTTAAAGTGGCTATTGTCATCTTTGACTGTCACAGTGTCACTGGCTAACATTCACAGGAGCTAAATACTAATACTAGTACTGGCTCTCTGGTGGAGTGGAAGTTTGAGGGTATGTGTTCCTAGGTGTGGAAGATTTCAGGGTGTCTTTTTGTTGCCCAACACTCTGAAGAGACTGAGAGGTTCAGCTTTAGCCCCTTTCAATCTCTCCTTAGCTCCCATACCTTACTCACAGAAGAGTTCCAAATAATCTACCTATCCTTTCAAGGAGGTGGAGTTGAATTCTCAACCTTCACCCCAATGGGGACTAGATTTAGTGATCTCCTAATGAATGGAGAATGAGAAGGAAAAAGTAGGAACAGTAACTTTATGGTGAAAAAACAACTTGTCAGACAGCACCTTATCCAAATCATTAAGGTTAATGTCACCAGAGATAAGTCATGTGGACATAACGTATCCCCTGATGTGATGAGATGAGATGAGAAGGGCACTTCACCTCTGTGGTTCTTTCCTCCAAAATCAATTATTTTCAGTCCAGATCATAAGAAAAAGTCAGAAAAACCAAAAATGAGGAACACTCTACACAATATCTGACCATTGGTCTTCAAAACTGTTAAGATCAAGAAAAGACTGAGAAACTGTCACAGACCAGAGAGCCTAGGGCGACATGACAATAAAATGCTGTATGGTTTACTGGATGGGATCCTGGAATACAAAAGGCACATTAGTGAAAAAACTGATGAAATCCAAATAAAGTTTTTAAAAAGGTAAAAAGAAGGGCAGGAGAGAATCTGAAGAAAGATGAACTATGGATATAGAATACTGTGTTGTTGCTTATTATTATTCATTACAATAACAGTAACAATTTGTTGGGGTATATTACCCTTTCTCATATTGCACAGCACCTCAAGAAGTAAAGTAAGGCATATTTTACTGTCCTCTTTTGACCATGTCATTTAATGTTCACAACTTATTGGGCACAGTCCTAAACAGATTAGATATAATATGTAACTCATTTAATCTTTACAATATCCTTAAGTTGTAACTTAGTAATCAAGTATACCTGGGGTAGTTACTATTTTCATCCCCATTTTTCCAGCAGAAGATAATGAGACACAGAGACGTTGACTTGCTCAAGTTAACACAGCTAGTAAAGTGGAGGAGTCTGACTATGAGCAAAGGTAGTTGGCTCCAAGTCTTGCCAATTGCCACTAAACTACAGTGCCTTAGGTCTTTGGGCTCAGAGAGGCTAAGTGATTGGCTCAAAGTCACAAAACCAATTGGTTCAAAACTGAGACTAGAATTGAGCTCTGCTCATTCCCAGTCCAGTGCTTTGCCCTTATTTCCAGGCACCACCAACCATACTTGTTTTTCCTATTCTAAATCACAGTAAAATTCTTGGAATTTCAGGAGCCAATCTGAACATGCTCTCAATGGCCAAAACAGGAACAATTTGAGCAACAAAATAAGGTAATATTGAATTATAACACAGAGTATCCTGTATAATAAAAGGCTAATATGCAAATTGTCCCCTCGGGAGTTCAACCAACCGGGAGTTTGACTGCTCGCTATGATGTGTGTTGACCACCAGGGGGCAGTGCAGAATGAAGGAAGGCCCCAGCCAGCAGCTGGCAGCTGGGGAAGGAAGGCCCTTGCTGGCCCTGATCCCCGGCCAGGCCTAAGGACCCTACCCATGTACAAATTTTGTGCACTGAGCCTCTAGTAAATAAATAGGTATGCATCCACACTGATATAGGAAAATGTTTAAATAACTAAATAAATGGGGGAGAAAGGAATTCTTTGACTTTCACTCTTCCCAAACAACTCAAAAACAGCTAAGATGTCACAAGTACATGTATTTGTGGTCCCAGGTTGGAACCTGAATAGAGAAAAACATTGTCATTGTTTTAGTTTCCTGACAGGATTCCAATGATTGTCTCAAAATTTTTTAGGCTTTGTGGATATTGTCTTGGCAGTTCTTGACCTTTTTTAATCCTTGAGGTTTAACTTTGTTTACACTGACTTTATACTTTTATTTTAGTATGAGTTCTCTGTAGTTGGACAATAGTGTTGATTGACACCAGTTGCCTTCTTCAAAATGCTTTGTTTTAAAACAGAAGAATGACATGACTTTCAAGATTTATAGGCTTTGTGGATGCTTTTGTAATTTTTCCCTAACTTTTAAACTCTCTTTCCTGGTATAGTATTCAGATTTAATCTGAAGGAGAAGGGTGAGTACTAATTGTGGTCATAGTTTCTTTAAAAACCTGTCAATATCTCAGGGTTTCCTGGGTTTTCATGGAAAGTGGTTTAAAAGTCTTTAATTGAGAGACTGACAAGTTAGATTCATGATTCAATTGTATTATGGTTTGAAAATAATAAAACTGAGGAAAAGCATTTCCCAATTTAGCAGCAATTATAATAACATAAAATTTGTCAAGGGCATTTACATTTCTAAAGTGCTCTTGCCCTTCTCCCTAGAGCCTCACAAAACCAGCAAGGTTGGTACTATTATCTGACTCTTATAAGGGAAGAAATTGAGGTTAGACCCATATTTACTCAGCTAATTGTGGGCTAAGCTGAGATACCATCATTTCATGATACCGTGAATCTTTAAAAAGAAAGCAATGTAGGAGGGTAAAATCTTACCAATATATAAATAATAATTGCTTTTGATAAGTACTACATATTATCAATTCTCCTTAGATATGCCACTTACATCAAAATGACAACAAAACCCATTTAGTAGTTTATCCTATCTAATAAAAGGATAGTATGCAAATTAACCATCACTCTGTCACAAAGATGGCAGTGCCCATAGCCACAAGATGGTGGCGCCCAGTCCTCTCAGCCCCGCCGGAGTCCTCCAGTCCCAGGGGGGCAGCCGCTGAGAGCGGGCAGCGTGAGCGGCCTGACGGAATGCTTGCTTCATCACGGCAGCAATTACAATAAAAGTTGGCTCCAAAACAGCCTGTTTCTTGGCGACTCTGGGCAGGAGGGGGTCCTGAGAGCTCTTC
This sequence comes from Myotis lucifugus, assembly GCF_000147115.1. Taxonomy (NCBI): domain Eukaryota; kingdom Metazoa; phylum Chordata; class Mammalia; order Chiroptera; family Vespertilionidae; genus Myotis; species Myotis lucifugus. The sequence goes on from NW_005871097.1 coordinate 4,793,352, forward strand.
TGCTGGCTTCTCAGGAAACAGCGCTGACACTGCTGAGGGAGCTGTTGGGGAGGAGGTGGTAATCGCCACTGCGGAGCAGAACGGGAGGAGGGTGGGGGAAAGCAGAAGCCGGAAGGAGGTGGCAGGGTGAGCCGCAGTTCAGGGAGGCCTCCCGGAGTGGCAGTGCCAGGCCATCCAGTGCTGCAGCCAATCCCGGAGGCATGCCCGCAATGCCGTGACACCAACTGCCCACCGCCGTCCTGCCAGAAGATGAGGTGGGTTGTGCAGCACACCAAAGGCTGCCAGCGCAAGACCAATGGAGGTTGCAGATTGTGCAAGCAGTTCATGGCCCTTTGCTGCTACCATGCCAAATACTGCCAAAAACACATGCCCCATTCCCTACTACCTCAACATCAAGCAGAAGCTCCTCCAGCAGAAGACACAGCACTGCTGTCAGCACGCGTAGCTCATGCACCAGCAGATGTCACCATCAACACCCACACCGTGCCTCAACCAAGTCTGTCTTCCCTCCCTTCACACCACCCTGGCCCCCTACACTGCATCCCAGCACACCCTGGACACCACAGCCCCTGACTCTGCCCCAGACTCTGCCCCAGACCTCGCCTGTGAGCATGTTACTAGCTGGCTTCTCCAGTGTGGCCAGAACTCAGCCCCACACCACAGTTTGCACTGGGAAGCCCACTAACCAGATGCCAGCCCCACCACCCCCCTGCCCAGGCCCAATCTGCAGTGCCCGGCAGATCGCACATGAGGCACAGCAGCAGCAGCATCTGTACTGGGTGAGCACCAACAGCGGTATGCCCCTGAGGCACAGTGACCCCTGAGAGCCAGATGGCCCCCATGCGCCTGAATGTGAACTAACCAGATCAGTGGGCCTGTTATTCTGTCCCCCAAACCCCGGCAGTGGCAGCCAGCACCCACCCCCAGCAACAGCCAATGTGAGGCATGCCCAGACCCGTGATGTCTATGCAGACCCAAGGTGCAGCCACCTCAGAGCATCTCTCCAGGTGCCCTGCAGGACCTGCTGCAGACCCTGAAGTCTCCCAGCTCTCCCAGCAGCAACACGTGCTCAACATCCTCAAGTCAAACCCTCAGCTGATGGCAGCTCTCATCAAATAGCACACAGCCAAGTAACTGGCCAGCCAGCCTGGCCTTCAGCTCTAGCCCAGCCTGCTGACTCTGAACGCCATGCAAGCCAGCAGGCCACAACCTGCTGTCCCTCCGCAGCAGCAAGCAATGGGAGGCCTGAACCCCCAGGGTCAGGCCTTGAACATCATGAACCCGGGGTGCAAACCCAGCATGGCGAATATGAACCACAGCACAGAGAGATGCCACGGAGCAACAGCAGCAGCAGCAGCAACAACAACATTGTGAGAGGCATGTCCAACTGTCAGTTGTGATGGGGTGTCGCCTTCCCCTGATCGCTGGGCTGCGCCCACCACCCCGGAGGACTCTAGGACTGTGAGAGGGGGCAGGCTGGGCTGAGGGACCCCCCCTCCAGTGCATGAATTTTCATACACCGGGCCTCTAGTATAGTAATAGAAGATGAAACAGGATCAAGACCAATAGTGGGCATTTATTATGATTTTATTCACATTTAAGAAGCAGAAAGTAAAAAGAAATCTTGGGAGGCATAGTCTACCATTACATAATGGCAATCTCTCAAGGATAAAATTTTTTAAAGAAAAGATCACAGTGTCTTAAAAGTACCTAGCATAAAAATTGGTAATTGGTAATTATTTTTTAAAAGCAGGGCAGTAAGCAACACATCTGGGGATGGAGTGATCTTGGACTTCAGTCTCTGGGACTTAGTTGGGATGTTTAATGGGGATGATAAAATCTTCTTTGCAAGGTTGATGTGAGTATTAGAAATGAGAAAATGTATGTCCCTTGCATAATACACTACCTGATACTCAATAATCATTATATTTTTGTTTAGATTTTTATTAAATGAATATCCAGCTGCTGGCTTTTCGAGAATCTTTGGATAAAAGCTTTCTTTTTCCGGAAGTAGAATACATCAACCTTGAGAATTGTTTTTTCTTCACACTTGCTGTCATCTAATGCTTTCAAATTAATGTACCAAAGAATTACTTGTTTAATGCTCATAAAACCACTTCTTAGGCTATTTACTTGGAAATGAATTCCATAGAGGGGAAAACATCAGGCAATAGGACAGGAGGAGAATTTTCTCTAAATATGACATCCAGGAAATGTTGCAAGTATTAAACCAGCAGGTTCTTCAGATGAAGAAGTACGTGCCTTTCAAATAATGACGAAAGCCATTTGAAGCAGAACAGTAGAGACAGGTCCAATTTGTTAAATAACTTAAGAGGTAGAAGCACGAGTAACACTTCAAACATATTCAGCCTCTGCCTTCACACATGAAGGAGTTTTAGTCCAGTAACCATGGTTACCTTATGTACTAGTCAGGTACTTATAAAGTGAAAGAGAAGAGTGAAGAGTAAAGTTAAACCCTACTGAGATATACAAAGCAGAGACTGGTAATAGAATGGCTTTTCCTTTCACTTTGAAGATTTAGATTTTATTGGACACTTATGTAGTTACTTCTGTATGTGTATTTTACCTATATCAGGACCATACTTTGACTAAAGGAAAAATAGTATCTTATAATCTAAAATAGCAAAACTGCTCATAGAAAAAAGTATACTAACTCTCACGGGGCATTGGGAATAATCTGGATAAGTAGAGATGTGAGAGTAATGGGGGAAGGAATCAATTAAATACCGCAGACAAACCTTAAGGAGCAATATACATCACAGTGTTTATGAGAAGGATATACAATTACAGTTAAGGATACAAAAAAATACAGAAACTCCTCCCAAGCATAAATGAGTCCAGAGAGTTCAGTTGTATTATTGCATGGTTAATGAATCATTTGGTGCAAGCCTTCGTAGCTAGCTGTCTGGGGGTTCCAGGAGCCTGGCTGTGGGAAACAAATCCATTCTTGTCCTTGCTATGTTTTAACATCACTCAGTGACAGTTGTCTTCTCTGACCTAAATATTTTTTTTATTGATTTCAGAGAGGAAGGGAGAGGGAGAGGTAGAAACATCAATGATGAGAAAGAATCATCAATCAGCTGCCTCCTGCACACCCTCTACTGGGGATCGAGCCCACAATCTGGGTATGTGCCCTGACAGGACTCGAAGCATGACCTCCTGGTTCATATCTCAATGCTCAACCACTGCCCACGCTGCCGGCCGGGCTGGCCTAAGTATTGATGGGAATGAGTTTGGGTTCCATGGATAATTCTGAATCTTTTTGTTAGATTGTGCCCCTTTGTCAACCCAATGTAGGAAAGTTGATTCAAGAGAAAACTCAAGTCACAAGGGTATACTTTCCACCTCTGCTTCCCAGGTGAGGTTCCAAGGTTCCCTCCCATTATTTTTTAGAAGACAATGGTTTTAGAAAGGCCCTTAATATTACTTGAAAGTCTCTCTAATATTTCATACTCAGTTAACTTTTCTACTCTCTGTAATGTCTAGTTTTCATTTAAAAATGATTGAACTAAAGCATCTACACAGCAAAAAGACAAGATTATGAAGGAAAAGAATGTTCTCTTGCCTCACCCCACATACTACCATTCAGTAATACTCCCAGGACTCTGTATTTTTAGTTCTTCTAGTGATGATTTATATAACTCTAAATAATATTTTTAACTTAACAAATTAAGACAATTTTATTGATACCTTTTATGAAATATGATATTACTTCATACACTACCTTCCACCTGTTTTCCATATCATACATCTGTGTTTGATAGTTATGTTATTATACTAAGTTTTCTTTTTTGCTTACTTTTGTAATTTCAAATAATGTATGTATATCTCTATTCTTATTCCATCAGGAATAAGAGACTCTAGTTAATATTTCAAACTTTATATAAGATAACACTATTATGCTCCTGAAAAGGGGGAAATGGTAATAGAAGACAAGTGAAACAAATATTTAAAAATAGATAAATGATAGATTTAACCCCAAACATAAAAATATTCATATTAAATATAAATGGTCTAAATACTCCAAGTAGAAGACAAAAATCATCAGATTAAATAAACAATCAAGATCCAATTAGATACTGCCTACAAGAAGCTCACTTTAAATATAAAAATAAGTTAAAAATAAAAAGTTTGGAGCCCGGCCAGCATGGCTCAGTGTTTGAGCATCAACCTATGAACCAAGAGGCTATGGTTTGATTCCTGGTCAGGGTATGTGCCCAGGTGTGGGCTTGATCCCCAGTAGGGAGCATTCAGGAGGCAGCTGATAATGATTCTCTCTCATCATTGATGTTTCTATCTCTCCCTCTCTCTTCCTCTCTGAAATCAATAAAAATATTTTTTAAAATAAATAAAAAATAGAAGTATGAAAAAGATATATCATAACACTAGTCTTCTTCTTCTTCTTCTTCTTCTTCTTCTTCTTCTTCTTCTTCTTCTTCTTCTTTTCTCTCTCTCTCTCTCTCTCTCTCTCTCTCTCTCTCTCTCTCTCTTCAACCTCGCTTAAAGTTCTTCCAATTAAAAATCTCTCACTGTGCCCAGTAGGTGTTGCCCAGTAGTTGAGCATTGACCCATGAACTAAGAGGTTACTGGTTCAATTCCTGATCAGGGCGCATGCCTGCGTTGCAGGATGATTCCCAGTAGGAGCCATGCAGGAGGCAGCCAATAGATGATGTTTCTCTCTCATTGATATTTCCATCTCTCTATCTCTCTCACTTCCTCTCTTTCTAAAAATCAATAAAAACAGATTGCCTGGCTGATGTGGCTCAGTGGTTGAGCATCAACCTATGAACCAGGAGGTAATGGTTTGATTCTAGGTCAAGGCACATGCCCAGGTTGTGGGCTCCATCCCCAGTAGGGGACATGCAGGAGGCAGCTGATCAATGATTCTCTCTCATCATTGATATTGCTCTCTCTCTCCTTCTCCCTTCCTCTCTGAAATCAATAAAAATATATTTTAAAAATAAAATTAAAAACATTTTAAAAATCTCTAACTGTATCCAATTTTTGCATCAAATTGTTGCTCTATTTTATTTATCAGCCTTCATACCCAAACTTCTCAAAAGAATGCTCAATACTTGCCATTTCTATTTCTTCAGTTTCCTCTCACACCTCACATTCTCATTTTACAACTTCCATATGATCAAGACTGCTTTTACTAAGATTATTGGCAACATCTATGTTGTGAAACCCAAGGTACCATCTTCAAATTTCTGATTTAACATCTCACCACTTACATTTGACACTAGTGTTCTCTCTCTCTGTTCTGAAACACCTCTTTCTTTTTTTTTTTGGTTTATGCACACCATATTTTTCTGGCCACTCTAAACCCCTTTCCTTTTATTTTTATTTATTTTTAATTTTTTTAAAATATATTTTATTGACTTTTTACAGAGAGGAAGGGAGAGGGATAGAGAGCCAGAAACATGGATGAGAGAGAAACATCGATCAGCTGCCTCCTGCACATCCCCCACTGGGGATATGCCCGCAACCAAGGTACATGCCCTTGACCGGAATCGAACCTGGGACCCTTCAGTCCGCAGGCCGATGCTCTATCCACTGAGCCAAACCGGTTAGGGCAACCCCTTTCCTTTTAATCAACTCTTAAATGTTAGTGTTCTTGATAAACTGGTCCTCTGCTCTCGTCTCTTCTTAATTCTTCTCTCTTCCTAAGTGATCTCATCAATCACCATGGCCTCATTGTCGTGTATGTGTCAGTGGCTTCAAACTAATCTCTCTGTTGAACTCTAGATACAGTTAGTGTCTCTGAGGCATATCAGGCAAATTGTATCTAAACATGAATTTATCATTTTTATCTTCCAAAATCTGCTTCTTCTTCAGTGTTTCCTATCTTAGTAGATGGCCCCCACAATCTTCCCAAATGCTAAAGGCAGAAACCTTGGAGTCAAAATTTGATTGCTCTGTCACTTTCTATCAAATCCTGTCATGGAAGTAAGAGAATGAGGTAACTACACCACAGGATGTTGTGAACTGAGAGTGGTGCTTCAGAGTCCAAGATTGTAGAGGTGGAAAAGTTCCAGGCAATATTATATTTTTAAAGGTGACTAGGAGTATAGAAGGCTTAAGTGGATAGGGGAGTAAAGGTCATTAGATTGAGAAGCTTTGAGGTTAACATGTTGGACGTTTCTACATCTTTCTAGGGGGTGGGGAGAAGCCTAACTATCTATATACATTTAATCAAAGAACAGGAATTAATTTCCCCTTAATTAACATTCCCTCGGCACAAAATGTTTTCCCAGGAGTTAGTTCTAAATGATTTCCTGCAACATACAGACAAATGCTGAGAAAAATAGTGATATTCTATACTGGTAAACATTAGACTGCATACCTCTTTTTCCCAATTAGGAGAAAAATGAGCTTTTCCTCCTAACATTGCCCTTTGAAGGTAGAACTAATTTAAAAACTCTGGTCTCTTGGCAACCATAGCTGATTCACACATTTAGTGTGGATAGTAGATGTGCTTTTCTGAAATGATTCAAAGTTACTATCTAAGCTTACCAGGGAATGTTTTTTAAATATATTTAAGCAGCATATAGCAAGGTATTTAACAGAGATAAGAGTCCTTTAATCTCAGTAGTCATATTCTATTCAAAATCTTCATGACAATCAAATCTTTTCCAAGTTTCTTGACTGCCTACTCTTGCCTGGCTACGGTGGTAGAACGTATGCTTGCTTATTTGCTTTAAGACAGGGATTTGCTTTCAGATTTGATCTTCTGTACCACTCACAAGAAAATTTTAGTACATTGTGATTCATTATAACACTTCTTCTAGCCACTACACTGATGGATGCATAAGTACATTCTGACTAAAGACCTACTCCCTTGTTCAGGATTCAACTTCTAAACTTCTTAGGTCAAGAGTCACAACCTTTGTTGAAAAATCTCTTGTAACACTCAAGATTATAAATTATAGTAGTAGAGGAAGCTGTCAAAAATGGCACAGTAAGCTGTTTGCAGGAAATTTAGTTGTGGCAGTGTGTGTGTGTGTGTGTGTGGCTGTGTGTGTGTGTGTGTGTGTGTGTGTGTTTTCTTTTTCGGGCCAGAAATACAAATTCATATAATTGCTTTCAACATGCATCAGTGAGAGGAAGGTCAGAAGTTCTCAAGTTTGATTTCTGTTTTTACCCCATAGGCTGTAACACTTAGGGGCTTTCAAGTGGATTGAATTTGATTTCTCTTATTTCCCTCCAAATAATGAATGTTATAAGTGCTTGGTCAGTAGTTTTAAAACATTAGTAAAAACATTCTTACAGGCCATGTGGAAAGAGCACAAAGAATTGGAGAGAGAAGTCAAGCAATTTTCAAATAAGCTTGAGGACAGAATTCAAGACTGAGAACAAAATTCATTAGGAAATTAAGTTCCTTCCAGATACAAGAGGTTTCAGGGACCATTTACAGTCTTTTGGCTCTATTCGGTCACCTACTTTCTGTTCTTTTCATCTCTAACTGGAGTATTTTCCAGTCATATTTCTGTGGATAACTCTAATGAAATAAAAGAAGTGAAACTCCCTAAGACTGTCTTTCTGCTCTTTTGGCTTACCTATGAGCTATCTCTAGCACAGGTCCAGGTACACGTAGGCACTTATTATAATAAATATTTATGACATAAAGAAACTCATCTTTTGGAAATAACACTGAAATAAGTTTCTTTAATGTTTCATCTTGTGACTCAGCATACAAAATGTGCATAAAACATAAATATTTAGTTTAAATATTATTAAAATCACCAGTGTGCATTCCCTGCTGATCAAAACATAGAACTTCTGCCCCCTAGAAGGCCTCCACCTGTCTCTTCCTGTTCTTCATCTCAACCACACTCTGCCAGTGACCACTATCCTGACTTTCATTGTATTGATATTTTTGCTTCCTTTGGGGGTATACTACATACTTAGCGTGTGTGTGTGTGTGTGTGTGTGTGTGTGTGTGTGTGTGTGTATGTTACAAATAATAAACTGTTATATTATTGTTACTATACTGTATAATAATGGTTTAATTTGGCCTATTTTTGAAATATGCATCAATGGGATCATACAGTATATAGCCTGGCTTCTTTAGTGCAGTCTTCTATGCTTAAGATTTATCCATGCTGGATGGACATGAAAACTATTATGCTAAGCAAAATAAGCCAGTTAGAGACAGACAAATATCACATGATATCCCTTATATGTGGAATCTAAGGATCAAAACAAATTAATGAATAAAATCAGTCCAGGGGCATCGATGCATGGAACAGAATAACAAATCTCAGTGGGGAGTGGAGTGAAGTGGAGTGGAAGAGATTAACCAAAGAATATGTATACATATATGCATAACCCATGGACACATACATAGTGAAGGGAAAGCCTGGAATGGGGCAGAGGTTGGGTGGAAGGAGAAATGGGGAACATCTATAGTACTCCTAACAATTAAAAAATGCTTTTTAAAAAGTGTTATCAAGCCAGAGGATGCTCAGCACTGTAAATGGGGTGGGTTTATTTTTCTTAAATGAATTAAAAATCAAAAGTTATGCCATGAAAAAAATTTATCCATGCTGTTGTATGGATCGGGTAGTTCATTTTCTTGCTGTATAGCATACTATGGTAGACCTATCTCCATTTGTTTTTCAGTTCTTCTATTGAGTTGTTTCTTTTTGGAGCTTCTACTAATTATGCTATTGGAAACATTCTAAAGCAAGTTTTCTGGTGTAGGTAAGCATACATTTATGTAGGATTTAGAAATCCAAAAATGGAATTGCTAGGTCATGGACTGTATACATTTTCAGCATTATTGTTAGACGTTATTCAAAAGTGATTTTATAATGTATACTGCTATCAATGGTGCATGAAAATTGTATTACTCCACATCCTCATTAATACACGGTTGGGCAAAAGTAGGTTTACAGTTGTTTGTATGGAATATAATCAAGAATAAACTCTGTGTTTCCTGTACTCACAACTGTAAACCTACTTTTGCCCCATTCTGTATTTGGCAGTGCCTTATAGTTCTAAAATTTTTGCCATTCTGGTACGTGTGTATTGTCAGATGTTTTATTGTTGTCACTCTGATGCATATGTGGTGGCATCTGGTTGTGATTTCAACTTCCATTTACCTAATAGCCAATGAGGTTGACCACTTTCCATATGATATTGACCATTTAAATTTCCTCTATTGGGATATTGCCTGTGCAGGTGGTTTTCCTGTTTTCCCCTGTCATTGTCTGTCTAATTCTTATTCATTTGTAAAAGGTCTTTATATTTCAGTAGGAAAGATGATCTTAATCATGTAATTTACCCTTGCTGGAAGCTGAAAGCATTAACATGTACATTTTACTCAGATGTACTTTATGGTATCAGTTTTCTTGGTGATTCACAGTGGCTACCTGTAAAATTGAAAAAGATTAGAATAATTAAGCTAAAATATATTTAATTTTTAACAGACCTGCTATTTTAATTTTATGCAATTCTATTGTCAATATTTTCCTTCTGTTTTTCATTACTTATAATAAGTTTACTTAGTGATGACTTTATCACTTGAAAATCTCTATCAATCCATCCATATTATCTTTCTCAAGTACAAGGAAAAATTAAAGCATATTTTTCAATGAAACAATGTTTAACAATATTTAACCCTTTGAGTGCCAACCAATATCTTAGGAACTATGCTAAAATTGCCAAGGCATTTTGAGTTAAGCTTTTTAATTTTTTTCCCCACATAAAGAGTGAACTACTAGCATCTAATAGTGACACTGCAGGAGGAGCGCGATAGCGCTCCTGGCACTTTTGGCGAAAGACAGGAGGAGCACGATCGTGCTCCCCAGCACTCTAGGGGTTAATATTAAGTTAAAAGAGATAGTATTCTAAAGTGTTTAGCACATAGCAAGAACTCAATAACACTAGTTAATAGACTCTATTTAAGACCAGCATTACTATTACCTTTCTGTATCCTTATTCCCTAAATGTAGATAATCTATATCTTTTGAAAGTGCTAGGAACCAGAACTTTGATTAACTAGAATGCTTTATTTAACCTAAAATATTGTATAACTATACATTCATTCAAAATCTAAAAGGGAAAAATCCAGTAAAGGGGGGGGGGGGCGTGCAGGAGGCAGCTGATGGATGTTTCTCTCTCCCTCTCTCATACTAGAATCAATAAAAGCATATTAAAAAAAAAAAACGAAGCAGCCAGAACCGGTTTGGCTCAGTGGATAGAGCGTCGGCCTGCGGACTGAAGGGTCCCAGGTTCGATTCCAGTCAAGGGCATGTACCTTGGTTGCGGGCACATCCCCAGTGGGGGGCGTGCAGGAGGCAGCTGATCGATGTTTCTCTCTCATCGATGTTTCTAGCTCTCTATCTCTCTCCCTTCCTCTCTGTAAAAAAGCAATAAAATATATTTTTAAAAAAAGACGAAGCATTTATCTGAGAAGAATACCAGTCCTCTGGAGGGCTTGGTTAAATATGGAACCCTTACTCCTGTGGTTATATAAAAAAATGTAAAAGGATATTCAGAAAAATGAAAACATAACTCAAATTTTAAGAAATTATATATTTCTGGTTATTTTGTAACTCATCAAGCTGAAAACTTGCAAGACTAAATGAAAAATTTTACTATTAGCTGTAGAAGGCAATTTCTGGCAACTATCCTTGAGAGTAAAAAATTCTACTAAAGAAGATTATTTCTTCTGATTCTTTCTAAAGAACGTCTCTTTGCTTTACAACACACTTGGGACAGAAAGGCACCGAGAGCTCCTATTATTGATGTCTCCATGACATCATTTGAAACTGTGCTGGAGGAAACTTATGGACTCCAGAACCTCCTTCTTTAACAGTTATGCCCTCAGTTGCCCTCTTAGATATTTTACAAAATGTAAATGCTCGATGTTTTAATAGACATCATCCGTCTTAGCATAGTACAGAATCCTTTCATCATAAATGTTCTTTGAAAATCTAAGGTTCACCACCCTCTATGTGAAGACCCATAAGACTAACATCTGAAATGCTTTAGTAACTTTTTCTAACTTACTATTTTAGCTCTAGGGCACCAGAATTTTTATTTCTCTTTCTTTTCAGAGAACAGATTTGATAATAGATTTAAATATTATGCCCTCCTACAAATTCAGCATAACAGAAAATGTAGAGACTCTTTGAAAAGCTTAGAATTTGATGGGGTCCATTCATCAACCTTATGGAACTGGGTGATGGCAGCATACTCCATGTTTCCACTTGGAGTTGGAGTACATATACTATGATTGTATTGGACCAAACTCTAAATGACTGAACTGTGAGAAAATATCCTTGCTGCATTTACATTACTATTCTAGATTAAGACATGATTATTTTTTTGTCATGAAGAGAAATGTAATGACCCAAATTCTGCCAGTAATATTTATAAATTACCAAATGAACATGGAAATGGAATATTATAATTATGAATTAAGCAAGGGTGCTTTTAAAAAATAAAACAAAAATTAGATATTTCATGTTAAATTAACTCACATCACCGCCCACTAATGGCATGGTGTATCAAGCTCTCATTTACTGAAGAGCAGAGAAAGGCTGCTTAGAAAACCTACCTAGAAGAGTCCACATCTTAAAAAGGGGTGGGGTGGTAGTGAAACTTTCCATGAGATGTGAGTATAAAAGTTAACAGTATAGGCTCTGAGTTGACTTGCTTGGTTAAAGTCTCAGTTTCTCTGCTTGATAGGATGGATCCTCAGTATGGTCTTCTGTTATTCAAGACATTTTTGAAATATAGTGGAGATACATAAAATATTATTACAAGGCCATATACTTATTTATCAAAATAAACATATTTAAACATTTTGCATTCTTTTTAAAATAGGACTGTGAAGACAAAAGTTGAAATCTCCTCTGTTCCCTTCCCCAGGCCATTCCTTTCCTTCCCTCGCCAGATATAGTCTTTTAAATGATTTGGGTGTATATCCTGTTCATGAGTCTATAGTCTATAAATACGTGAGTTTTTTTGAGGGTGCTATATTTAAAAAATTGGATGTGTAAGAATTTGAGTTTGGCACCAGCAGGCTTTTGAGCTAATGGGTCTCAGCTTGCTGTGAAGAAGTAAACAATATAGAGACCAATACACAGGGGCCATGCCTGGCTCATTTATGTAACAGTGAGTCAAAATAAAACTGTGCTTTTTTCCTTCTTTGTTCATAGCTCATGTGTGTCCCCAAAGTGGTTATTTTCCACGTGAAAGCCTTTGATGGCTAAGAGCAGGGACTTTGGATTCAGTCAGCATGAGTCCAATTCTGGCAATGAGACCTTGGGCAAGGTATGTAAACAGTTTACTTTTTAATTTCCTTCTTGGGAAAATGCAACTAATAATAATCCCCTTACAGATTTGATGTCAAAATAAGTAAAAGAACGCATGTAGAATATTGGCCCAGTGCCAAGAGTGCAGTAAGCACTTAATAAAACCTCACCATTATTATTCTTGTTTCATATATATATATATATATATATATATATATATATATATATCAGTTTAATGATATGAAGCTACAGTTTTTGCTTGTCAATAATGGTCAAATATCAGCACTTTCATATAGTGCAACATGACACACAACACAAAGTCCCCTCTGATTTGGGGACTTGGTGGTTTACCCTCAAGGCTTTGAGTCAGCGAGCTGGAAGCCAGCACCTGCTTTCCTAACCCTTAGCTACATTTAGAATTCTGTGAGCCTAGAAGCATTTATCACATTGTACTATTTCTTCCATGATTGTGACCAAGGCTTTTCATGTCAATTCTCCCTGTACTTATGCTGTCATCAAGGAGTGAGCAAAGTACAGCCATGGGCCAAATTGGCTGCCACCTGTTTTTGTAAATAAAGTTTTATTGGAACACAGCTATGCTCATTCATTCATGTATGTATTGTCTATGGTTGTTTTCACAGCAGAGTTGGGTAGTTGTATCAGACACTATAAGGTCCACAAGGCAGAAAAATATTTACTCTCTGCCCCTTTCCAGACAGGTTGCCGATCCCTGGTCTAGAATGGAGATCTGCAAAATGGACTATACACCTCTCAGTGATGGACAAAATGTTCTATTTTAGTGCAGGGGAAATCATTAAGATTCTTATTTATGGTTATTTTTTCTCTTAAAAATGAAAAACTTAGATCTTCTATCTAGTAGATCACATATGGGCTCACACTGGTACCCTCATTCCTTCTATCTATCCTGTCCCTGAGACATCTGAAGAAAACACTATACCCCTCAATGGGGAAGAGTGGACAGGGGTGCCTCTACCGTCATTTTCTTGCTGTCCATGTATCATGAAACAATGAAATTTGCAAATGCCTATTCAATGTGTCTTACAGCTTGTATTATCCAATGGTAACTAACGTGAACCTTCCAAATAGACAAGTGACTTTAAAAGAGCTAGTAAACAATAATATTAATAAGATAATATTAATAATGTAAGCACCAGGGGGGAATGAGATCTATATCAGTCATGTTAGGAAAGAAAACAATTAAATCCAATCTAATAAAAATCAGCTAAGAAAAATTATCAAAATGATCAAGATTACTTGAAATGAAGGTTCTCATGTAGTGCAATTAAAAACTAGAGGCCCAGTGTACGAATTCATGCACAGGTGGGATCCAGCTGGCCCGTCCCCTAGTCAAATTCCCAGTCGAGGGGACAATTTGCATATTAGCCTTTTATTAGATAGGCTAAGCATAGCCAATGGACAGAGACAACAGTATGATGAAGGCCTGGGGTGGGGCACAGGCTGGGAGGAGGAAGAAGAGGGCAAAATTGGGGGACATCTTTAATTCTGTCAACAATGAAAAAAAATATCTATATATATCCTTTTAAAAATATCATACACCATAATCAAATGGGATTTTTTCCCAAGGATGCAAGGTTGGTAAAATATCCACAAATCAATAAATGTGATACAGCCCTGGGAAAAAAAAAAGAATAAAACTCATGTTAGGTATTATTGTGTTTAAGATATTGCTAAATGAAAATATGAAGCATCCTAATTAGCAAGACTTTTAATATCTATTTTATTTAATATGTATCATATTAAGTTTAAAGGTTTGCTTTCTTTTTTTATTCTCACCTGAGAATATGTTTATTGACTTTAGAGAGGGAGAGAGAGAGAGAGAGAGAGAGAGAGAGAGAGAGAGAGAGATCGGTGTGAGAGAGAAACATCGATTGGTTGCTCCTGTACACGCCCTGACCGAGAATCCAACCCACACCCTTTTGGTGTATGTGACAACACTCCAACCAACTGAGCCATACTAGCCAGGGCGTTTTGCTTTCTTTTTAAATGTATATAGTGTTACCAGAACTGTAATATATGCATATAATTTAAAAATAAATATATAACTTAAGCATATAATATAGATAGGTACTCAAATTTACCCCTTAGAGCAGTGTACAATAAATTAGAATTGGGCACCATGAGTTCAGGCTTTTGTATGGTGTAGCTTCTTTTTAATGCTTCTATTCACTGGCTTTTCTCTGGGTGCCTTTCTCTTTCCTTTTCATGGCTGGGCTTATGCCCACAATCTCCCTGTTCATCTCCTAAGCTGGTGAAGTCTCCAGGCCCTGCTGTATGACTATTGGTAACCTTTTTTACTTAGAATGAACTTCTTCCAGACTGTGTATTAAATAACCTGGGGGCTGTAGCTCTTTGGGAAGCAAGGTGTTAGTGTAGAAAAAAAATCATGCATGTCCTAGGTATATAATATTATAGTAAAACCAAGTTTCCCAGCTAGCCCAGTACCAATATATTCATGTGCTGATAAACTTATGCTCCAAGCCTCAAGGGTGAAGGGCAGAGTTTAGGACAGCCAGAGACCACAGATTGGTGGCCTCTGGCCAGAAGTTGCCTCTTATTCTGGTTATCTCAGTTACTTTTATAAATATAACTTTTCTACTTGTGCCATGATGCATAAAAGGGTTGGGAAGCAATTAAAACCCATAGGCAAACTCCTGACCTCATAGAATTTGTATCCTACTATGAAACCATACATAAAACAATAATTTGTATAGTTATCATTTATAATTACTTCTTTACCTTTGTGATAAGTGCTAAGTACTAGATGCTAAGAAAGCATATTCTCGAGACCTATTGTATCTGGGAATCAGGAAAGGGGCATTTTGGTTGAAAATATACTTAAACTGAGAGCTACATAATGAGCAGAATGTTTTATGTGTTGGGAGTGGAGGATTGGAAGGAGAGTGAGAACATTAAATACCCTGGTAAGAATTTTGAATTTTCTCTTACGAGCAATTGGAAGCCATTGAAATGTTTAAACGTGAGCAGATTTGGGTTTTAAAAGGGTATCTTTTGTGAATCAAATGAAAGGGACCGATTATTTTTAAGGAAGACTGGATTGTTGTAGAAACCCAGTACTATGGTGGGGCAATGCAGAGAACGTGAAATACAGAATGTCAGATATAATTGTCTGGATTTGGAATATAGAGATGAAGAAGGAGGTATCAGGAGTGATTCCCGGGTCTCTGACTTTTCCAAACTGGGTGGGTGGGTGATGGTGCCATCTCCAGAGAGGAGAACCACTGGGATGGGGAAAAAAACATGTGTCCAGTTTGCAACATATTAAGATTGAAATGCTGCTTCTGCAACACCTCTATAAAGATGTGGAGTTGAGAACTAGGTATACAGTTCTTTAACCCATGGCTGGGGAGAGGTACAATGGGTAAATCAAGCCAGAGAGTGAATGGCATGGGTGGAAAATAGAGAGGGGGAAAAAGGGGAGAAACAAAGGGGTGGGACTAGGTTCAAGGTCAAATAGAAGAGACAAGGGGATTGGGTAGTAGTATCCAGAGTCCTAGGAAGATGAAAGGAGTGTCATGCCAGCAACATGTAGAGGATGCTTATAGAAGGGAGTGGTTACCATGTTTAATGATATGACGAGCTCAAGAGGGATGGGAGAAGAAAATTTTCTGTGGCATCTAGTCATAATTACTCATAACATATCTAGGCATGGGAATCCTGATAACATGAGCGATAGCTGTTTTGGTGAAAGCTGTGTTAGGAAGGGAATAAATGCTGGAAGAAAATTCAGACACAAAGTTTAATGTAAGGGGAGAGGGAAAAGAGTCGTTTCTTGGGGTGGAATAGAAATGGACTCAAATGAGATTTTCTTTCTTTTTTCCAGATGAGAGAGATGTGATCATTATTAAAAGCAAATAGAAACGTCTTTTGCTCAAAAATCAGCTGTGTTCTAATGTTAACACCATGGTCTTCACATGGGGAACACTAGCCCGCCTAAATGGCTAGATATTCCTGTGTATGAAGGCAGGAAATTGGTTTAAATACTTAAACAATAGCACATGCTTTCTAGTACATATACTTTTCTAATTTCAATTCTCTATTCATATCTTATATCCATTCACTACTCAGCAAATATTTATTGAGCAAGTACTCCGTGTCAGTCTCAGAGAAGCTGGGGACACAGAGGCAGTAGTAACTCCTAGCACACATTCTTGTGGGGAACAGACTGTAATCAGGTTAAAATAAATAATTTTTATATATTATATTTAAAATATATAATGATAATTTTAGAGTGATATTATTACAAATAAGTAAATGTGTTTTTACGTAGGGTTAAGTGTTCTGAATACAATAAACAAAGTAAAGTCCAGCAAGAGACTGAGATTTAGGGGTAGGAGAATTTGAAAAGGGGTAGTCTAGGAAGACCTTTCTGTGAATCAATGTTGGCCAGAGACCAGAATTATAAGAAGGAAGGAGCCAGCCATGGAAAGACCTAGGAGGAGAGCATTCCAGGGAGAAAGGCCATAACATAGAGATTTGAGAAAAGTGAAGAAAGGCACCAGGATAAAATCTAGGTGGTACCCCAACCTGTGATGTACTATGTAAGGCATGATAAAGGCATTATACATGCTACTGGAAGTCACTGGAGGGTTGGTAGAAGGAAAATGACATAATTGTTTCTGGACTTTGTTGTGAACTTTACTTGACTTTTGTCAGTAATATCTTTCTATTCCAACTTTAGTAAAGGATCAGCTTTATTCCAAGGGTACAGTCATCTGTCTTAACAGATTTTCCATGGGATTAGTCTTGCTTTGGTTGTTCTTAGTATGCAAACCAAGGTTATTTTTTTTTGTTGTTGTTCAAAATTTTATTGGAATTCATCCTTCTGATTGATATATTTATATAAATCCAGACAATGGCATTACAAGTATAAGCAAAGTAATATAGGAAGCATGGCCTTTATTGTAGAGCCTATATTCTGTTCTAGCCTCCAGAACAGTACAGTGGTCAGCAAACTGTGGCTCGAGAGCCACATGTAGCTCTTCGGCCCCTTGAGTGTGGCTCTTCCACAAAAGACTGACTTCTGCGCATGGGTCACAAAGTTTCAATCGCACTGTATGTGGTATTTTGTGGAAGAGCCACACTCAAGGGGCCAAAGAGCCGCATGTGGCTCGCGAGCCGCAGTTTGTCGACCACTGGTCTAGCAGAACTGAAAGGATGAAAATTGCAAAGGAAGGTTTTGAAGTATATGATGGCAAATGTCCCTCTATAGCAGGGTGAGTTAAGCCAAGGTTAATCTTGAGCGCAGCCTTGGAGACAGGAATTAGTATGTGTGGTTGTATTGTGATTTATGCCCATTTCCTACTGAAAGCAGCCAGTTGAAGGGTGACAGGAGCCACATGTGGCAGTGTCCAGATATCCAGCACCTTAGATGTGTTGATTAACTAGATGGGGGGTCCTTTCACAATGTATATCAAATCATCACAATGTACACTTCAAATATCTTATCATTTCATTTGTCAGTTATAACTCAATAAAACTGGGAGAAATATATCCATCATCTGCTTGCTTGCTGATGTGCAGGGAAGAAGAGAAGGGGACCTCCAGGACAGAAGTTAATCATGACATTGAATTCAACTTGAGGTTGTATCTAGATACCCATGAGGTCCAATCAACTCTGAAAGAAATCTCTGAGAATCCCAGGCCAGGTAGCGACTTCTCACAGAAAGACACACAAATCAGCAGAGTAGAAATTAGTTTGGGGCTTTTTTTGGCATTTGGAATACGTCAGAACATGCACAGTCATCCCCCCTTCCCAACCTGGTTTCGTTTTACTCATTTTGCATAAAAGTTTGCCTCTCGCTTTGTATTTAACTCTATTGATGGGAAAGGATGCCTCAGAGCTGGCTTCTGACATTGTCATACAGCTTTTCCAGCCAACCTCATTAGTAACAGTAGTAAAATTTCTACAGGAAAATTACTGGACCCAGAAATTATAGAATGGCCCTAGAAATCTCAACAGAATGCCAAGGGGGCATGTGATCTCACTAAGTTCAGCCTCAGAATGCAAACAAATGCTTCCAAGTTCAAGGTTTCTGAATCTCTACACAGAGAAAAGGAATATTCTTTGGAATAAGGCTCAAGGACAGATTTGTGCTTAATAGTAGAATCACTCAGTTAAGTAACAAACAGAGTGTGGTGATGCAGTGGGTGAGGCAAATGCTGGAGGGGCAACCTTCTATAGATGGTGCAAGATCTCTTTTCTGTGCTTTGTGAAAGATGCTGTTTTTCGAGATGTTTCATTGTGCAACTCCAGGACTTAAGGTTTATAAGCCTGATCAGTTCATTTCCAAGCATTGCTTTTCTTCTTTCCTGGAAGAGAAAAAGCACATTTCATTTCTGATATTCCTGGGAAAATGAGCTTTACAAATGCACTGCTAGGCTGTCAAGCAAGAAAGGAATCTACAAAGGCCAGGGGGAAGGAAATTGCGCATCCCAGGAACTGAGGAGGGCTCGCTATGGCTTTCACCATGAGAGTATCTGATGACCCCCTCAAGTTCTGTTTTAGGGGCTACATGGGGCCCAAAGGGCAGAAAATAAAACCTAGGAAATGCTAAGATGGAGCCCTTAACAGGAAAACCCTCTATTAAGCTAAGAACCTGAGAGGACCCAAATAAATAGAATCAGAAACAAAAGGGTCAAGTGAGAACTGACGCCACAGAAGTACAAAGGATTGTAAGAAAATACTATGAGCAACTATATGCCAACAAGTTGGACAATGTGGACGAAATGGACAAATTCCTAGAAAAATACAGTCTTCCAAAACTGAATCAGGAAGAATCAGAAAATGAGAATAGGCCAATAACAATTGATGAAATTGAAGCAATAATAATAATTTTCAAAAACTCCCAGCAAACAAAAGCCCTGGTCCGGAGAGCTTCACAGGGGAGTTTTACCAAACATTCAAAGAACTAACATCTATCCTCCTCAAACTATTCCAAAAAATCCAAGAGGAAGAAACACTTCTAAGTTCTTTTTATGAGGCCAGCATTATTCTAATTTCAAAACCAGACAGATGATATAAAGAAGAATTACAGGCTAATATCCCTGATGAATATAGACGCTAAAATCCTGAACAAAATATTAGCAAATTGGATCCAGCAATCTATTAAAAAGATCACACACCATGACCAAGTGGGGTTTATTCCAGGGGTGCAAGGCTGGTTCAATATTCACAAGTCAATAAACAGCCCCATCTCAATAGTCTAACACAGTGGTTCTCAACTTTGGCTGCACATTAGAATCACCTGGGAATCTTTTTAAAATCCTGATTTCTGGGCCTCATCCTCTGGAAATTCTGTTTCTTGTTACTAATGTTGTGGCCTCACCCCATAACAAGAAACAGAATTTCCGGAGGATGAGGCCCAGAAATCAGGATTTTAAAAAGATTCCCAGGTGATTCTAATGTGCAGCCAAGGTTGAGAACCACTGGTCTAACAGCAGACAGGCATAAAGAAAGGGATCGATGAAAAGGATGAAAATCCACCTGGCTCTCCAGGATGAGATGGGAGCCACACAGTGTGTCCTTAATGACTCATGGTTCTCTCCACATATCCAGAAGTTCTGCTTCTACATGGAGAGTGGAATTGTGCTATGGCAAGGTATATTCATTAAAATATGGCTAGCTACTGTAACAAATCACACAATGTGGAGTGGTTCACATACAAAAGAAGTGCATGTACTTTATAGAGATAAAGTCAAAAAGAGGGGTTCCTAATTGGCAGGAAGCTTCCCTTCCGCCATGTGGCTCTGCCATCTGCAACAAATGGCCTCCAAATTGCTAAGCTCATTTGCATGAAGTTGGCAGAGAGGAAAGTGCTTGGAAGATCACATGGAGAGAGAGTTTCATGGGCCAGGTCTGCATGTGACCCACATCATTTCTACTA
This sequence comes from Myotis lucifugus, assembly GCF_000147115.1. Classification (NCBI taxonomy): domain Eukaryota; kingdom Metazoa; phylum Chordata; class Mammalia; order Chiroptera; family Vespertilionidae; genus Myotis; species Myotis lucifugus. The sequence goes on from NW_005871097.1 coordinate 4,813,588, forward strand.
CATTCCATTGGCTAAAACCCAGTCATATGGCCACACCTAACAGCAAAGGAGACTGGGATAGGTAGACTAGTTAGGTAGGAGATGACTGGATTTGGTGAACAGCTGTAGAATGGGAAGGAAGAGGAGGGATGTGCCCAATGCAAATCACATTTTGCAGAATTTCTGTGGTGTAGGGAGAGGGAAATGCCTGATTACTTGGAAAATCATTTGCAAGGTTTAGCCCAAGGCATGTCATGGAAGAATATACTGCCCTCTGAAAACTGATTTCACTGAGCAATGCTGAACATAGGATTGCTGAGGGTTTAACAAACTCAGCAGTCTATCCAGAGGGGCACAATACGCTGTTCTAGGAAATCCTGGAGCATTTCATGTAGTGAGGCTAGGCATGAGCTACTAGGATTGCAGCTGTTGCTGGAGCTTCCTTGATTCCTCACCAGAAACAGGATATTAACACTCAGAATGGGACTGAATAGCAGACAATCTCCTGACATTATCTGGTGCTTCCTTAGACTCTGGGCAAGCAGATGGGGCTTAGCAGTAGGAGATTTTTGCATTCAATGTAGCACAACTTTGCCAGTTATTTTAGCTGCTGTTCTTACAATTGAGATACATGGCAGTCTCAACACTATCTAGGAGCTTGTTCGAATTGAAGAATCTCAGGCTCCATCTCGACCTAGTGAGTCACAATCTGAAGTTTAGCGTGATCCCCAGGGAAATTCTATGTAATTTAAAATGTCAGAAGTGCTGCTTTAGAGCACTGACTTAAAATTGGCTGCAGAATAGGATCACCTGGGAAGCTTCAGAAATGCTAATGATTGGGTCCACCTTCAGAGATTCTGTTCTAATTGGGTTGGTCTATGGCAGTGGTTCTCAACCTTGGCTGCACATTAGAATCACCTGGGAATCTTTTTTAAATCCTGATTTCTGGGCCTCATCCTCCAGAAATTCTGTTTCTTTGTTACTAATGTTGTGGCCTCACCCCATAACAAAGAAACAGAATTTCCATAGGATGAGGCCCAGAAATCAGGATTTTCAAGATTCCCAGGTGATTCTAATGTGCAGCCAAGGTTGAGAACCACTTGTTCTATGGCCTGAGTATTGGGAGTCATAAAATCTCCCCAGGTGATGCCTTTTGTGGTTAAGTTTGAGAACTACCACTTTAAATGGCCTCTCTTTCTCACCAAAGTTCCTCCTTGGTCAGTATGGGAACTTGTTTAAAGAATTGTTCCAGCTTGTGTTTGATGTTGAATCTGACAGTCCAGATCCGTTCACCTTAGACTGAAAAACACTAGGGGTATTGTGTGGACCTTGGTCAGCAGAGCAGCAGCTGACCATGACATCACAGCTGGGGGTGGGGTTATGGTCTTGCAAAAGCCTTGGGCTGGTAAACAATGACTGCAATTTTTCCCTTAAAGTCCACTACAGGTGCTCCCTGCCCCCACCACTTTCTTTCTGATTGGCACAGTCTTGGATAGAAAAGAGAAATTTCAAATGAAGTTTTTTCTATTCCCCTGTATCATTTTCTCAGAACACAAAATTGACATGATGCTCTGCTTTTGAGACAACCCCATATTTCAGTTTTTGAAATCTGCACAGAAAGAACTTCACTGGCATTTTTTGTGTGTCTCATAAAAGATTCTAACAATGCTAGAGGACATCCCTTCCTTTAATTTCAAGCACCCCAATCCCATCATATGCTTAATAAACAATGAGACAGTAAACCTCAGTCACTCATGTGTGTTTGGTAAAAATGGAGAACATGCCAGAAGATTACCCTCAGTGTTTAAAACTTGGCCTATATTTGCTCTTATGTTGTGTTGTCCTGTGTCCATTTTATCCACTCTAAGCCAACAGAGCCTGGAGCAGTGGTCATCTGTGGACTCTGAGACAGCATCATCATTATCCCCTGTGAACTTATTAGAAATGCAAATTCCATATCCCACCCCAGGTGTTTCAACAAGCTCTCCAGGTGGTTCTAATGAACATTCAATTGAGAAATGCTGGCCTAGAGGTTAAAAGCTTAATTCAGGAAACAGACCAGTTTCTATCACCTTCTGTCCAGATAACTTTGGGTAAGTTTTTCAACCTCTGTGAGCCTCATTTTTCTCATCTGTAAAGTAGTAATAATTATAATGGTACCTAATATGTGGAATTGCTGTAAATTCTACATGTGATAACACAGGAAGAGTAACTTGTAGATATACAGCTAATGCCCTATGAGTTCTATTATTTATATGTATTTATGTGTTGTGTATTATTGTGTATTTATAGACAGTTTTCTATTTAGCATATCCCACATGCCAATGCAGTTGCCTTGGGCAATGCCAATACAAAGTGGGACAAGGCCCTACACTCACCCCCAAGGGCTTCTTGATCTAAACAGAGTCAAATAAGAAAAGCAGAGGGGAGAAACTAAGATGGCGGCATAGGTAAACACTTGAAATTGCTGCCTCGCATAACCATTTCAAAAATACAACTAAAAGACAAAACGGACAGCATCCAGAACCACAGGAAGGCTGGCTGAGTGGAAATTCTACAACTAGAAGGAAAGAGAAAAGCACACTGAGACTAAGAGGAGGTGCGGAAGTAAAGTGCAGAGGTACTGAGGGCCGTGCACGGAAAGGGCTGGCAACTGAGGATGAGGTTGTCTTTTTCAATCGGGAGGGAGACACAAGCTCCCGATTGCTCTGAACTCCAGTTCCAGCCGAGTCTCTGGGGACCCTAACTCATACGGGGAGAAACTGGACTGTCTGGCATGGGGTGGAACTCGAGGGCAGCTTTCTCTCAGAGGTGCTTGCAGCGATTACCGTAGGACACTGAGACCCGGGGCCTCTTAGGGCAGGACTGAGGATCAGCCATAGCTATTTGCTCCACCCTGTTGATTCCCTGAGACCCCGCCCCACCTAAGCTGTATGCAGAGGCTTTTGCATATGAATGGCCTAGCCCTTTGCAATCTAAAATTACCTAACAAACTGCAGCTGGGTCAGAGAGACCCAGAACATCCAAAAGAAGGCCCAAGGCCTACAGCAGCTTGCATTGCTTCAGAGCTGGGCCTTATCTGGGCACCTCCCAACCCCAAACAAAGAAGAGGAATCTGAAGATCTCTCCATAGCTCCTGCTGGGTAGCCTCAGGCAGAGGCTAAATTAGCACCTCCTTAGAGATCCAGGAGCCAGTGTACCCACCAGTGGTCAGAGTGGGACCATCCAGATTACAACTCCTCAGATCCATAAGGGACACACTCAGGGGGCAGACTCAGTGAGCACCAAAGCCCCACTGAAGCAAGTCTTGCCCCATAAGGGTGTCTCCAGCACAGAAGTTCTCCCACCGTAGACACAGCTGATTCTCACAGCCAATTGGCCTGGAGGTCAATTCCTCCCAGTGATACCAACAACAATCATGGCGTAAATACAACAAGACTGTGCACACAGCCCACAAGGGGGTGCACCAAGAGTGTCCACCTCAGGTAATTGTGGAGGCTGAGCCACTGGGCCGACAGGACACTTAGCACAGAAAACCACTGTATCAACACAGGAAAGCAACCAAAATGCGGAGACAAAGATACAGGTCACAAATGACAGAAACGGAGGAAAGCAAACTACTGGATATAGAGTTCAAAACCACGGTTATAAGGTTTTTCAAGAGTTTTCTAGAAACCACCGATAAATTTAGTGAGACCCTCGAGGATATGAAAAAGGACTGACTAGAAATTAAGCATACACTGACTGAAATAAAGAATATCATACAGAGATCCAACAGCAGACTTGAGGATTGCAAGAATCAAGTCAAAGATTTGAAATATGAAGAAGTAAAAAATACTCAACTGGAAAAGCAAAAAGAAAAAAGCAGCCAACAATATGAAGATAGTGTAAGGAGCCTCTGGGACAACTTCAAGGGTACCAACATCCAAATTATGGGGGTTCCAGAAGAAGAGAGAGAGCAAGATATTGAAAACCTATTTGAAGAAACAATGACAGAAAACTTCACCTACCTGGTGAAAGAAATAGACTTATAAGTCCAGGGATGTGCAGAGAACCCCAAACAAAAGGAATCCAAAGAGGACCACACCAAGACACATCATAATTAAAATGCCAAGAGCAAAAGACAAAGGATAGAATCTTAAAAGCAGCGAGAGGAGAAACAGTTAGTTACCTACAAGGGAGTACCCATACGATTGTCAGCTGATTGCTCAACGGAACTATGCAGGGCAGAAGGGAGTGGCGAGAAATATTCAAAGTGATGAATACCAAGAACCTACAACCAAGATTACTTTACGCAGGCAAAGCTATCATTCAGAATTGAAGGTCAGATAAAGAGCTTCACGGATAAGGGAAAAGCTAAGGGAGTTCATCACCACCAAACCAGTATTTATATGAAATGGCGGAAGGGCATCCCTTGAGAGAGAGGAAGAAGAGGAAAACCATGAAGGTTAAAATGATGAGCAACCATTGCTAT
>NW_005871097.1:4818478-4891047 GCF_000147115.1 Myotis lucifugus
AAGAAGAACAACTATAATAATCTGAACAATAAAGATTTAATAAATTAAAAGAAAGAAAGAGAAAGAAAGAAAGAAAGGAAGAAAGAAAGAAAGAAAGAAAAGCAGAGAGCTCCTAAGTGGTGTAAATACAAGCTTGGATGGCTTTCTCTTTGAGGGACTAAACATGCACATGGGGAAAAGGGTCTGGTTTTGTGGTATAATAGTGGTGAAGAACATGAAGGAGAGCAGAATATGCCACCCCAAAATGTATCTCTTGGGCATAGGGGTTATTGAGCTGATTATTTTTAAGGAACAGCAGACACAGGAGAATCTCTGAAAACAAAGTAGAAGTTGCCCTTTCATGAGCAAAATACACATTTGTGAGAGAAACCTCCATTTGTAAGGGTGCCTCCCTCTCTATAACAGAAAGAGGATGGTGACTATAAATTTCTAGAAACTCTTATCAATGGAGAAGCCAAGGACTTAAATCTGTATAATAATCTTACCCTTGTTTACTGTGTTTTGCTGGTCACCTCCCATAACTGACCCCCTCCCCACCTCAAACACCTTTTATCTCTAGCTGGGAATGGTATCTAAGGTGCTGGCTTTGGCCATTTCAGAAAGTTACTCGGTTTTCTTGGGTCTCTCTCATGTGTACGGGAAGTTTACATGTTATTGAACTTCTGTTTGTTTTTATCCTGCTAATCTGTCTTTTATTAGAGGGGGTCTTATCAAAGAACCTAGGAATGCAGAGGGAAAAATTATTTTTCCTCTCCTACAAACATTACTTAAGAGTCTGAAAGCAGAAATTCCAATCCCAGGTCAGCCCCACCTGTGAGGCCCAAGAACACTTCACTTATCACCTTTGGGCGTCGAGTTCTTAACTATGAAATAAGGGGGTGGTCCAGTATAATTTCTGACAGTTCTCCTACTGCAGATACCAAAATTTTAAGCTTCAAAACAAAGTAACCCAGCAGATATTGTTACCAGTTAAAAGAACAATTCAAAAAAACAGAAACATTTATAGATCAAGAATATTAAAATGAATGTGCAAATGGGGACTAGCCTTTGCTCCAGGAGTTCTGGGGAGGGAACTTTGAGTGATAGAAATGTCTCTATTATTCAAGGTGGGCCCTTGTAAAGGAGATGACTCAGGATGGAGACGAATCATAGGATTAGACTAACCATATGATTCAAGGGTTGGGGCTTTGAGCCAGGTGATATAAACCCAACCTCCAGGGGGTGAGGGGTACTGGATAATGAGTTCTATCACGTAGCCTATGATCCAATCAATCATGCTTCTGTAATGATACCTCAGTAAAAACTCTGGAGACCAGGCTCTGGTGAGCTTTCTGGTTGGGAAATACATAAGTGTATTGAGAGGATGGTGTGCCCTGATTCCACAGGGAGAGGGCATGGTAGCTCTGCATTTGAGACCTTCCCAGACCTCACCCTATGTGTCTCTTCATTTGACTAGCCCTCATCTATATACTTTATAATAATACTATAATAATAAATATACAGGTTTTGAGTTCTGGAAGTCATTATAGTGAATTAGCCAACATAAAAGGGTAGTGGGAATCCCTGAATTTGTAGCCAGTTGGTCGGAAGTGCGGGAGGCTTAAGGACCACCAAACTTGCAGCTGACATCAGAAGTGAGGACAATATTGGGGACTGTGCCTTTAACCTACTGAGTCTGCATTAATTACAGGTGGTTAACCTCAGAATGATATTGCAGAATTTTAGAGACAAAACCGTTCCTCCAGTGAGGGAGGGAAGTTGATGGGACTTTCAGAGGACAGAATTTGCATGTCCATAGACAATAGTTGTTTTGCTATCAGTTATCCACAGCTTACAGTTATAAAATAGCTTTCATAGACTCAAAATGAGATGATGGGGAAAGGTGATCTATAGATAATGCATAGCTTCCCAATGAAGCACTAATTTTTATATATTTTCTTTACATACAGAAGAAATGGAACTTAAGATGTCATTAAATCCAATCTCCTGCATCTAGGAGAGTCTGCCTAAAACCAGCTCAAGCTGAACAATGAACAGTGGTCAAGTCCCAAATTTAAATAACCAGAGAAGATTAACTCCACCTCCATTGGCACCCAGTTAGGAAATTCTTTCAAATGTGTAACTCAGCACAACCCCGTGCACCCTGTGAACATTAATAATCATGAAATTAATAAATAACCAAAACCCTCTGTTCAGATCCTCGAGGCTGATGTATCCTCCAAATAAAAGATGTGCATCTCATCCACAAATCAGCATTCCATCATCTTCCCAGTCTTTCCCTCTCCCCTCCCCATACACACACTGCTCTCTGCATTGGGGCTTATTTCCCTTTATGCTCCCAACGGTTTATCCACATTATTTTTCTTGTTTTGCAGTCAGCTGCTGTTTTGTATGTGAAACCAGAAGTTCCTGTCATGCACATCACATCATGGGCATCCAAAGTCAGCATCTTCCATGTGACTCTGAGTCCCATGCTAACTTGATCTACTGGGGATTCAAACATCTACAAAGAAAGAGGTACTTGGGTATAAGTCCTCAGAGTCATGTGTAAGTCATCCTTTAAGGTTTAAAAATAACCAGAGCAGTGGTTCTCAGAGCCTGGTCCCTGGCCTATCAGCATCTTCTGGCAACTTGTTAGAGGTACAAATTCTTAGGCACCACCCCAACCCAGACCTTCAGAATCAGAAATACTTGGGGTGGGGTGGTGTTTGAATAGGCCCTCCAGAGGATTGTGATGCACACTGAAGTGTGAGAACCACTATATAGATTTTTAATTTTACTGGAATTTGAAACAGTCTGGCAAAACCATTGCCATAATGAAATGAAATTGTTTCTTGTCTCTGTTTCTGGTCATGACCTGGATACACAGCTTTACAGGCAGACTTGCCTGAGCTTTTAGGCTGAACCTAACAGAGTTGTTGTACTCGCAGGTTTAGTAATCTCTTTGCCCCAGGAAAGACTGCCCCTTGAGTAGGAAAAGACCCATATAGAACTAATGGGAAGTTTAGAAATATCATTTTCATTCTAACCTACATTTTTGTTGGCTCCACATCTCCATCTGCATGTGGAAAGAGCTTCCAGTGGGCTTAGCTGGGCAAAACCACCACAGTGTCTCCTAGATGTTTTAAATGCTTGCTTCCAGATCACTGGACCCAATACAATCTGGGGCAACAAGCTCATCCCACCTACTTGCCTGACTTTAGCCATGGTTCGGAGGGCCCCTGTTATATACTGTTTCTTGCTATTAGCATCCTCCTCCCTTCATTGGTATGACTCATCTTCTGGCACTCGATCCTTTCAACAAGAGGATGGACTTTTAATCATAGTACAAAACACATGATTCTCTCTTATGACATTTATTTAAACTTCTTTTCCAAATCTCCCTAAAGATTGCAGCCAGGGGTGGTGACTCCTCTCAGATGCTCATCTTGAAACTGAAAGTGCCCTCTAAAAGGGGGTGGAGAGGATATTTTTAACTTGGGGAAATGTCTTCCACTACTGTGGAATCTGGAGATAAATGCAGGAGGCTATCTTCAAACCGAGGCTGTGTAATTAGGCACTTCTGATGAAAATGACAGTCCGCAGGTGGCATACCACTTGGAGGTATGATCACAAAACCATCCCTCTCAGGAGATAAGGTAGAGGCCTTTAGTACTTAAATTAGTTTATCGTTAATTTGCCTTTGATTTTGGTGTAACATTTGCCCACTAGGAGGTAGAGAGTTGATGAGTTGAAAGTCACTGTTTTGCATAAGAGCTACTTTCGCTTCAGCAAATCTGTAGAACTGGCATGCCTATGAACTCTGCATAGTTCACACAGCAGACTCTGATACACTGGTACACCGTAGGGGTCTTAGCTGTGGGAGGGGACATTTGGATTTGGAATACTGGTGTTCCCAGTAACGATTCCTCCACAAACATTTTCCCTCGCGCTTGCAAACATTTCTTGGTACTGACAGGGAGACATCCTTATAATCAGGGTGCAACTCTTACAAAAGAGTAACTTCTGTTTTCAGAGATTATCCTGTGTCTGCTGTTTCTCAAAATAAATGGCCCAAAATGATCTTTATGCCAAAGAGGCATATTTGGGGGTGCCATATTCTGCTCTCCTTCATTGTATATTAGAATCCTTTGGGGAGGTTCTAAGAAATCCTGATGCCCAGACCATATTCCACACCAATGAAATAAGAATCTCCGGGAGCAGGATCCAGGTATCAATACTTTATAATCTCCCCAGGTGAGTCCAACGTGCAGACAAATTTGACAACTAGGGGAAAAAAGAGAACACAGGAAGGCATCACATTTCATCCACCTCCTCAATTTGTCCAAATCCTGTTCCTTCCAGTGAATAGAAATTGCAGCATCTCTGCCTAGACATTATGCTGGAACATAAGACATCCTGAGAACAAGATGCATTATGTTATTTGGGGATTGAGTGTGAAGATAAGCCTCAATCAGAAATTCCAAAGTGAGCAGCTTCCCTACCTGCCTTCAGGCTCTGTTTTTATAAATTCCTACTAAGCTATACTCTTTATCTTGGAAGAATTGTTCTTAACCTTGGTTGCACATTAAAATCACTAGAGGAGATTTTAAACTCTCAGTGCCCAGGCCACACTGCAGTCCATTTAAATCTGGAGGAGTGGGGAGTGGCGGGGAGGAGGTGGTCATTGTGGTATGTGTTTTTTTTAATTGAAATTTGTGTTGAGATCATTATAGATTAATGTGCAGTGGTTTTAATTTGCATTTCCCTAATGGCTAATGATGGTGAGAATCTTTTCATGTGTTTGTTTGTCATCTATATATCCTCCTCAGTGAAATATCTGGTCATATATTTTGCCCATATTCTAATTAGATCTTTATATTTTTACTATTGAGTTTGAGCATTCTCTAGCCTAGTTACTTTGTAACATATAAGGTTTGCCAATATTTTCTGCCAGTCTGTGGTTTGTCTGATTCTCTTCACGAGGGCTTTCACAGAGCAAAAGCTTTTAATTTTCATGAATTTACCCATTTTCCCTTTTATGGATTGTGCTTTTGGTATAAAGTCTAAGAATCTGCTACCTAACCCTAGATCTTGAAGATCTTCCCCTATGTTTTCTTCTAAAAGTTTATAGTTTTACATTTTATATTTTAAACTATGATTCATTTTTAGTTAATTTTTATACAGGATGTGGGATTTAGATCTAGCGGTTTTCTTTAGTTTTGTTCCTGCCTATGGATGTCTAAGCATCAGTATTTTTTAACAGCTATCCAAGGTTATCTTAATATGCACTCAAGGTTGAGAACCAGTGGCCTGGTGATTGAAGGACACGCCTGTTAGAAACTGAATCCTAAGATCTTTTCATGAGCATCACAATAAAGTTAAAAAAGACAGAAATGTGTGCTTTTAGCATAGCACTGTCCAATAGAAGTACATAATTTTAAATTTTCTAGTAACCCATTAAAATGAAAACTAGGTAAAATTAATTCTAATATATTTTATTTAACCCCATATATCAACAAATTATTTCAACTTGTAATCAAAATACAAATAACTGAGACATTTCGCATTCTTTGTTCTGAAATAAGTCTTTGAACTACAGTGTGTATTTTACATTTATAGCACATCTTAATTGAACTCACCACACTCAAGTATTCAACAGCCACATGTGGTTATGGCTACCAAGTTGAAAAATACAGTTTGAAACCGAGACAGTCTTGTTCCCTACCCCCTGTTCTTTGCATGTTCACTGACTGAATATTAAATTTCTGCACCACTCTACCTGGCATAAATGTAAGACTACTCACTTAAAATAATAGAGGCTGTATTTAGAAAACCCGTTTCTGCTTACGGCAGGATGAAACAAGTCTCTTCCAGACAAATGCACTCCTGGTGGAATATGCTGTCATAAATATTTATGTTGGACTGACAGCGATGGGCCCACAGTCTTGGAGTCATGATGTCCTCCCCCAAGCTTTGATTCTTATCTTACTTTCCATCAACTAAAGTTATTAAATTCACATGAGTTTTCACAGTGTTCTAAATTCATGCGGGCCTTGTTTATAGATGGAACTGTGCAGCAGTGAGGGTGGGACAAGGTAAATCTTACATGTCATCATTTACTGTCTAAGGAACAAAGCTGAGCAGGACTGATTTCCACTCTACAAATAAAAGGATGCCAGTTTAAATAAATGGACCCTTAGCCATATGACATGGACTAGAACAGAATTTCTCATGCTTAGCACAGTTGCCATTTTGGATTGGACCATTCTTTGTTGTGGAGGGTTGTCCTGTGAACTGTAGGATGTTTAGCATCACCTCTGGTTTCTACTAGCCACACATTCTACAGTGTAACAACCCAAAATGTGTCCAGACATTTTCAGATGTCACCTAGAGGTCAACATTTCCAGAGATGAGAATCACTGAGCTAGAATAAATTAATTTCTGATTCGGGTATGCTTGTGTGTGTGAGGTGGGGAGGGGGTGTATTTTTGGCCTAATTTGAAATTTTACATGACTAACTACATTTGAACTGTTAAAAGATAAACTGGGGCATAGTAATTTTTTATGAGCTTATTTGAGCAAAAATCAATTCAAATTGTGCAGTATCCAATCTAACAGATAGAAAGGGGCTCTAAGGAGCTGTACAAAATGCAAGACGTTCATAGGCAGAAGGGAGCAGGAACAAGGAAGTTATTCTAGGCAAAAAAGCAGGTTGGTTATTGCAAGGTCATTTTCCTCTAGGGGAGGGCAGGGGACTATCAGGCAGGTTATCTAACTAGTGCTGATCAAGTGATTCCTGATTGACTGGTTTGATTCCATTTTGGGGAGAGCTGAAACTAAGTTAAGTAGAGGTTTGGGGACATGGGGCTTAGCATAAGCTACTCCATTTTGGTCCTGTTGTCTTGCTTTTTTTTTTTTTAACACTTCACTTCAATATTATGGAATAGTTTACTCTCCAATTTGGAGGGAAATTATGTTTTTACAAGTGCCTGTGACAGTTTTTAATCAGTTAGAAAATGGCACCCTTAGTTTCAGATCATGGTACTATGGACTCCTTGAGACACAGAAGTAGGATACAGAAATTCTCATCTAATCTTTGATACAAGATTTATCTTCGAAATAGACCTCTATTCTCTGCTTGATGAATTCCTACTCCCCCTGTAAGGCCAGCTCAGATGCCTCCTCATTTGTGAAGTCTTTGCTCATTTCCCAAGAAAAATGATACCTTTGTCAGAGGTCTCCTTGCTTTTTGCTGAAGCTCCGCTAAAAGCATCTATTCATAATGACTGTCGTCCTCGCACAGTGAGTGAACAAATGAATGATTACAAATGACATTACAGGTAGAAGCTGGAGGGTGAGGCATAGCCAACTCTTATTAAACCAAGAAGCTCATTTCATGTACACACAGACAACAGACAGACCAAAAGTAACTAGTAAATAGATAATGCTTTGAGCATGGCCAAGTAGCTTTCAAAAAATTTAAAAATTAATGAAAAGGCTTGACAGCATCCATAAAGAGAATACTAAAGACCAGAGTAGTTATGAAATATGGTACTGCTCATAACCTTAAGTAAACTGGAATCAGTGTTGTAAATTCATCTGATCTCAGAATCAGCAGCTTTCAAGATATATGAATTATTCACAGTAAATGTCGTTTACAGTCAATAGTCTGAATGCCCCGGCCAGTGTTGCTCAGTTGGTTAGGCATCGTCCCCTGTACTGAAGGGTTGCCAGTTTGATTTCTGGTTGGGGTACATGCCCGGATTGAGGGCTCTATCCCCAGTGTGTGTGTATGTGGGGGGGGGGGGGGGCGCGAGGTGCGGTAGCCAATCAATGTGTTGTTCTCACATCCATGCTTCTCTCTCTTCCTCTCTCTATAAAAATCAATAAAAATATTTTAGAAAAAGTGTGAATCAAAAAGTTAGGTAGAAGCTGTTGGTTTAGGTTTAGAGCAGTGGTTCTCAACCTTCCTAATGCCACGACCCTTTAATACAGTTTCTCATGTTGTGGTGACCCCCAATTTCATTATTACAAATTGAACATAATTAAAGCATAGTGATTCATCACAAAAACAATATGTAATTATATATGTGTTTTCCGAGGTCTTAGGCGACCCCTGTGAAAGGGTCGTTTGACCCCCAAAGGGGTCGCGACCCACAGGTTGAGAACCACTGGTTTAGAGACTTTGAGGCTATCTTGTGAGGAATTGAGAAGTAACTCTGACTTTTTGGTCTCATTCTGACCTGCCATTTTTATTTTTGGGGTCTGCTAAGCTACAAATAGCAGATGACATGAAGAAGGGAAGAAACTTTAGATACCTTCACTTGAAGAAAAGGAATGAAACGTTGAGTGTGACAATCCTGATCATTGTTCAGTATTCCTCCCCTCTTCTTCCCAAAGGGGAGCCTAAGGTTTCCCATCTAAAGGGCTGACAAACAAAGTTGCTTTAGATTATGTCATTTAATCAACCTTGAACTTCAGCTCCCACTCTCCTTGCCAAAGAGGAACAAATGGGCAGGTAGAGACAAAGACCACAGCACAGATGTGTGACTGGCTCATGGGATGTTATCAGAGGCTATCCAGGTATCCAGGGAGAAAATGCATGGTTTTGAAGCTACTGGTTCCAGACCACAGAGGGGTGAACATGGGGTGAGTGGAGGAGAATACGTGGGTGACCAACTTCTAGTATGGGGCAAATCTACAAATACCAACTGACCACTTACTCTGTGAGAAGCATGGTAGTGATACACTACAAGCCTGTGGGAGAAACAAGACTAAGTAAGATACAGTTCCTAGAGATACAGAACTTATTTATGTTAGTTTCCACGTGGCTCTTCTTGTGACCAGCCTGATAGCACACAAACCATAGTTTTCTATTTCCTGCTCTACTTGCATTTGTTTATGTGACTCCAAACTTACAAGAGAGGAAGGATGGGAAAGATCACAGCTTCTGGACACAGCACACTTGGGTTTGGATCTTAGCCATGTTGCTCACTATTTTTATAACCTTGGCCAAGTCACGTCACCTTGATGTGCCTCAGTTTCCTCATCTGTAAAGAGAGAACAATGATAGTACCTATTATGTAGGTTTGTCATAAAGATTAAATTATAATATATTTAAAGTGCTTAGAACAGTAACTGGCATATAGTGAGCACTCAAAAATACTCTTATTGTAACATACCAACCAGAACCTATATAGCCAGAATTTTGTTAAATTAACACATTAGAAACAATCATCATTTTAAAAATAAAAATAATAGCCCTAACCGGTTTGGCTCAGTGAATAGAGCATTGGCCTGCGGACTGAAAGGTCCCAGGTTCGATTCCGGTCAAGGGCATGTACCTTGGTTGCGGGCACATCCCCAGTGGGCGATGTGCAGGAGGCAGCTGATCGATGTTTCTCTCTCATCGATGTTTCTAACTCTCTATCCTTCTCCCTTCCTCTCTGTAAAAAATCAATAAAATATATTTTTAAAAAATAAAAATAATAGCAGGCCACAGCAGGAAAAGGAAGATTATTTTATATGTTGAAAATATGTTTTTATTGATTTCAGAGAGGAAGGGAGAGGGAGAAAGAAATAGAAACATCCGTGGTGAGAGAGAATCATCAATTGGCTGCCTCCTGCACTGGGGATCGAGCCCACAACCCAGGCATGTGCCCTGACTGAGATTAGAACCCTGACCTCCTGGTTCATAGGTAGATGATCGACCACTGAGGCACACTGTTGGGGGTGGAAGATTATTTTAAATAATGGCTTCAATAAAGATTGCAAAGACCTCATTTATAAGATATTGAGGAAATATATTGGGTTCAAGTTCATTGTTCACATGCAGATAGTAGCCTAGTTGCCACTGAGCATGTTTATCTGTAAGTAGCAATTGACCCTGCCAAAATGAAGAAATGGATCAGGTCATGGAAAGAAAACTAATAGAAATGAAATGATTTCTAGTAGTAATGCAAATAAGCAACAACAATACATATATAATTTCCTATTTTTTTCTTTTTTAAAAAACATATTTTTATTGATTTTTTTTAGAGGGATAGAGAGTCAGAAACATCGATGAGAGAGAAACATCGATCAGCTGCCTCCTGCACATCCCCCACTGGGGATGTGCCCGCAACCAAGGTACATGCCCCTGACCAGAATCGAACCTGGGACCCCTGAGTCTGCAGGCCGACACTCTATCCACTGAGCCAAACCGGTCAGGGCATTCTTTAGCAAAATTTATTCGAACTTGTTGTCATGTGTTTGAAATGTTATTTTCAAGAAGCTTGAACAGCAACTTCAAGTCCAACAAGAAAAGAGATTTAATGTAGTCCTCTTTGAGATGGTTGCCAGAAAGGTCAGCAGAGAAGTTTTGTAATGTGAACATCTCAGCATTGCTTTCAAATTAGTGCTAGCACATGTTCTAAATACAAGAAACCAAAGACTTAGCTGTCAGAAAACTGATGATAGGGGAAAAGGGTCATGAGACCCTCTTGTAGCAAAATAATCATATCATGCTTCTCTTTTTGCTTTGCTATGCAGGAAACAAGGGTGTTAGGTGAAAGAGGGAAGAATCTTTGACCTGAGGAAGAAGAGCAAAATGTTATGAAATCGGTGTAAGCATGTGACTTTTCTGTTTGTGGTTCTGATGGGAAGAAGCAACTCATCAGCTGAAAAGAGAACAATGAAAAAAAATTTGGTTCTAAAATCGCCAACTAAGATGGCGTCTAATTTGCATACTGCAGGCAGGGCGGGACAGTGTGAGCCGCCAGCGTGAGCCACCATCCAGGCCCCTGTGTATGACCCCAGAAGCTGCCTGCCTGCCGCCCATGATTGGATCCGATCCCAGGCCGCAGGCCGGCCCCTAAAGCCCCAGAAGCTGCCTGATATGGTAGTAACTCTATCAGTAAGCACTCTGAAAGTCAGTGGCATAAATGCACCAATTAAAAGACAGATTATGAGGGTGAATCAAAAACAAAACCCACTTTAAATATAAAGACACATATAGATTAAAAGTAAATGAATTAGCCCTGACTGGTTTGGCTCAGTGGATAGAGCATCGGCCTGTGGACTGAAGGGTCCCAGGTTCGATTCCAGTCAAGGGCATGTACCTCAGTTGCTGGCTTGATCCCCAGTCCCTATCAGAGCATGTGCAGGAGGCAACCAATCAATGTGTCTCTCCTTTTCCCTTCACTCTCTCTAAAATTCAATGGAAAAATATCCTTAGGTGAAGATTAACAAAAACAAAGTAAATGGATTAAGTAACATTAAAGAGATTATAAGAAAAATGTATTCCAAATTTTGTTAGTTGTATAATGGTTGTGTTTAAATTATTAACACCGCCAACACCGGTTTGGCTCAGTGGATAGAGCGTCGGCCTGCGGACTGAAAGTTCCCAGGTTCGATTCCGGTCAAGGGCATGTACTTAGGTTGCGGGCACATCCCCAGTAGGAGATGTGCAGGAGGCAGCTGATCGATGTTTCTCTCTCATCGATGTTTCTGACTCTCTATCTCTCTCCCTTCCTCTCTGTAAAAAATCAATAAAATATATTTTAAAAAAAATTATTAACACCTAAGAAATTGGATGAAGGGTACATATAATATGCTGTAGTATTTTATAGTTTTTTTACATGTATGAGATTATTTCAAATTAAAATATTAAAAAATTAAAAATTAATAAAATATTAATTGAAATGTATCTGCATTACATGAAAAATCTCCTAATTGCTTCTAGCATAATTTATTAAATTGTGCTAAAATTGCCGAAACCAGTTTGGCTCAGTGGATAGAGCGTCGGCCTGCGGACTGAAAGGTCCCAGGTTCGATTCCGGTCAAGGGCATGTACCTGGGTTGCAGGCACATCCTCAGTAGGAGATGTGCAGGAGGCAGCTGGTCGATGTTTCTCTCTCATCGATGTTTCTAACTCTCTATCTCTCTCCCTTCCTCTCTGTAAAAAATCAATAAAATATATTTTAAAAAAATTGTGCTAAAATTTACAAGGGTTCAATTAAAAAATATTTTAATTCTAAATGATACAATAGAAAATATATAATAGTGCAGTTATAAGCAGTTATCTGAAAATAAAAATTTAAAGAAGTGAATTTAAAGAAGGGATTAGCCAAAGAAAATATATGCACAACCCATGGACACAGACAACAGTATGGTGATGGCCAGAGAGAAGTGGGGGGCAAGAGCTGGGTAGAGGGGGCAAAAGGGGGGGAATAGGGACATCCTATATAATAATAATAAAAGGCTAATATGCACACTGACTGAACTGCAGAATGACCGGTTGCTATGATGCGCACTGGCCACCAGGGGGCAGACGCTCAATGCAGGAGCTGCCCCCTGGTGGTCAGTGCACTTCCATATGGGGAGTGCCACTCAGCCAGAACCTGGTTCATGGCTGGCCAGCGCAGCGGTGGTGGCAGAAGCCTCTCCCACCTCCGTGGCAGCACTAAGAATGTCCAAATAATGGTTTAGACCTGATCCCTTGGGGGCCTAAGCCTTTAGTCGGACATCCCCCGAGGGCTCCCTGGCTGCCAGAAGGATGTCTGACTGTAAG
This sequence comes from Myotis lucifugus, assembly GCF_000147115.1. Taxonomy (NCBI): domain Eukaryota; kingdom Metazoa; phylum Chordata; class Mammalia; order Chiroptera; family Vespertilionidae; genus Myotis; species Myotis lucifugus. The sequence continues at coordinate 4,831,011 of NW_005871097.1, forward strand.
CTTAGGCCTGATCCCCCTTGGAGTGAGCCTAAGTCGACAGGTGGACATCCCCCAAGGGGTCCTGGACTGCATATGGGCGTAGGCCGGGCTGAGGGCCCCCCCTCCCCCCAGTGCACAACTTTTTGTGCACCGGGCCTCTAGTTTTACTATACTTACCCTCCTTCTTGTGATTACATGAGATGATAAAATGCCTATGAGATGAAGTGAGGTGAATGGCATAGGCATTGTGACATAGTGTTAGGGCACTATTGACCTGATTGTATGTCAGGAGAGGATCATCTGCTTTGAGTGGTCTTGGGTCATCAAGGCATGATGATGTTGATGGTTGGATGTCAAGAACAGACAATGTTGATGTTTGGGGGAAATTTCATATTTTTGGACCATAGTCAACAAGTAACTAAAGATGTGGAAAGTAAACTCACAGCTAATGGGGGACTACTGTACTAAGAAATTATTAAGTTTTTATATTTGTTCAAATTTTTGTCACCTTTAAATTATATGATTTAGGTCAACTTTAGTAGTTTTATTGGTCACTTTTACTGAATTGTTAAAAGGAATAAATGCCTTTGGAAAAGCATGATCATTTATAGCTATTATGTACGGCAAAGCTGGCTGTGAAGACTCCAGCTGAGATAAAACGTTTGACTTTTAGATAGTACATCATTTCTCTGATTCATTTATTTATTCATTAATTCAACATGTATTTGTTCAACAACCCATACAGTATCAGGCATTGGGCTGGGCCCTGGGGATCCAAAGATGAGTGAGGGAGAAATTTCACCTATGAGGGAGGATAGTGGCATCCAGAAACCTTCCTGGAGAAAGTGATACCGAGCAGAACCCAAGGCATAAATAACAATCCACTGGGTGAAGCAAAGGAGCAGAGAGTGTGTTTCTGGCAGAGGGTACTGCCTAGGAGACAGTCAGCAGTTATTCCTGACCCTTCCAGGGAACTGAAAGTAAAACATGTCTGGAGTTGAGAATTGAAGAGGAAGAGGCAAAGATGATGCTGTAGAAATACTGAAGGGGTCAAATTATGAAGCCCTTGTCAGTGAACAGTAACACTAGCATCACCTGGGAGATTTTTGTAAATACAGGCTCCCAGGCTGTACCCCAGATCATTGATGAGGCAGTGGAATATTCTAGGATGGGTTGGAAACTACAGACTATAAGCTAAATCTGACCTACCACTTGTTTTTAGAAATAAAGTTTTATTGCAACATAGGGCACACACTTAGATATTGTCTATGGCTGTGTAGAGGAGGAAAAAATCATTTTTCTTCTACCTTTCTAGGTTCTTGGCTGATATCCCTCCTGTACTCAGGAAAACTGAGTAACTCTCTGAAATGGAAATACCATCCCCAGCTAAAGACAAAAGAAGTTTTTTGGGATGGCTGGCAGTTGTGGGACGTGACCAGGAAAAGAAGAATACAAAGGTAAGGTTGCTATGCAGATTTAAATTGATGCCTTCTCCACTGATACGAGTTTCTGGAGATCTAGAGTCGCCCCTTCCTTCCTGGTACAGAGAGGGAGACACAAATGGAGATTTCCCTTAGAAATGTATATGTTCATTACAAAAGGGGAACTTCCACTCTGTTCTCCTGTGTCTGCTGTTTCTCAGTAATAATCGGCTCAAATATCTTCTCCACAACAACTACAACAAAAAAATGTTAATGTGTCATATCATGGTTGTGTTCACTAACCTCATTGTAGTAACAATTTCATAATATATATGTGTGCCAAGTCATCACATTGTATACCTTAAACTTACACAATGTTATCTGTTAATTATATCTCAACCTGGGAAAATTAGATTGTATTTCTATTAAGTGTATTAAATGCATTTTTTAAAAATATATTTTTATTTCAGAGAGGGAAGGAGAGAGAGAGAGATAGAAACAGCAATGAGAGAGAATCATTGATCGGCTGTCTCCTGCACGCCCCCCACTGGGGATCGAACCCACAACCCACGCATGTGCCCTTGACCAGAATCGAACCCAGGACCCTTCAGTCCACAGGCCAACACTCTATTCACTGAGCCAAACCGGCTAGGGCTTAAATGCATTTTTGAATTAAGATATTTTCAATTTACGATTGGTTCATTGGGACATAATACCATTGTAAGTAGAGGAGCATCTGCCCTCTGGCATGAAGTGAAGTTCTCAGCAGAATTTCTGCCTTCAGAGAAACATCAAGATGGAAAATAAGACTCAAAAAGGAAATGCCATTAACACATAGAGAGACAGGGTGAGATGAAACAATTATATGTAGTTATATCCAAGTCTGCCAATACTTTAAAAATGCCATTAACTTTACACATACTTCATGCAATAAAGTCCCCTAAGTTAGGATACTCATACTGCCCTTGAGGTCTGCTTGGATTTGCCCTTTGTGAAAAAAAGCCAACAAAGATGGGTGTGTTTCCTGGAGGTGGTTACTGCCTGTGGGCCAGGAGCTCAGGCTCAAAGCTGTGTGTGGGTTGGCTGAAACCCTGCAGAGCAGAGCAATAAGGCTGGCTCCCACAGTGAGCTTTCGTCGTAGTGAATTGCAAAAGTGTTTCACATAGTTAACAGATCCACAGAAAGATAACAGAAAAATATTGCTCCAAATAGGGATGAGAAGGAAGGGGGAGTCAGACATATGCAATCTGGTCATGACTAAAATATAAACTAGCTGTAAGGGGTAAGATATGACATGGAAATGCAAATCCACAGGAAGTACACATAAATACATTTTCTTTATTCATTCATCCATTGGTGGACACTTAGGTTGTTTCCATATCTTGGCTATAGTAAATTATGCTGTAATGAACAGGGGGGTGCATATACCTATTTCAGTTAGTGTTTTCATTTTCTTCAGGTAAATACCGAGAAGTGGAATTGCTGGATCCTATGGTAGTTCTATTTTTAACTTTTTTGAGGAGCCTCCATACTGTTTGCCATAGTGGCTGCACTAGTCTGTATCCCCACCAACAGTGCACAAAGGTTCCCTTTTATCCACATCCCTGACAACACTTGTTGTCTCTTGTCTTTTTGATAATAGCATTGTAACAGGTGTAAGGTGATGTCTCATTGTGACTTAGACTTGCATTTCCCCAATGATTAGTGATGTTGAGTATCTTTACATGTACCTGTTGGTCACTTGTATAGAAAATTGTCTATTCAGCTCTTTTGCCCTTCTTAAAATTGTTTTGTCATTGTTTTTTGTTATTTACTTGTATGAGTTCTTCATGTATCTCGGATACTGGCACCTTATCAGATATGATTTGCAAATATTTACTCTCATTCAATAGGTTTCCTTTTCATTTTATTGATGGTTTGCTGTGCAGAAGATTTTTAGTTTGACATAGTCTCACTTGTTTCTTTCTACTTTTGTTGCCTTTATTTTTGAAATCAAATAAAAATAATCATTGCCAAGACAGATGTCAAGCTTACTGCCTTTGTTTTCTTTTAGGAGTTTTATGTTTTCAGGTCTTAAATTTCAATCAATCAATTTTGAGTTAGTTTTTGTGTGTGGTATGAGGCAGTGGTCTAGTTTCATTCTTTTGCATGTGGCTGTACAGTTTTCCTAACACCATTTGTTGAAGAGACTTTTCTTTCTCCATTGTATATTCTTGTTTCTTTTGTTGTAAATTTAATTGATGATATATGCATGGGTTTATTTCTAGGTTCTTTATTCTGTTCCATTGGTCTAATGTCTGTTTTTATGCCAGTAACATACTGTTTTGATTACTGTAGCTTTGTAATATAGTTTAAAATCAGGGGGGCATAATGCCATCAGCTTTGTTCTTTCTCAAGTTTGCTTTGGCGAATCAGGATCTTTTGTAGTTCCATACAAATTTAATTTTTTTTTCTATTTCTGTGAAAAACTGCCATTGGAAATTTGAAAGGAATTGCATTGAATCTATAGATTGTTTTGGATAGTATGGACATTTAAACAATATTAATTCTTCCAATCAAGGAGCAGAACCTCTATTTGTGTCATCTTCAGTTTCTTTCATTAATGTCATAATTTTTGGTGTACAGGTCTTTCACCTCCTTAAATTTATTCCTAGGTATTTTATTCTTTTTGATGCAATGATAAATGGGATTTTCTTAATTTATTTTTCTGATAGTTCATTATTACTGTATAAAAACAAAATATTACATATTGATTTTGTATCTTGCAACTTTACTGAATTCATTGATTAGATATAATAGTTCTTTGGAAGACTATATGGTTTCTCTATCTAATACCGTGTTATCTGCAAATTGTGAATTTTATTTCTTCTTTTACAATTTGGATGCCTTTTGTTTTTATTTCTTGCCTAATTTATCTGTCTAGGACTCCCAATACAATGTGGAATAAAAGTGGTGAGAGTGGGAGGAGAGGGACCTTTTCTGAGCAAATGTTGATCTGAGAGCCAGGGTGAAGAGGTGAAGGTGGGTGGTTGAGTTGGAGAATTCCAGGCAGACATAACCAGACCATAAAGAGGGAGAAAGGGGTAGTGAGGCAGGAAAGGGTGGGAAGGGCCAGATCATTCAGGAATTTGTAGGCCCAGTTAGGAAATTTAATCATGGGCTAAGATCCATGGAAGCCACTTCAGGGCTTTAATCTGGGGAGTGACATGAGAGGATGTGCAATTTCAATGGGTCCCGAATATCCTTGAATGCAATATGGAGATGGGACGCAGAGTCTAAGGGCATGTCCAGACACTTCCTGCGATTGTTGCAGAAGTCCAGGTGGGAGATACTGTAGATTAAAGAAGTGGAGGGGTCGGGGTGGGGGGGCTGACAGAGGAGAGGGAGAGAATTAGAGAGGGGAGGGGTCCTGTGGGATCAAGGATAAAGGTCAGGTTTGTAGTTGGTATAAATGGATGGGGGTGGTGCCATCCATTGAGATGGGGTCTGGAAGACTAGGTTCAGGGGAAGATCATGAGTGGCTTTTGATATTTTGTGATGAATACCTGGAACTGCCGAGTTGATGGTAGATATATATGTCTAGACTTAGAACAGATGTCTTGTTAGATTATCCAAGGGTTAATGGCTTATTGATGCTAAGTGTAGCCCTGGGTGTGGAGGAGATCCCAGTTCTAACTTTAACATCTTAAAGACTTGGTGGAGGAAGATGAGCCAGTAAAGGACACTAAGGAGTGTTGATGGGAGAAGAAAAACAGGAGTTCATCGTCTCAGAAACCTAGTGGTTGGTAGCCGAATGCTGCTGTAAGAGCTCACTTCAAATTCAGGCTGAAGTATGTCCATTGATAAATGACAAGGAGGTAATTGCTGGACTTTAGCAAGTACTGTTTTGTTAGAGTGATGGAAATAGACATTAGAATGGAAGAAAAAACAGGGAGTGGGATAGAAGTGGAGATACGGTGAGGAAGGAGCCTTCCTAAAGAGGTTTGTCTAAGGTGAAGACCAGATCTCAGTTCTGATTTTGGCCCTATGTGAGCAACCTCACTAACTGTAACTCTCAATCTTAGAACATTACATCCCCCAAATGCAAATCCAATTCTTTATCTGTTGTCAACATTAAAGTTTGAACTCACGAAGCTATGGGTTATGATATCTGTCTCTATCGGCCTCTGGGGTCCCATGTTGTTCTGCATCAGGATACTTTGAGTTGCTGGTGAAAATTTGAGCGCGAAAGAGCTGGATTGTTGTAAAGTACCCGGGTATTCCTAGCGGGAGCTCTCCCCACAGGAGCTCTTCTGTTTCTTAGAAATCATGTCCTTTAGGAAAGGAGATCATGCCCACCACAGTAGGTGTGGCACTTCTTGTTAGGTTACCCTTTGTAAATCAATTTTTATTTTTCTCCGATGGGTTTGTATTTCTACCTCTTTTTCTGTTTAGAAGATAGACCTGTCTTATTCATTTTACTTCAATGGAGCAGTAGCTGCCACCGGGAGGTTGTATTTCCTAGTGGCAAGTGGATCATACCAACCCTCAACCATGCCCATATCTATGCCCATTGCACCAGGACCTCCTCACAAGGACTGCCTTCCATGTATGTGCTCAGTAGTCAGACAGGAAGGTATGCGGGTGGGTATCGGGATAGCGGGGGAAATGGAGTAGCTCTGGTTATAGGTCTCACAATGGAGCCCCCTGTGTGACAGTGATTCTAATGCTAAGTCTGAGGAAAAGAGAGCTCCAGTGAAGAGAAGCCAGACCCTGACACGGGGCCAGGAAAAGGAACACAGTAAGGACAGGTCACCTGATAAAACACGTGCATCTTTGGAAATTTGCAGGGATGTCCTTATAAAAATGCAAAACAAGTGCAAAAGAAATTAATGTGACCTTTAAAAGATCAGAGTGAGCCTGAACATTGGTTTTAAGATGCTTTATCAATTAGAGACCAGAGATTTTTTTTCCTGATATTTATTTCATAAATGTAGTTATTTTTCTAAAACATATTAAAATAGAAAACATGTTCTTTGATCAATTTATACAAAGAAAATACCAATATAGTAATAAAATACTGAAAATATATGAAAAGCACCAGAACATTAGAGAAATTACACTGGCAACAATTCTAGGAATATATTTTTTTGCAATTGTACAATAAAGTGCTATTAAATCCAGTCAAAATTAGTGGCAATATATAAAAAGGTATGCTATAATTATGAAATTTGAGGCTAGGTTTACCAGCAATTGCATTTTTAGGCAACTTGCAGATCAAACTAATGATATCTCAATGTTTTCATGCAAAAATCTATTCATTTCCATCAAGTGAAAACAATCTAAATCTACATATACATTGGTTCTTGGTAATCTTGTCATGAAAAAGTAATGACATGATTCAAAATAAAATCATTATAGAGTACCAAAAATAATCATACAAATGTGATTAAATAAAATCAAGTAAGACAGAATAAAATCATATGTAAAAACAGTGATTAATCAAGACAAGTACACAAGTTTAATGCCTTTGATTTTATGGTAACTTTTCAGTAATATTGCTAGTCACATTTAACAGACACACAAATGTTAATAAGATATGTTATTAAATTCAACTGACCAGACATTAAGGAAGAAGATTTTAGTGAATCAATAGAATTTTTATATGAAAAATTAAAGGAAGACTGTTAAGATAGTATATTTCCAATTTTGACTAATTATTTCCTCGTTTATTTGCTGAGGAACAAAAAACATACATTTTTGTATTTGATTATATTAAAGCCAGAAATCTAACATATAAGAGAAAACCGCTGTGCACAAACACAGGGGGATACTATGGATAGTACTTAGGGTGGACTGCAGTCACTTTCACGTCTGGAGTTGGCAAACTGAAACAGAAAAACCCAAATTAAGACAGAGTATCAGACCAGTGTCCTTTTAAGGACTCTAGTATATGGCTCTTCATAACTCAGTCTTGGAATCATCAACTTCTCCAGATGAAAACTATCAACACTACACCTCAGAATAAAAGAATCTCCAAACATGACTCAATGAAGACTCACAATTTATTTTACAGGCAGGCTATTTTTTTCTTTCATATAAAGTAGATTTACACGTGAACCAACATGGACTGAAACTGGTGATATTAATGAGGACAAACTAATTTAATAGCAAGGTGTTTCTTTTTAGGAATTTAAGAACCGCCTGGGTATTATTGGGACAAGGCAGAGAATCAGGCAAGTAACTTAGCCCTGGTCTGAAGGTTTTACAGCTCATCACAAGTTGTTTTATACTCGTAAGTGAAGAGCTGATACTTGAGTTTTGCTTTTTTTTTCATGCTTATAGATACTCCAGTCTTTTGTCAAGTTCCCTTTTCATGGCTGACCTGAACAAGGAACTGAAATGTAAACGAATTCTATTGCTATGTATTTCAAAAACTAACCCTGCAAAAATTTTTATCTAACTCCTTTAAGGAAAGAGGGTGAAGATGGCGCAATAGATGACCAGGATTTTATAACAAATGAAGCAAAGGGGTGAGGGTACAGCCATAGTGAGCAACATGAAAATGGCATAAAAAAGACTGGAAAGTGGAACTGAAGAGATTTTCCTTCTGGACATCACCAACAGAATTAAAAGAAAATCCAACCAAACTTAGTTTTCGAAATTCTATCTAAAGAAGAGTGTTCAGAAAAAAATCCCAGCCCTGGCCTGTGTGGCTCAATTGGTTGGGCATCGTCCCATGCACCAAGAGATTGTTAGTTCGATTCTTGGTCATGGCACATGCCTGGGTTGTGGGCTCCTTCCCCAGAAGGGGACGTGTAGGAGGCAGCCAACTGATGTTTGTCTCTCACATCCATGTTCTCTCTCTACCTCTCCCTTCCTCTCTCTCTAAAATTGGTAAAAACATGTTTAAGAAAAAGTCTGGCCCTAGCCAGTTTGGCTCGGTAGATAAGAGCATCAGCCTGTGGACTGAAGAGTCACGGGTTCGATTCTGGTTAAGGGCACATGCGCGGGTTGCGGGCTCGATCCCCAGTGCAGGGGCATGCAGGAGGCAGCTGATCAATGATTCTCTTCATTGATGTTTCTATCTCTCTCACCCTCTGCCTCCCTCTCTGAAATCATTAAAAATATATATTTTTAAAAAAGAAAATAAAAAGTCTGAGACTAATAAAATGCAGGCTGTTAAGGAAGACAGAAAAGAAAGGCAAAAGGTGGCTTGGCCTTAAGTAGTTTTACATTCCAAAAGAATATTGATTAACATCTTCAGAAGTAACTCTCAAAATTACAAAGTCATGATTACAGAAATTACTCTGTATGTTTAGTTCCAATATACATGTTCTATATACACAGTATAGAAAAGCTAATAAGTTGGCTCAGCTATAATAATCATGTCATTAAAAAATCAGATTTCATTCTTTTGGCTGCAACAAAGCATGTTATAATTTTCAGTTCTGCTAATATATACATAAGATAAAACTCAAGCTTTAAAAGTATTAAAATCAAAAGAAAAAAATAAGTTATATCTAAACTATTAATTTACACAACAAATATGCTTTTACATATTATACTAACCAGCTACACTCTCATCAATTTCTTAAGTGTTTCTTTATTCTAACAGTTTGTTTTCAAGATGTGTATCTGTTCCCCTTTAAGTGTTGCACATTTCCTTTTAGGAAGCACAGATGTGTGACACTGTTAGTAGCATGGTGGAGAAGTTCTGGGTTTTATTTTTTCCAACTAATGGATGAAAGAGTCATGTTTCCTACCAAGCACCACTTCTTTGGCTGTACAACAAATAGAAGAAAGAGATGACAAAAGCAAGCAAGAGCACTGTTAAGGAAAGCAGCAGCTGCTGGAACCAGATACAACGCTGAACTTGGTCTTCAAGCTTTCTATTGCTTTCTAGTAAACGATTGAGCTAAACAGGGAAAAAAGGATGAAAGATTTGTATTAATAAAACTGTACATTAATCACGTGAATGACAAACAGGAATATTAGAAATCCACACATTTACAGGATGGGTCCATTTATTCTGAAAGGCTGGTAGCTGGAAATGCAATGAGGAATTAGATTCATTTGGTGAACAGACGTGCATTGGCTTACTCTTGTTTTGAAAAGGTCTAATTTCTAGCTGAGAAAGGAGCAAAGTCATCACTCCCTGGAAGTAGCGGAAGCAGCTACTCAGAAAGAGTACTCCATCCTCTGTCTTTTTTTAATTTACCAGTAATGCACTGCATGGTACCTCTTCTGTGAGACAGAATTCTTTGATTACATCACAAAGCACCATGCACTTTGCGATATGGTTCCTAGTTCAAATTAAAACGGCCAGAACTTTGCCCTGGCTTGTATGGCTCAATTGGCTGGATGTCATCCCATGCAATAATGGGCTGCTGCTTAGATTCCTGGTCAGGGCACATACCCGGGTTGCGGGCTTGATCTCCAGTAGAGGGCTTGCAGGAGGTAGCCGATTGATGTTTCTCTGTCATCAATGTTTCTCTCTCTCCCTCTCTAAAAATCAATAAAAAGTCTTTGAAAAAAAAATGGCCAGAGCTTTAAAAACGTTAGATCTCCAAAAGTAACTTGCAGCTTACCATTTGTGATTTGGTTTCCCTTTACAAAGAAGAGAGCATTTCTGTTGTGTCTATGCCAAAGGTTTTCCTTATGTCAGTGGGAAAAAATGGATTTCTAATGTTAATTAGCATGAACAACATTGTTTTAGTTAGGAAGAATGAGCACTTACTTGTAGACACATATCTTCACTGGTTTTATCTGACATGTTAAAAGCACCGTCTTTTAATGTAAGACTGGTTGGTTTACTGCTCTCAACAATATGGCATCTTAACCTATGAAAATCCAAAGGAAACATAACTTCTTAAAATTAATTTTTAAAAATAAAAGTAAAATATAAAAATTTTAAAAACCCACAGAAGTATACGTAACACAGGTAAAAATACTCATTCCTCTACCCTGATTTACCTAAGGTAGCAGTGTATTTATCTTTGAAGGGGACAGAATTTGGCACAAATATTATCTTGACCTCATTAAAAAAAATACAAAAAAACAGCAGACACTGGAAAAGCTCTGAAAACAAAGAAGTTACCCCTTTGTAAGAAAGAGTTACATTTACAAGGGAATCTCCATTTGTAAGGGTGCCTCCCTCTCTGTACCAGGAAGAAGACTAAATCTGTAAACTTTTATCAATGGAGAAGGCACTGACCTAAATCTACATAACAGTCTTATCCTTGTTTCCTGTGCTTTTCCTGATAACCTCCCATAACTGGATCCTTTATACCAACATCATCTTAACTGTAGATGGTATTTAAGGTGGTGGCCTGGGCCATTTGGGGGGTGTTTTATTGTTTTCTGGATCCCTCCCATGCACACAGGAGGATCTATAATAATAAAAGCATAATATGCTAATTAGACCAGACGTCCTTCTGGAGGACCTTCCGGATGAAGACCTTCCGGATGAAGCTGTGTTGGCAGGGGCCCGAGGCAGAGTGGGCGGGGGCCGAGGCAGAGGCAGCTGCCATGGCAGGAGGGGGGGGGGGCGAGCCCCTTGCACGGATTTTGTGCATCAGGCCTCTAGTTTACATATATTAAACTTCTGTTTGTTTTCCTCCTGTTGTCTGTCTTCCATTGTGGGGGTGGGGGTGGTCTCAGCCAAGAACCTAGAAAGGTAAAGCAAAATTATTTTTCCTTTTCCTACAGTATGGTGACCTACTATGGGACCTGCTGAGACACCATACTCATTTGGGAGCCTGCAGGTTGGATCCTGGAAACTGGCAGAAGCTGGCAAAGGGTAAGAATTCTTTAAAAAGTCAGCTTTCGCCCTAACTGGTTTGGCTCAGTGGATAGAGCGTCGGCCTGAGGACTCAAGGGTCCCAGGTTCGATTCCGGTCAAGGGCATGTACCTTGGTTGCGGGCATATCCCCAGTAGGAGGTGTGCAGGAGGCAGCTGATCGATGTTTCTCACTCATCGATGTTTCTAACTCTCTATCCCTCTCCCTTCCTCTCTGTAAAAAATAAAAAAAAAAGTCAGCTCTCCTGGATCTCACTCTAGCACCAGACTGAGAAGGGAAAGCCCTTGTCCACTCCTTTCCAAATTTAGATTAGAAAGAGAAATATTTGTGTGAATTATTCCTTTGGTATTGGTATAGTGGTTTTGGTAGAGAGTTTTGTTGCATACTCTTATTTTCTTTTTTGTTGTTGTTAATCCTCCCTGAATATGTTTTTTCCATTGCTTTTCAGAGTGAGTGGAGGGAGGGAGGAAGGGAGGGAGGAAGAGAGAGAGAGAGAGAGAGAGAGATCTATTGGTTGTTTCCCACACGCACCCCAACTGGGGGCGAGGAGTGAACTCACAACCCAGGTGCCCTTGACCAGGAATTGAACCCTTGATCCTTTGGTGCATGGGCCCACACTCTAACCACTGACCCACAATGGCCAGAGCAGTACTCTTGTTTTCTATTGATCCTTTTCCCTCCCAGAAACAGTCATTGTTTTCTTTTGTGTCATTTGTCATAAGGAGAAGAACCATGTGCCCAGTGAAGTTTTCCTTTTGTCTTCTTGTTCTATGTCTTGAGAGTTTGGCTTTGTGACCAATTAAGGATATTCTCTCTGGAGAGATGCATGCATCTGGTGACCAGCTGAATAGGCTTGGGGATCAGAGACACAAAGTGACAAGCGGCATTCTCTTTGTCCGACTGTGCCAGCTCCCATGGGAGTTTATCATTAGGGGCCCTGGTCTATAAGGGACATTTGTTGTCTCAACCTTCATTGTCTCGTAAGTGCTAGAAAAGTCCTGTTCCAGTAGCACCGGCCTGGTGTCAGAGATTAGCGAGTCTGTGATTGGGGGCATCTCACATTTCTTGTGGGAAACCAGAGACGTGCTTGCACTATACTATTTTACTGCCTGAGACAATGAAGATTTTTGTTTTCTTAATATAGCTAACTCTGCGAGTGAACTTTTTGATCTTGTGAGGACTGCATTTTTTGAACCCTCTTTTGGGATACCTTTTGCATCCATGGTTAAACCATAAAAAGACTTATTGGTTTGAGTTGCTATTGAGATTAATATAAGATCCTACTGATCAGTGGTCAGATCCTATGAAATGTAAAACCATCCATGTTTGAAAAAAATTTTAGACCGCTCTCATCCTAAACAATTTTCTTATTGGTATCTATGGAAAGACCAAATTGAAAGGACAGGAAATAGTATGGCAAAGTCCCTAGTCTTAGGGACTTCCTTATCAAGATGGAATGATAAGGCTCTCTTTCCCTCTACTTTCAGAAGATATCAAATTTAGAGAAGAGTTAAAAAAGATCAGTGGCCATTCAGTCCCTAATCAGAGGGACCTTGACTGACTGCTAAATCACACTCTTCCCACCCATGATTCTACTGAAGTTATCAGACAATATCTGTGTGTTGACACATCCACATTCTTGTGACTGGCCGGAAAGCAAGTGTCTGCTGTTAGCAACCATCTTGAGAAACTCTGGGTCTCATTCACCCAGGCACCCCCACAGCCTCACAGAACTCAGGGCCCACACTAGATGCCTCAATGTCTGCCAAGCACTAGAAGGCTTGCCTGCCTAGCCCATGTAGGCACATGTCTTTTTCTGATCTTTCCCACCACATTTGAATGCCTGTGAGTAAAAAGCATACCTGTGCTCCATCACTTTGTTCCTGGGAACTTCTTTCCAGAACTGAGCCAATTCTGCTGGGCCTGTGCCAGATGTCTGTTCCATTTCTGCAGCCATTATCAGAAACCGGTCTTGGGCAGAGACTGGAAAGCCTGTGTTCAAAAGGGCAAAATATTTGAATAGGAATCTTTACCAAAGTTTAGGTGTGTGGTTTAAGGCGTTATTCTAGAAAAAAGTAAGGAAAATAGGGATATGGAACTACCGTAAAAAAGGGAAAAAGTTCTAAAAATGAAAGTTTTTGAAATTCATTTCAACTGACATCAGCTGAAACAACTTTACTCATTAAAAAACAAGTGAAAATTATTTAACGCTGGGAAGGACTTGGGAGACTTATTTGCCCATTTCATTTTACATGTGGGAAAACAGGTGCCTACAGTGCAATGGCTATCATATGACAACTTACCCCCATGTGGAGACACGACTATATCAATTGTTGCTCCAGGGTCACAGCTGCTGTTGCTAGGCTTGACTCTGTATTTTTCCGGAGCAGTTGTTCTCACCTGTTTATAAATACAGTTGTCACATAATAACCTCTATGTTTTTTGGGGAAATGGCTTAAAAGGGACTTTTAACAAAATTAGCAGTTAATCAATAACCAAAATTTACAAAATAAGCTTTGATGATTATGCATAGAATATATCTTTGCTCACCATTAGGAAAAAAGCATCTCAAGCTATTTAAAAAATATTTACTCATTTTTTAAGTCCAATTGTCACTTAGCCTTCCTCTTAAATAATTACTCTATCTGTTAAATATTTATCATGTGCTAATCACCTGAATTAACACAAATTCAAAAACCTGAATCCACATGTTACAATAGTGTTCAAAAGTTAAAAAAAAACCAGCTGATAATCAAAGGACATCCAGACATTCTAGTGGTTAAATTTAAATTAAATAGAGGACTTTAGGAAGTAATTCCTACAATATGGGATGTGGTGAACTCAGTCTTGTGACACTAAATGCTCAATATCAGGTTAGTATCCAGTATAAACTAATACTCCTGAATATACTATACTTGGGAGAAAATGCACATTTGATTTTATAATTTTATTTTAAGAACTGTTATTAAGAACTATTCATATAATGAACAGTGATTTTCTTGGGTTTTTTATTTACAACAAATGTTAAAACCTGGAATTGATTTGGGCATTAGCCTATTATTGTAAATACAAGATTGAAATACAGATCCCAGGAAAAATTTTAGATAAGCTAAGGCAGTATAACATACCTAAAAAGATCATAAATACAACCATTGTGTAAGTTCAAAATTACCAATCTTTCAATTAATATTGTCTAAAATCACTTTCCATGTCAAATTTTCACACATACATTATCCTATATTTCAGAAATTTACCTTAAATGCCACTATGTTTTTAGTTACATTTGTCAACACTATTAAAGTTTTCTTCTCTCCAGATTCTGAACTTCCAAAATACAGTTCTTCCGCTGGGCTAAGTAATGACAAAAACATAAGACATCCATATTACTCAAAATAAATGACAATCTAATCCAGCTTGAAGAAAATAATTTGGTTAATATTTTATGCTCATTTGCATAAATAAGTTTTATCAAAAAAGAGAAGATTACAAAATAATGACCTAATATATTTTGTATTTTAATCTTATTAATTAAATGCCTGTTATTTAAAAATTCCTATGGTTTCCCCAAGATCAAAAGCAAAATAGGAAGAAACACAGAATTAGATTCTGAATTAGTCCTATAATCAGCTCCAACTTAAGGTACACTTACTTGAACTCTTTGGAAGGTTACAGACAATAATCAAAGCAATGACGGAATTGCTGCTTCAACTTCATCTAATTACAACAGATTAGAGTGGAGCATATTTTTATATACCAACAGAGAAGAGCATAACTTCAAAAGAAAGATCATTAGAGATGTATTCAAGTAACAGAATAATTTCTTACTAATAAAGGCCTTTTCGGTGTAATAGGGAAGAAGAAAAATAAACACAAATAAAATCTAGGGTGAGAAGTGCAGGAAGAACTTGTCAAAAAGTAAAATCAGAGGCTTCAATATGCAAATTTTACTGTTCTTGGCTACTTGGCAAACTTGTCCAAACTGGATCAGGTGCCTCCAAACAATGGGAAGGACAGTATTTTTGTTTTTGTTTTAGATAAAAATGTGAATTCTTCAGATAGCTCTTGACGTAGAGATGCACCTTTAAATAGATTCATGTTATGACAGGAATGTCTTCACATCAGAGATGTTTATTCATTTAGAGAACATACATTTTTAAGGAAGTGCTCTCCCAGTAGGGCTTTACCCAGCTTTGGATAAGACGGTAAATGATCAGGGCTGTTGGTTTCCTTTTCGGACTCAACCTGAAGTATGCCACAGAAAAGACAGAAGGTTTTGGATCTCTGAACTGCTCTCAGAAACCAGCACAGAAATTGTGAGAAGCTCTAGGGAGGCAGACATAGGCTGGGTCCTTGGGTGTGTGTGGAAGCCCTGTGACTTTCCTGGGACAGAGACAGGGAATGGCAGAGACCAAGTCCCACTCTGGCTTTCTTCCTAATGAGCTCTTTCGGCCATACCATCTATAATAATAAAAGCGTAATATGCTAATTAGACCGGACAGCCAAACGACCTTCCAGATGAAGCCAGGGCTGTGAGGGCTGAGGCAGCCCCCGCAACTGTGAGGGCTGAGGCAAGCCGCCGTGGCTATCAGGGCCAAGCCCCTTGCACAAATTTTGTGCATCGGGCCTCTAGTGATATTTATAAGCCTTGATATTACAAATATAAATGTAAATATTTATAACCTATGGTTTTGACAGGCCTCTAGTGAACAGAAACGGAGTAACTTCCAAACCAGTAGAGGGAAAAATGGGAAACAAACTTCAAAGAGGTAAAATGGCAAAGAAAAAACATGGTAAACTGAACATTCACGTGTGTTTCTGTTTCTCTCACATACATACAGACATGACAAATCCAAATATAATAGTAATCATAATACGTGTAAACAAACTAATCCTGTCAGTTTGAGAATCTCAGATTCAATTTTTTAAAACTCTGGCTGCATTGTTCATAACAGACATAACTAAAACAATTACATTGAAAGGTTTCAAGTAAAGGCATAGAAAATAATATATTAGGTCATCACTATAGAAAGATGGTATAGCAACATTAATATAAGGCTAAATAGATTTACCAAACAAGAAGCATCATTAGAGAGAAAGAGGTCTTTACATAAAGATAAAGAAACAATCCTGAATCTTTTGAATTGCACAACCTAGAAACAAGAGATGGGCTGAAATTTGGCTTTAATAAAACTATTTTTTCTGGTTCAGCTTTAGCTTTTGGAAGGTCAAATGGATAAACACCTACATTTCAATGTTGTTTCTGGAATCTTTGAACTTGTGCAAAGTCTAACAGTATCAGTACAATGAGAAAAATACATGTCATTCAGATTTACTGTTAATATATGAATATGCACTCTTATTACCTGATAGGATATGAGGGCCTTTTAAACACACTGAATGGAACATAATAAAAAGGTAGCTAAAACTATCCATTATGTCTGGAAACCAAGGTCTTCAGATAACCCTTAATTTTGTATTTCGCCAATTTCAAAAACAGTATAGAAGTTTTCTTACTTTGCAATTCCCTGAAGATCATCAAAAATATGTTATGAAAGCATAGCTAATAAAATCTTCCATTATTACCTGATGTGTAATAAGGGCCCTTTAAATACACTCAATGGTTTTTTGAAAGCTTTAGTCTTGGAATCAACTTTTTCATTTTCTTCTGTTTTGGAAGTAGAATCAGTTAGGTTAATCTAAAGATTAAAAAAATATGAAGAAAAGATCAAGAAATTTAGTTTCATACTTGACGGTTGGGCAGGTCAATAGGTTAAAAAGTAAACATTATATTGATTCAATGCAAATTATAATCCTTAATGTAGCTTTATTATACCTAAATTATATAATTAATATATATTAATGTTACATTAATATACAATTGAGTACCTACTATAAATGTGATTATAGAAAATATAACATAGTCCCTCCCTTAAGAGTCTTTGGATGTGATTTAAATTATAATGTATTTATCAAGCCCCTGATTATAAGATAACTAAGTGTTTTTAAAATATGAAACAAAGAGAGGAAGTAGATCAAGAAGGTAAAGTTTTAATTTTATTTCAGATAAATAAAAATATTTTAGATAACACCGTCAAGTGCATTTTGCCAATTTTTATACAAAAGTATGGAATCACCCCATCCTATCCTTCTTTCTTTGTACATACAAAGATGCAGAAGGACAGAAAGTTATGACTTATCCAAAATCACATAGCAAGCTATTAGTAGAATTGGGGCTAGGCCACAGCTTTTGACTTAATTTCATCTTATTATTAAAATTACCTTTTTCAGAAGAGCTGTTTGTTCTTCACCAAAAATTGTTTCCAAGGTGTCTTTGCCATCACTTTCTGTATCTTCTTTACTCGAAGCTTCATCCTCACTGGCAATAGGCCCATTTTCGCACAATGGTGTCTGGAAGTCATCATCTACTAGTGGTGGATAGCTATACTTGAAAGGATCCTAGAAGAAAAGAATTTTGGATCAGCTTGCTAAAGGGTGGGTAGAAAAAGAATTCTCTTAGTAAAGGTGAAATCCATTCATTTGGCCAAGGAAATAGACTGAATCAGACAGTGAAATTTAAAACAAACCAGAAAAGAAAAAGTAATCAGTGGTGTGAGACAATTGGCCAGCCATCTGTAAAACAAGCAAACGGGATCTTTAGCTCACACTTCACACCAAAAAGAATTTCAGATGGATGAAAGATTAAGTGTGTCTGCAAGTCTGTGTGTGTATTTATTTTTTAAAACCATATAAGCTCCAGAGCAACACACAAGAGGATAAAAAAAAAAAAACGAAGCAGGAATAGCCTTTCTAAGCATAACACAAAAAATAAGAAGACATGCAAATATTGATAAAAATTGAGCACACTAAAATAAAACTTTTTAAAAAGGGCCACAAACTGGGAAAATGTACACCACACATAGAATCAAAAAACAGCTTTTATTAATATATACAAGTAAACAAGGAAAGAATAACCCAAGAGAACAAGGAATAAAGGAATAATACAGTTCACAGAAAAATAATGAAGGCTGCCTTTTAAGTCATTAAAACACGCTCAGCATCACTGACAATAAAAGAAATGCAAATTAAAACTATAATGAAATATTTTTCACCCGAAACTGGCAAAAACGATACTATGTGGTGTTGGCAGAAATGTGGTTCAAATGTTCTCACACATTATTGGTAAATGACCACAATCTCTTTAGAGGAAATTGGCAACAGCTATAAAAATTAAACACTAAATATACCCATGGACCTAATGTTATTTCCTGGAGTTTATCCTCTATATATACTGCTGCACCCGCTCATGAAGAATTATTTACAAGGATAGTCACTGCAGCACTATTAGTAATGGCAAAAGATTAGAAAATAATGTACCTTCAAAAGAGAACTGATTAAATATGTTATATCCACACAATGGAATGTCCTGCAATGGTCAATGAGTCAGGTAGACCTCTATGAATCAATATGGTATAACCTAAAAATAAATGATGTAAAAAACTCCACAACAGCCCTAGCTTGTTTGGCTCAGTGGATGGAGCATCGGCCTGCGGACTGAAAGGTCCCAGGTTCGATTCTGGTCAAGGGCACATGCCCAGGTTGTGGGCTCAATCCCCAGTGGGGAGTGTGCAGGAGGCAGCCAATCAATGATTCTCTCTCATCATTGATACTTCTATCTCTCTCTCCTTCTCCCTTTCTCTCTGAAATAAAAATATTTAAAAAAACCCACAACAGAATACATATAACATGTGACCATTATATAAAATAGTATAATGGACACAATATCTCCAGAAGGAGAGAAACTTGGAGGAAGACATACTTTTCACTGTACTGTTATACTTTTCAGTCTTTGGTATTCTTTTCTGTTAAAAAATGTGTATTACTTTTTGAAGACAAAAAAATGTAAAAATATTAGTAGTCCTAACTACAATTTTGACTACAACCTGAAGAAATATACCACTAACATCAGAGAATGGGAAATAAAATAACCTTTTATACCTCTAAAAAGAAAAATAAATTTTACTAAATGCTATTAATTTTAAGATACAATTCTATGGGCAAATGTTAAAAAATGTCAAATCAATAAAATCACCATTTTAACTAAGGGTTGTACTTGAAATGAACCATAGTCTGGTTTTTCTAGGTTAAAATATGAAGTATGAAGTCCCAGAATAGGAAAGTATCAAACTTCAAATTAAAAATATTAGTTCAAGTTTTTTTAAAACAAACACAGACATACCAAAACTTTTCATCTTGCTATCCCCTTGGTTCTGGTTGAATACAATTTTGCCAGGAAGGCAGTATACAAAGAAGATTATAAAAATCAAATAGAAATATTGTCAATCAAGTTAACCCAAGGCATACCATTTCTATAGGCTTTACAGTTTATAAATAAAGTCATTATCACAATATGTTTCATTATTATTTGGTATTAAGAATTAAACACATACCTAATTACTTCTGATCTCTTATTTGTAAATAGTAAAATCATTTGCAAAAAATCTTGATAGTATACATTATCTTTTATTTATTTTTTAATATTTTTTTATTGATTTCTGAGAGGAAGGGAAAGGGAGAGATAGAAAGAAACAACAAAGATGAGAGAGAATCATTGTTGGCTGCCTCCTGCACGTAACCACAATGGGGACCAAGCCTGCAACCCAGGCATATATCCTGACTGGGAATCAAACTGTTGACCTCCTGGTTCATAGGTCGATGCTCAACCACTGAGCTATGCTGGCTGGGCTACATTATCTTTTAAACGAAAAAGATTGTTCAATAGTAAACAAATGGAAACAAACTAGAGACACATCAAAAAGAAACTAATACCTAATGGTTATTAATTAAATAATTTATGGTTCATCTCTAGACACTGGAATTTTTTGCAGTCAGGAATTAGAGTAAGACAGCTTGTCACATATTGATTTGAAATTATCTCTGAGACATGTAAAGAAAAAAGCAGGATGCACAGTAGTGTATAAATATACTACTACTTGTTTAAAAGAGAGGGGAAGAAGGAAGAATTACATATATACTATATTTGCTTATACATATATTCTACAGTTGCTTATATAGGCAATACAGATCCCTGAAAATAAATATAAGAAATAATGGAACTGGGGAGGGGCACGGGGTGACTGAGATAGCAGTAGAAAGACTTTTACTGAATACTTGTTTCTAAATACTGAATACATTTTTACTGAATACTTTTCAGTTCAGACCCATTCAAAAATAGCAATGTAACAACTTGAAAACTTAAAAAAATGTAACACTGCTTATTATTTTGGTGAATCTATGATCTTCCTTTGGATATTATGACACTGCTTTTCCTTTTTCCTTGAGGAAAGAATACAGGCTAATGTGCCATGACCCAGTCTTATTTTAGGAACAAGTTTCAAGTACTATACTTACAGTTCCACCCATGTGGGAAGGCAGGTATTCTACACTGACATAGTCTTGGACTTCATGTTTATTTGTAAACTTCAACAAACTCACTGCTTCTGGACCAAGCCAGGATTTCACAATTTTGAAAGCAGCTGAAGAAAAAAAAACAGTTACTTCATTAAATTCTTTTCATTCTCTATCTCAATTAATTTTACTGTAGATGCTAACTCAGGTCTTCTGAAAATAGGTTAGGCTAAAATTTATTAATATGTATATTTCCATGGCATGATACTTAATATTGTCTAATTCCTATAGGCATTTACACTGTGACTGTCCCTTACAGATTTCAATGGTCCATAAAGGTTCAAGATTCAATTACTCTAATGTTCTCAAATACACTCATCAGAGTTTTGGCCTCTGCACAAATCCATCAATAATCCCAACTACTAAGATTTCAAGACACTAAATCAAACAGCACTGATTCAGGGAATATCTGCACAAAATTATGGGAAGAGTCATTTGCCTTATGTTCCTGATAAAACTCCCAGTCTGAAAAACTTTCTGAAATGGGAAGTCAGGAAGAGAAGTAGGCCACCTCATAATGGGTGTGAGCTGGACCCAGATTTCCATTCTAACCCTAACCTTCTCTGCCTTTCTCTCAAGTCCTCCAATCTATGTAATTGTGAGGAATTGACAGAATCTGCAAGAATAAATTGTTATCAAATGCAGCTGTTTCATAATTATAATCTGTTCTGTCATGCCATTCTGTAAATACTTAATTTTTTAAAGCTTCTTTCCATTGTGACATTCCAGACACATTTAAAGAAATTAAAAGAGGAATCCTGCATTAAATTTGCAAAAGCATCAATTTAAATCAAGAAATAAAACAGTATAATAATGGAAGAAGACTTGACTTCCGGTGGAGAATAAATAATACAATGTATAGATGATGTTACAGAATCGTACACCTGAAACCTATATAATTTTATTAACTAATGTCAAGCCAATAAATTCAATAAAAAAGAGAAAATAAGAAAAAGAAATAAAACAGCATAACAAATGCTGAATATAGTAGTTCAGAAAATTATATTTTTACTTTGGCTAATTGTGCTTAAAATATTTTACATAACATTTACATTTTCATTTCTATCTAAAAAGTTTGACTTGACATATTTAAAGTTATACTGTTTGAATTATCTAAAGTGCTGTATCTGTTAGTTTAGAACAGTTATTGAGATATAACTTACATACCATAAAATTTATCCTTTTAAAGTCTATACATCAATGGTTTTTAGTATATCCACAGGGTTGCACAACCATCACCACTCTCTAATCTTAGAACATTTTCATCACACCAAAAAGAAACCCTCACTTATCAATCTCTCCTTGTCTTCTCCCATTCCATGGTAAACACTAATCTACTTTCTGTCTATATGGATTTGCCTATTTCGGACATTTCATATAAATAGAATCATACAATGGTATTTTTTTCTACTGGTTTTGTTCACTTACTTAGCATGCTGTTAAGGTTCATCCATGACATAGCATTTAAAAGGTATTTGATTCCTTTTTATGACTGAATATTTGTCCATTTTATGGATGTATAACACTTGTTTATCCTTTCATCAGTTATGAATATTTGGGCTGTTTCCACTTTTCACTATTATGAGTAAAGCTGCTATGAACATTTGTGTACAAGTTTGTGTGTGAGCACATGGTTTCACTTCTCTTGAAGATATATAGCTAGGAGTGAAATTGCTAGGCCATATGGTAATTTTATGTTTAACTTCTTTGAGGAACTGCCATTTTTCATTCTCACCAGAAATGTATGAGGGTTCCAATTTTTCCACATCCTTGTCAACACTTGCTACTGTCTGTCTCTTTGATTATAGTCATACTAGTGGGTATGAAGTACTATCTTATTTGATTTTGACTTGAGTATTTTTATTGAAATTGAGCATCTTGTCATGTATTGGACTAATATTGAGCATCTTGTCATGTATTCATTGCCATTTACATATCTTCTTACAAGCTTGTCAATTACTGTAAAAAAAAAAAAAGGCAGCTGGGATTTTGACAGGGGCTGCAGTAAATTTGTGGATCAATTCAGGAAGTAATATTAGGTCTTCCAATCCTTAAATAAGAGATGTCTGCCTAGGTCTTTAATATCTTTCAGTGGTGTTATGTAGTTTTCAGTGTACAAGTATTAAACTTCTTTTATTAATTTTATTTTTAAGTATTTTATTCTTTGTGATGCTATTATCAATGAAATTTTCTTAATTTCATTTTTGGATAATTCATTGCGAGTATATAGAAATGCAATTGATTTTGTGTATTAAGTTTGCATCCTGCCACCTTGCTGAACTCATCTATTAAGCTCTAATAAGTTTTTGTGTGTTTGAATTCCTTACAATTTTGCATATAGAAAATTATGTCACCTGCAAATATTGTTAGTATTACTCCATGTTACCTGTGGGTTTTCACAGATGCAGGTTTTGCATAGGTGCCCTTGATCAGGCTCTGGATGTTCTCTTCTGTGTAGTGAAGACTTAACCGTACTCAAAGAAAGGTCTGGCCTTTGCCTTTAGCTGCTGGGAGATAATCTTCATGCTTGACAGGACTGTCTTTGTTTGTCTGGGGGCCTTGGGTCACACAGGAACAATGCTTAGAGTGGGGGCTTTGCATCACATAGTATCAGTAAACCTCTGGGGAGACTGGGGTAAACATTGTGGTAAGTCAGTCTGGCCTAGGTAAGGAAACGCCAATAAAAACTCTGAGCACTGAAGTTTGGGTAATCTTTTCTGAGTGGCATTATTCCATGGGTACTGCCACATATTGATGCTGGAAAACTGACTTGCTCCACATTTGGTATTTCCCTGGATTCGACTCTGTTTTTCTTCCCTTTGCTAATTTTAATCTGAATCTTTTCCCTGTAATAAACTGTAGTTGCGAGTATACCTGCTTTCAGTGAGTTCTGTAAGTCATTCTAGTAAACCTGAGTGAGACTGGTTTGGGGAAC
This sequence comes from Myotis lucifugus, assembly GCF_000147115.1. NCBI lineage: Eukaryota > Metazoa > Chordata > Mammalia > Chiroptera > Vespertilionidae > Myotis > Myotis lucifugus. The sequence continues at coordinate 4,854,593 of NW_005871097.1, forward strand.
CCCTTGACCTTACAGTTTGTGTCAGAAGTGAGGGTGTAGTCTGTGTGGACTACTGTGGTCCCCCTAACTTCACAGTTGCTTCAACGATTTGTGCCTTCTATTCCTAGTTTCTTGAGTGTGTTTATCATGAGACTACTGAATGTTTTCAAATGCTTTTCCTGTGTCTATTGAGAGGATCATGTGTGTTTTTTTCTTTTAGCCTATTAATAAGTTGGATAACACGGTTGATTTTCTTATGTTGAACTGATTTTGCATTCCTGAGATAAATCCCACTTGGTCATGGTGTATAATCCTTTTTTATAGGTTGCTAGATTCAGTTTGTTAGTACTTTATTGAGGATTGGTCCATCTATATTCATTCATCTGAGATATTGGTCTAGTTTTCCTGTGATGTTTGTGATTAGGGATATATACTTGCTCATAAAATGAATTGGGAATTGTTCCCTCTTCTATTTTTTTGTAAGAGTTTACAAAAATTGGTGTTGCTTCTTTATGTTTGGTAGAATTTACCAGTGAAGCCATTTTGACCTGGGCTTTTCTTTGTGAGAAGTTTTTTGATAACTAGTGTTTTCCAATAATTTAAAATATATATATTATGACTGTCATAAGGGGTATGTGACTACAGAGATTTGGAGTAAATTTCAGATTCATCCCACCTTCCTCCTCAACACCTGAAGCCCATGAGAAAACCTAGCTAAGGCCTGTGTTTCATTAAATACCCCACCTGTGGGAGAAAAACTGAGGCTTCGGACTATAGTTTTACCTGAATGGTTGACTATCCTGAGGCTGGTTTTAGAGAAGACTAGTGGGTGACCCTACGGGGTAGAAAATTAGACTTGTTTGCTTTGGAAAAGCCTTTGAATGGTTTAGATCTAGCCTCTTAAGAGAATATGCCAAGCACAATATAAACATTTTTTGAACAATCATAGCAATGTGGCTAAGTTGGCAAAGAAAAAAGGAAACCAGATATTTTGTTCTAGAAAGTATAGGTAATATACTCACCGTTCATTATCCAAGGCATATCAAAGATCACTATTTTTGCTGAAAGATGAAAAAAAATTCAGTTAATGTGACTTAGTACCACTATAGTAATATGACATATATCTGACCTAGAAAAAATGATATGAATGTAACAAAAAACGGAGCTGGCTGACTCATTTCTAAGTCAGTGAAGGGTGAGTGGTGCTAGAACTAAACTAACTTCTCAAAATGGTGAAGAGCCCAGCCAGGAGAATAGCTTGTAGGAAATAAACATTGCATTATCACTGTCCTTTGGCAAGTAGCTTGGCCTTTTGTTTATTGTTTCTGTTGTTTGCATAAAGGTACAAAAGAAAATTGTTAAGTGGGTAAATGGAGTCTGGACGTGGCATGTCATATTACTGTTGAAATCCATCGAACTTTAAAACAGTTTCAACATCAGATTCAAATGCAATACACTATAGTTGTTTTCTCAATGACAATTTGTAAATAGCAATTAGTAACACAATGTACTTTATCTATGAATATTGCTTATGACAGAGTCCACTTTATCAATATTATTTATCTGTTTCTTGTATGTAGGACATTCCATATAATAAATGTTTTCTTGTATTTGAAATTGATTTTTAGAGAGAGGAGTGGAGAGAGGGAGAGAGAGAGAGAGAAATATCAATTTGTTGTTCCACTTATGCATTCATTGGTTGATTCTTATATGTGCCCTGACTGAATCAACAACCTTGGCATATTGGGATGATGCTCTAATCAACTGAGCTACCCAGCCAAGGTCAATATAATAAATATTTTAAAGAAATTTCTGAATTGAAAGATTAGTAAAAATGGGTTAATCTTTGAAATAAGTGTATGTTTTTGTGTGTGTGTGTGTGTGTGTGTGTGTGTATATGTTATAGAATGCCATATGTACAGTTTAGAACTTAAACTCTTAAAACTAACTAAAGGACATGATTATTTATGAAAATTTCCCCCTGTGCCTATTACAATATGTGCTTAAACTTCTACGAACACATTTAAGCTCTTCATCAGAAAACAGTGTTCAGCTATTAAAGTCTATAATATAAAGCTCTACAATTTTCAGACATTGTTTACAGTTTCTACATTTCATCCCATATAATAAAAGCCCAATATGCTAAGTATCTGACCGTTCGACCAGTCGCTATGATGTGCATTGACCACCAGGGGGCAGATGCTCCGATTGGTAGGTTAGCTTGCTGCTGGGGTCCGGCAATAGGGACTGGGCAAGATGGGCCAGACATGCCCTGCAGCCCTCCCGTAGTCCAGATCGGGCACCAGTGGGGTCCCTTAGCCTGGCCTGTGCCCTCTCGCAATCCTGGACCCCTCAGGGGATGTCAGAGAGTCGGTTTCGGCTCGATCCCTGCAGGCCAGGCCGAGGAACCCCACCAGTGCACGGGACTCTAGTATGTTTATAAAGGAGTAAGTTACTTACAGAGGTATTTAGGGTAATAAACCTTAAAGCAGTTGATGATAAAGCGCACAAAATCCATGTCCTAAAAAAAGATTATACATTTAAATCTTTAAGACTATCCACATTAGAGAATTTTAAACTGCATATTTCTAAAAGTGATAAATTATTAAATACAAATGAGACAATTATTAAATTCTTTAAAAATAAGCTCATGTATAAATATATAGATTCCCAAGGATAAGGGTCTTAAGTCATTAAGCTAATTATAATAATCAGTCCTAAACTTAAGTTAAAGAAATCAGAAGCTTAAACATCATTCATGTTACCTCAAACTAATTAGATATCTCAGGCTGCTAAGATAGCATGGAATTATAAAATGGAGCTAAAAGCAATCCCCATAGAGAAACTCTAAAAAATCTGCTGAATAATTAAAGAATTAATGAAACATGTATAAAATTTATAACCTGACCATTTGGGATAATAAAACATATGTATATAAATTCTGCAATATTTGATTTTAAAGCTAATTTCTATACTTCATAATAGCTTGAATAAAACATTTTATTAATCTTTTATTCCACAATTAATCTTATCAGCCTGCTGTATCTATTTTACTTCTAGCTTCTTTCCTCTTATTTAGAGATCTAGAATGAGAATTAGAATTTCTCTGTTTATATTCAAGTATTGTTCTTTAACTTCCATTTCTGGAAGCCTTTATAAGCATAGTTGTCTGGTTGGCTCCACTGCATTGAACACAGTAACATGAAATTTGGTTATTAGGATTACTATTCATATGGATCATTTCATTACATGTTATTCCATGGCCATACACTGACTTACTAATCCTGACCAGCCTTCTTATAAGGACTATAGGATGAAAGCTACATATAATCAGGCAAACTTAAAGCCATCAATTCTGAAAGGTGAGCTGTCCTAGAAATGAGAGTCTATTAAGTTGTTCCTAGAAGGTGAGTTGCAGCATCTTTAACTCCAGTAAACTGTAAAGTAAGCATCCTTACCTATATTAAGCATTTATTATGGGATAAATCCTACTATGTAATAACACCTTTATAACTAATCATTATACCCACTGTGCAGAGAGCTTAATAATTTGTAGTCAAGGGTTAAAGAAATATCTCAATAACTCCTTATATAAATTTGGTTACCTAGTATATGATCTGTGCCCCTCAGAGACTTTGCCTAATAACTCTTTATCCAATATTCTTGTTTTCATCTTTTCTGTAATTGAATGGCCTTGCTTATAAAATCCCCAGTTACTGTTAATTCACGTGGATTTGATAGGATGCCACTGGTGTACATATATTAGTGGGTACTACATAAAAAAGCTCTATAAAATGATTGGTCTACATTCTGGGAGAATGTTTTCAAGGACGCTATTCATTATCTTGTAAAATGCCCTCCCTTTGAGGACTCATGAAAGACTTTTCTCTCTAAGTATCAGGAATGCATATACTTTTCCTAAGACACTGGTTTTAAAGTATAATCTCTGAATTTAAATGATTCCATTTCTTTCAGGTAGGCAGCTGAAAGCTTAGAGCCAAATTACTGGCCCAACTCTAACAAATAATTCTTTAAATTTCTTGCCTTGTAATTCTGTATACATCTTTATAAACCAACTTAAATCCTTCATGAGTTATTAGGGTCACATATAAAAATAATTTACTATGATTCAAGTATTTTAAAACAATAATCATTTAAATATTTAATCATGCAAATAAACCTTATTTATAAATTAAAGATAATTAGATAGCATATCTTTTGTAGCTTGGGAAAAAATCAGACAGTTCAATTCTTTGCCCCTATATTTGGCAATAAAAATATTAACATTTATTTTTCATTATTCTGGGTTAATACTTAGAAAATTATTGCACATAAAAGATAACAGAATCATGATTTATTTTTATGAAATATTATTTACCTAGGCATTTTGATTTAGATTTTAGGCATAAAACAATTTACTCTGTAATCTAAAACTCACTGACACAAAACTACACTGAAAAAAATCCAGGACAATGAACTCTTTAAATATAAAGTAAGATGGGGAAAAAAAAGTCTGTGGTTCCACCACCCATCTCTACTCACCTCTACTTCTCTCTAGTGGTTCTCTCTAGTATGTATTTTGTTTATATGTTGTTGTTTTCTTTTTAAATGTCTAAGGTTTACTTTTTGAGGGCTAGGTTTCACTGTGATATAATCCTGTTGCCATTTTCACTTAAAAAAGGTATTTTCCAATATTACTGCAAATTATTTATAAATACCATTATACATACTCCATAAATGAGTAAACCACAATTTACCATTTCACCGTGTTGATGTATACATTTTTCTAATTTTTCATTATTATTTTTTTAAATATATTTTATTGATTTTTTACAGAGAGGAAGGGAGAGGGATAGAGAGTTAGAAACATCAATGAGAGAGAAACATTGATCAGCCGCCTCCTGCACACACCCTAGTGGGGATGTGCCTGCAACCAGGGTACATGCCCTTGACCAGAATCGAACCTGGGACCCTTCAGTCTACAGGCCGATGCTCTATCCACTTAGCCAAACCGGCTAGGGCTAACTTTTCATTATTTTAAATGACACTCTGAAAAAAACATTTTGATGCATAATACTTTTTCTGTACTCAGGATTCTTTCTTTAGAATAGATTTCCAGAAGTTAGTTACCAGGCAAAGAATATGAATGTGAACACTTTAAGATTCTTAACATACTTTGTCAAGTGGATTTTCAAAAAGGTTTTAACACTGCCCTAGGCAGGTGTGCAAATGACACTTCACTGCTACCAGAATTAGCCATGGTGTGAATTTAAGAGACATCTGTTCTAATAAATTTGCTAATGGATCACCATCCCTGCTGAAGGGTTTGTAGTTACCACTAAGGTCACAAGGGCCCAAATAAGGACTGGTAGCTTTTACTTATTTTTTAAGCTTGGGAAAATCACCTGGAGAAAACTGTTTTCCAAAGCCAACCAAACCAATCAAACAAAAAATCCAAACAAGCAAACAGAGGACCCCAAACAAAATCACAAAAGTGCTGTATGTGCAAAACTCAGGTGAACATCTCGCAACATTAAAACACGGTATGAATCTAATGGTACAACAGAGCAGACGTCACTTTCCTCAGTGTTTACTGAGTGCATTATGCTGTGCCAGGCACGGGGTTAGGTGCTGTAGGATAAGAGCTTTGATGGAAAAGTTCACTGTTACCACATCTACTCATTATTCCGCCAGCCACCACATCCTACATTTATATCCTGTGTATCAGACAAGGAACATTTCTGGGAAATCTACAGTTTCAATGCCAAACACTGAAGCAAATTTATTTCTTGCAAATTGTATTCTATATTTGACTTCACTCACAATTCAGGGGAAAAAATAAATCCCCAACATAACCCGGTTAGCTCAATTTTATAGCAATATTTTGTTGGGGGGGAATGGCAGAGAGGATAGGAGAGAGGGAGCACACCATGATAAACAATCACTTAGAATTTTAAAAAGTGCTTACTATGCTATTGATTCCAGTTTCTGACAGGTCAAACATCACTGTGATAGGTTTTCCATTTTCTCTTTTAGCGTAACGTTCCAACCAGAATGCGATAAGCTTCTTTTTGTCCAATATGGTTTTATGGTCCTTTACATGATACTTCACCCTGATCCACACTTTGAGGAGAACATTAGATAAAAAATAAGAAAACTGTTTATGGCTTTATAATATTATTTTATATATATATATATCATTCTATCCCTTTTCATTTTTCCACTTATAATTCATTTTATTTCTCAGATTAAAAATATCTCTTTCTTTTTTAAAATGAGAACTAATGTGCACTTGGGAACCTTAAGGAAGAGTAGCAGGAAGGAAACTATTTTTCCCATCCCCTTAAGAAGTAAGTAAACTTCACTAGTAAGTGAGGGGGAGAGAAAATACAGGTGAACAAACAATATTTGGTAATAACCTAAGAGTACTCTTCACCATGCTTAACCAAAACAAGCCATTGGTTCTATCAAGCACTAGAGAAAATGTTCTTCCAGAGGAAAAGCCCTACAGAGGCACTGTGCAAGTGTGAGCCTGTGTCCTGCATGTGGGCGGAGTGTGGCAAAGAGTCCAGAGTGGTGGCAGCTGAGAAAAGAAGTGATGAGTGGTGAGAGGAGAAGCTAAATAGACAGAGTGGGTGTGAAGGACCCTGAATGAAATGCTAAGGCGTTTTTGATTTTCCTGTTGACAACATCTCTCAGGCAGCAGCACAGAGGGGAGAAAGGAAGAGGCAGAGAAGGAAACCCAACAGGTGATGCCCTGGGAAGGGATTAGGGAGAAGGGGGCAGTGAGGGACTAAACTGAGAAGTACTGGTGAAATGGAGAGGGGTTCCCTGAAGCTCTGGCCTATGTTAGCCTGAGCTGGGCAGTACAGAGACAGAGCAGGGGGTGGGACACGGATGTTCAGTTGTGTGTTGTGTTGAGGGCAGCAGGCCGGCAATCAATCCGGTGGCACCGGTCAGTGAGGGATGTGCATGTGGCCTGGGATGCTGTGGGCTTGCTGCTGTCTGGGGAGGGGAAGGAAGCTGAGGCTGTCACGGTACTTGAGATCACCTGCAGAGACTGTATCGGCTGGAAAGTAAAAAAGGTCAAGGAAGGAATGAAGCCAGGGAAGCAAATTTAAGGGAGGGTGGAAAGGGAGAAATGAGAAAGACCAAGAAGGAGGAGCCAGTGATAGGAGGAAAATGCAAAGAGAGTCCTGAACTGTTCCAACAAGAACAGACGACACACCACAGAGGGCGAGCAAGTTGCACTGACTCTGCTTGGGGTGGGGTTCTGACACTCCTGCCTAGGCTTAGCCTTGGTACTAAACTAAGCTGGATTCTGGGCTAGGGGGAGGGAAGAGAGTCCTTGGGACAGCAGGGATGAGCGCCACTGTTCTTCCTGCTACCACACAGACTGAAGAAGAAGCTAGAGGGGCAGATTGGGAAACTTGAAAAAAAGTCCATTTATTAACCATTAGGGACCATCAAAGAAGTTTTCCTGTAAAAATACTAGGTTGAATTTTACTATCACAGTCAAATTACAAAGAAGATAATGACTCTGAATTACATAATTCTGGCTGTGGTAGAGGATGTAGCATTTGCCTTTGCTGTCCGTTTTACTATAATGCAAACAGCAGTATAACTACTAAGTATCTGATGCTCAGTCAAGATGGCCCTAACAATCCCCAGTTACAGGAAACTTGCAAATAGAGAAAGTGCTGCCTCTTACTAATTCTGTTGGGAGAGATCAGTTCATCTCAAAGTCTTGAAAAACCAGTACATAAGTTAAATATACGCACACAACTTGTTGCCTTCTTTGTCATAACCATGGAGATAAATACCACCAATTTCCAGTAACCATTTGGGAATAGAAGCTTCAGTCAGATCTAAAAAGTGATAAACTTTGATGAGTAATTGTAACTTAGGCACCTTTTAAAAAAGAAAACTCACAATGTAAAGGTTAAAGTTCTATAGTAGTTCTCATAGAAAAAAGAAAAGATAAAGCTTATTCAAAAATCTGGATAGAATGGCAATAAAAATGGTGTTTCTTATTAAGTAAACAAACTACATAAAAGCATAGATGAGAGAAATGAAAAACATCCATCGCCCTTTGACATCAGTCATTATTTATGTAGACACATTTCCATGTTCTGTGTTCCACATAAAGACTTGCAAACAAATATTATCACTACTGGGCAATCTCAAGAGAACATGTCAGCACATATCCACATGACAGCTTCAGAATTAATGAAAAAAATCACTGTGGTTTCTTTCGCAAAATACAATTTTTCTACAAAGTTTGATATCCAGCAGAGTTGAATACATTTTATAATCTTGGGGCAATTGAAAAATACTTCAAGAAAAATGCTAGCTCCTTTGGCAGGAGGAACAAAAGGGGCCTGTTTAGTCTCTAGTGAGGCTGATAACCAATGGAGCAAGGTGGCAAGTGCCAAGGCTTTTGTTACATTCACTGCTAGTTCACCTAGAACTTTCTATATCCTCCCCCACTCCCTATTATCATCTATCTGTTGTTTGCAACTAGAAACAAGCAATTCTATGTAAGCAAAACTGCTAAGTTTAAAAGTTTATTCTGTACTTCAGTGATTTAGAAAGATCAGATTTATATTTATAAATGTTTCACTGTTTGTTGTTGAAATTACCTACAGTTTTGACATTTCCAAGCAAATTATTATTTTTAAATATTCCCCTTCTGAAGGATTCCTTCTATATGAGTGAAGAGTGGGGAGAGGGTCTGCTCTGGATTTATTTGTTGGTTATTTTGTGTAAGTCTTCAGACTCAGTCACTGCAGTTTATAATCCTCAAGGTCAGAAAATCCTTCTTTATACCTCATCAAAACGAACAGTTATGCCAGTTTCTTGGTAAATTTTTAGAGGAGAGATAATGGGTAACCTTGCCTGAGAAGAGTCCTTTATATACTTGAAGGCTATTATAACCCCTCCCCTCCTCTAATTTTTAAAACTCCTGTTTGTGGAGAAAATTTTAATCTTGAAGTGAGCCTTCAAATGAAGCAGTTAAAAGAAGGCTGCCAAAGGCATCCTTGAGGATAAGCTTGCTTTTTGGGGACCCCCATTCATTAATTCTATATAGAACCCCTATTAGCACAAGGAACTCTGGGGATAAAGATGTACGCCAACAACAGAGAGAAACAGGCAAATAGTATCTCCATATGTCCGGGCCTGAGAGTGAAGATGCTGTCTTGCTTTTGTTTAATGGTACTGAACTAAACAAGCACAGATTATGAGACTGCTGTGAGTGAAGAATCAGTGTAATTCTGCTCCTTGGTGACCTGATTGCCTTTCGAATGATCCACCCTACACTTAAGTCTTATGACACTCCTTTCAAAGTGTTAGTGGGACTGTGTAATACAGTGATTCCCAAAGTGGGCGCTACCGCCCCCCGGTGGGCGCTGCAGCGATCCAGGGGGCGGTGATGGCCACAGGTGCATTTGGGGGCGATGAGTAACTGCTATTAAAATTTAAAAAAAAAATTAATTTCCAGGGGCTGAGTAATATTTTTTCTGGAAAGGGGGTGGTAGGCCAAATAAGTTTGGGAACCACTGGTGTAATACATTGTAATCTGATGATGATGATTGCCAAGGATATTTGCAAATATACTGTTACATAAAAGTAAACCAGAAACATTTGTACAGGGGACAGTACTGCCAAGGTTAAATTGAACAGCTTACCGTTGACAGCCATTTCTTTCCTCCACTGAAAACTCTCATCAATCATCTTCAATGTTTCATCTACAACATCATGTCTCCAACATAAGTAACTTTCAACCCAGTTATCATCTTGTTGTAGCCTCTCAACATCACGTGGATCATATTTATCTGGCTTATCTAGGGGACAAACAGAAATAAACATCCAAGTCAGACAGATTCTGCAATGAATAATAACAAACACTAATGCCAAAGGAACAGAAAGAGCCGGAAGAGAAAGCTAAGCTATTTGAAGATAGAACAGGGATGTAGTTCAGATGAAAATGCTACTTAAAGGATTAATGAATTTCTAAGTGTGAAGACAATAAAGTTATCTAAAGACTGCAAGTTTACTTTAAACAAACCACCAAAGATTTAAAAAACAAGACCATAGTACAATATTTTGCACAACACTCTCTAAAACTATAAACCAAATATCTGGGAAGATCAATTATGTTACCTGAACTTGAAATCCTTACCCTAGTCAATGAAAAAGTTTTATATGTAAAGAACTAAGTTGTACTTAAGATATGTTTGGCTAGTGTCTTTTAAAATAAATTAACTAAATACAAAATAGAGCCCTGACCGGTTTGGCTCAGTGGATAGAGCGTTGTGCCTGCGGACTGAAGGGTCCCAGGTTCGATTCCGGTCAAGGGCATGTACCTTGGTTGCGGGCACGTCCCCACTGTGGGGCGTGCAGGAGGCAGCTGATTGATGTTTCTCTCTCATCCATGTTTCTAACCCTCTATCCCTCTCCCTTCCTCTCTGTAAAAAATCAATAAAATATATTTAAAAAAAATAGAAAACTGACCATTAGGCAGCAGTTAACATTTCCTGGGAATACCTGTTTTCAATAATTTATCATTATCTGTTTACACACATGCGATGATCCTACCAACCTGTATATCTGATATTCCTCCTTCCATATCCTTTTATTTTTCTGTACCTGAAGTTTCCTGGTCTCCACACAACCACCTATGAACAAATTCTACCATTCTTCAAGATTCCTTTCAAATGCTTCCTCTTCCATAAAATTTTCCCAGAGCCCTGAAGTCATTCCTTGCCACCTGTGAACAGCTACAGAACTTGAACTAAGGCTTTAAGGCACTTACCACTTTTCCCCTTGAGTCAGTTACTGGCATGCATACCCTAACTTATCATATAGAGACCGTAACAGCACTGGCTATAGATTCTAAAAATCCCCCAAAGCAGATTATAGTAGTGCTGATGAAAAGGCCTTCAGGAAACATTTGTTTGACTGAATCTATTCCTTCTCTATTTTTATTTTCTCGGTTAATGGTACCCTCCCAGGAGCCCAAACAAGAAGTTTCAGAAAAATTCTCTGGCTCCTTCATCTCCATTTTATTTTTGCATCTATTAGTTGCCGGGTTTCATAGATTTTATATCCTCCATTTTCTGGGACTTATTTCAGACCCCACAGAGATAATAGCTTAAAGGGCAGGAAAATACAAAGTGCATTCAGAGAATTATCTTCTTTGAGTCTCAATTTTCTTATCTTCAAGCTACTTTATGTACTCACAGGGTTGCTTGAGGATCAGATGAAAATGTATATATGAAAGTACTTGGAAGTTTAAAGCACTATAAAATATAAGATTCGGCCATAAATCATGCATTTTTAGAATGTCACCTTGGAAATGGCTTTCAGTATCTGGGCTCTATTTTTCTGATTGATCTACACAATGAATGGCTCTTCAGTAGGTAAACCTTAGAAAATATTTTTAGCTCTGTTATTTGAAAACCTATCACTATTCAAAACAAAACTTTTCTTGAATTATAATTTATAAACATGAGTTGGACATAAAACACTTTATGCTGTTTAGTATCAAGAGAGCCCTGGGAGTACCTGACCCCTGAAGAAGCACCATCCGGTTTGGTTTCTGGACAGCCCTCTGCACTGGACCAAGGAAGTGTTTTCCTTGAAATTACAGGCCGATTTCATTCATTTTTCAAGAAAATTTCTGCCCAATACCCAAGTCAGAATAACCAATTTACTTGCCAGTTCTTTCAAATAAAAGTGGTGGTTTATAAAAAAGTGACTAATTTAGCTGCCAACTCAAGCATGTAGAAGTGTTTGATGCATACTTCCCGATTTTATCACAGAGAACATTAGAAAACACATACTCAAGGGTCAAGTATTAATAAATTTACTGCTTCATTAGGGGGTTTCTAAAATAAAATTGACTTTAAAAGACTGAAAATGCTGATAATGAAGACTACAATGACCACTATTCAGGCTGAGGAGCCAGATGGATTCATATGTGGATATGTAAGAGATATAATATCTTAGATGACACATCTGTCTGCTGATCTGGTATGGGTCTTTCAATGTTCTTTAATAACATTTTATAATTTTTTCCTTAAAAGAAAATGTCATACGTTTCTTCCGTTAGATTATTACACAGTTTAGAGATTTTTGTGTTGCTATCATGAGACAATGATGATAGATTGACAAACTTCACATCTATTTTTCTTGCCATATTGATAGCTAGGTCATTTTATACATTGTAGAATTATAAAATAATAGTGGAGATCATGTCTTTTCCCTGACTTTATGGGAGTTATGTTGAAGTTTCACAATTAAACATGACATTTACTGTAGGCTTTTAGAAGATACACTTAAAGTTTTCCATGTTTGCTAAAAGTTTTGTTTGTTTGCTTTTCATAAAGTTGAATTAAACCCAGTTTGGTTTCTCTGTATTGAAATAAACATTTTCCTCATTAATTTTGTTAATGAATATACTATGTTTGTATTGGCTTAAAAAATATAGAAAAATGAAAAAGATACAAATATGGTTATCTAAAGAGGGGAGGGAAGGGAGTGAAGAGGCACAAGAGAAGAAAGACACTTTTCAATGTTGATCTTCTTTGATTGCTGAACTGTATCTATTCAAACATTTCATTGAGAAGCATGATGTTAATGCGATAAATTCCTCTGCTGCATTCTCTGACTATGAGTCATCTCTGCATTCCTGGGACTAACAAAACTGTCTGCACCTTATGTGGATGACTTCATGGTGGCAGGTGGTGAGAATCATAGAGATCTATGACTACAAACTGAATTTCTTTAATAGTCACTGATCTATTTACGTTTTTGACTTCTCAGAGAAAATTTTGGTAGTCTTTCTTTCTCCAGAAAGTTTTACATCTAATCTAAGTTTATTAACTTAATGTGATAAAGCTGGGCATTGTATTATTCTCTTACGATTTTAAAAATCTGTTATATACTAGAGGCCCAGTGCACGAATTTGTGCACCAGTGGGATCCTTCAGCCTGGCCTGCAGGATTGGGCCGAAACCGGCTCTCCAATATCCCCTGAGGAGCCCCAGATTGTGAGAGGGCTCAGGCCTGGCCAAGGGACCCCACTGGTGCACGATCGGGACTGGGGTGGGACGCAGGAAGTTGGCCAGCTGGGGAGGGACCGTGGGAAGGCTCCAGGGTGTGTCTGGCCCATCTCACTCAGTCCAGATTGGCCGGACCTCAGCAGCAAGCTAACCTACCGGTCGGAGCATCTGCCCCTTGGTGGTCAGTGCACGTCATAGCAACTGATCGATCAGTCAACTGTCTTCCCCCTGGTGGTCAGTGCACATCTTGGCGAGTGGTTGAGAGGACTTAGCATGTCATTAGCATATTACACTTTGATTGAACTGATGACCAGACACTTAGCATATTAGGCTTTCATCATATATATCTCATATATAGCTATCTGTACACACACACACACACACACACACACACACACACACACACACTAGAGGCCCAGCGCACGAAATCCATGCATGGGTAGGGTCCCTAGGCCTGGCCTGTGATCAGGGCCCCCGCCACCAATGTCTGCCACCACCCACCCCCAGTTCCCCGTCCCCATTGGGCAATCAGAGCCTGCCAGCCAGGGGTGGGGAGAGAGTGGGGGAGAAACCGAGAGGTTGGCTGTTCCTGCCCACTTGCCGCCCCCCCCCCCCACTGCTGGTCGCCCTGTGTGTGGAATGACCAGTGGGGCGATAGGGGCACTGCTCGCTTGCACCCGCCTTGGCTTGGCACCGCCCGCATCTGCTGCCACGCACCCCCGGTTTCTGTTCCCCATCAGGTGATCGGAGCCTGCCAGCTGGGGGGAGAGACCGAGAGGTTGGACGGCAAGCCCCATTGGGTGATCGGGGTCTGTGGGCTGGGAGCAGCTCCTGCATTGAGCGTCTGCGCCCTGGTGGCCAGTGCGAGTCATAGTGACTGGTCATTCTGCCATCCGGTCAATTTGCATATCTATCTATCTATCTATCTATCTATCTATCTATCTATCTATCTATCTATCTATCTATCTTTATACCTGCCTTTGTTCCTAGTGTATTCTTTGCCTTCTCCCTTTCTTTGTGATCATTTTATTGTACTAGTCCTTTAAAAAATCAGTTTATTATATCTATTATCCTTTTTCTCTATACCATGAGTATCTACTCTTATTTCCTTCCTTCTACTTTCTCTGTGTTACCTTGTGGTCACTTTATAGCTCTTTGAATCGAATCTTTAGCTGATTTTTATTTGGGCCTTGTTTTTTAATGAACGCACATATGGTAATTTGTGGTTGCTCAACTTTAAGTATTTTGTAATTTCCATTGTGATATCCTCATTAGCCCACAGGGTATTTAGCAGAAGAATTGCAAACTTTGTTAAGAAAATGTTAACCTATGGGTTATTCAGAGGTGTGTTATTTCAGTATCCTAGCATTTGGTTTGTTTTTAAGTACCTATTTATTGTGACTTCTGTTTCTTAATGGTGTGCGAACATGATCTGTACGATCGTTTGAAAGCTCCAAATCAAAAATATATATTCAAAAGAATATATTCTCTATTTGCTGGATAGGAGAATCTGTACACTCATATATACATACATACTTATCATCAACTTTGTTCTGGAGTGTTAACATCTAAAATCTTAGGGATTTCTTGCTTGCTTGTTCTGAGTATTTCTCAAAGAGGTTTGTTAAAATCATTCAATATTTTTGTGGATTTCTTGAGTTTCCCTTATAATTCTGGGATCTTTTGCTTTATGTATTTTAAGGCTGTATCATTAGATACTTTGTATGTTGTTCCTAATTGTTATATCTTTTTTGGTTCCTTTTATCTCTAGCAGTATCCCTTTTTATATGTATTTTCACCCTAAATAATATTTTGTCTAATGAAAGTACAGATTACATAGGATTACTCTGGTTAATATTTGTTTTATATATACATATATATTTTCCATCTCTTTATCTCAACTTTTCTACATTGATTTCTTTTAAAGTAGTCTATTATAGGCAGCATGCAATTAAGATTTTAAAAATCTGCTCTGATAACAAGTATATATGTGTTCATAATTGTGGTAACTATCAATAAAAGTAGGATTATTTCTACTTTTTCACTGTATTTTCTAGTTACTAGGTGGGTTGTTTCCCCCTTTCCTGCTTCCTGCTGGAGAGAGAATATTTTCCCTATTCCCCTTTTCATGCCTCTACTGCATAATTTGATGTCAAACACACAAAAAAGTACAAGAAAGGAAAATTACAGGCCAATTAGTGAAGACAGATTCAACCCTCCTAAATAAAATATTAGTTAACTGAATCCACCAATATGTTTTAAAAATCTGAATAATATAATCTACCATACTATTAAAAGAAAAATACCAGATGCAATTAATGTGTTCAGTAGATGAACAAAATGCACTTAGTGAAATTCAACCATCAGTCATGATGGTAACAAAACAAAACAACAAACAAAAACCCAAACTAGCAAACCAGGAATAGAAGGAAATGTCTTTATTTTGATAAGGGATCTCTACAGAGACTATGACTATGCTTCATGGTGACATGTTTGGAGCTATCTTTCTAAGATCAGGAATAAGACTAGTAGGCGTTTATCATTGCTTTTACTCAATACTAAAGGCTCCATCCAGTGTAAAGTAACCGAATTTGAAGAATTAGAAAGTTAGGAAGGAAACTGTCATTATTTCAAGATGATATTATTGTATATGCAGAAATCCCAAACTAATCTAGAGATAAACTATCAAGATTAAGACGAGTTAATAAGGTTTCTGAGTTCAATATTAATGTAAAAAAGCCAAATGCACTTGCTACAAACCAGCAACAATCATTTAGAAAATAAATTCTTAGAGGACACCACTTAAACAACAGAAATAAAAATATTTTCAAAAAAAAATTAAAAAATCACAAAAACATGTAAACTACCTGGGAATAAATTTAACAAAATGGGTTCACCTTTATGGAGAAAATTATAAATCTTTCAACAAGAAAGACTTTAGCAGATAGGAAGATATACCAGGTTCTTGGATTGGAAGATTGAGCCATGATAATGTCAAGTCTCCCACAAATGATCTTCTGATTTAACACAATTCCACTCAAAATCCCAACAGAAGTATTTTACCCCGGAAACATGATAAGCTAACTCTGTAATTTAGATGGAGGAACAAAGCACCAAGAGCAAGAAGAAGTGATTTTTACAGAAGTGGAAACCAAATGGCCCATAGAGATTTGAAGAAATGCTCAGTCTGATTAGTACTCAAAGAAATGCAAATTAAAACCACAATGACATATCCCAACATCCCCCATCAGATGGGGAAAAAATAACAATGGCAAATTTTAGGGTATGGAAAAACAAGGACACTCAAATACTGCTGATTAAAATAAAACTGGTACAGTCACTTTGGGGAATAGTTTGGCATAACCTAGTAAAGTTGAACATGTGCCTAGTCTATGACCCACCCATTTCATTGTTGGGTACAAATTCTAGAGCAGCAGTTCCCAAGTGTTTTGGTCTCAGGCCCCCTTTTACACTCTTAAAAATAACTAAGGACCCCAAAGAGCCTTTTTGTTTATATGGGTTATATTTATTGGTAGTTACTATATTAGATATTAAAGTTGAGAAAAATTTTACACATGAGAACACACAAGCAGTCATTCTATTGAGGAGGAAACTGGTCTTGCAAGGCGTGTTAGGCCATAAAAACTGTGAACAATGCATTGCCCTGGTGGGGGGGAGGTCTTATCGCTGGCCCCAGGACAGATCATGGACACCTGAGGGCCTTCCTGTAAGCCCAGGAAAGGGGGAGGAACCATATCTGCAAGACAATGACCCCAGAAGGTTATAAAAAGCAAAGCCTCTGTGAGTTACTTCACTCTGATTTGGAAATTATTCCGGATTCTGCTGGTGTAATTAAAATTGTGTCCCTCCACTTCTTTAAAAGCATCACTTGGTTTTTCTTGGGTCTTCTGCAACACTATCAGGTGTCAAGAGAAATGACATCATCATATGCCCTATAACCTGTACAAAACACCACTGTCTGCTTGTGAATGACAATGAAAAAGGAAAATGATGTTTAAGTGTTATGAAAATAGTATTGACCTCTCAAACACCTTAAAATGGTCTCAGGGAACTACAATTGCTGGACCAACTTTCAGAACTACTACCTTAGAGAAAGTCTAAGCACCACATAAGCGTGAGAATGTTCGCAGCAGCAATGTACATAATAGCAAAACCTAGAAATAACCCCAAATCCATCAACGGGTATATTCATTCCATAAACTATTACACAGCTATAAAAAGTAATAAATGACAGTATGGCTCTATTAGCCAAGATGAATGACTCTTGAGCAACAGAAGCAAGCCATGGAAAAACATATTCAGCTTTTATTTAAAGTTCAAAAAGAGGTAAACTTAATAAAGTACTGGTGAAGAATACATTATAGGTGGTAAAGCTAATGAAAAGCAAGAGAATGAGTAAGACCAAATGCAAGACAAACAGTTGCCCGGAGGGTGCACAGGTAGGGATAAAGGACAAATGCAGGATGATCAGGGATGAGATACATAGGAAGTTTTATTTCTTTGGCTGAATGGTGAGTACATGGGTGTTTATTTTATTCATGCTTTATACATTTTGCTTATATGAGACATTTCAAAATTTAAAAAATTAATAAACCAAGACAAAACAAAAATTAAGAGACTAGAAAAATTTATTGGATGAGAGAAAATTATTTAACTTAACAACAATGGAAGAAACCACAAAGGAATGGGTAATTTTGAATACATTCAAAAAACGAAAAAAGTAAAATTGACATAAACAAGAAAACTCCAAACCAATTATAAGGCCACAGTAATAAAAATTAAATTATAAATGGATGTAGACATATGAAAAGAAGTTTCATCTCACTAGTAATCAAATGCAAACTAAAACAGAATCATAAGTTAAGAAATGATGACACTAAATATGGGTAAGGCTATGGTGAAACTAATTTTTTTACGGGCTGTTGGGAATGAATCTTGGTGCAACTTACAATGAATAAAGTTTAGCACACATAAAATGAAGTATCTTAAAAATACACTATTATAATCAGAATTCCACTTTTAGACACGAGTTTTAAGGAAATAATCTGCACTACTGTACAAAAAAAAATTGTATTAAGAAATGTCCAAAAAGGGACTATTAAGTTAAAGAGTAAGACTATTATCTTTAATTTATAGAACTGAACATTGATAGTAATATAAAATGTTGCTAACTTTATATATCTGGAGAAAGAAAATCATATCAGTAAGAAATGCAACACAAAATTACACACAGAACGGGTTTTTAGCTATGGTTTTCTATGTATAGAAAAACAGACAGGAAAGAATGCATCTACCCTTAGAGCTATCTCTGCATGATGAGCTTATGGGGGATTCCTCAGTTGTTTGGGGTATCAAAATTCGTTTTAATGAATTCTTATACTTGTAAAGTCAGAAAACAAACCTAAAATAACAAAGCTCACAACACTGTCAATAGTTCTCCAAACTCACCAAGCACAAAGGCATCACTTAGGTGCCCAAGGCTCTCTACACTATTGTTCTTAGCTTACCCTCCCTATGCTCCTCAAAATGGACTCCCTCTGGCTTCCTGGACATGCCCTCATACCTTCTCACTTCAGCAACTTAGCCCACACTATCTGCCTGGATCGCACTATCCACCTGGTCAAGTGCCACCATCTTCCAAAGTCCATGAGAAACACCTTTTTTCTGTGAAATTTTTCCTAACTTTGCTAGCTTAGCCACCCCAACCAGATGCGATTTTTCCTTGTTTGACTTCTACAGAAATGACTATAGCACTCTTTCTACAATTTGTCTTAACTTTAACAGTTCTGTTTTAATGCTCCTACTAGATTCTAGGAGTTCGAGAAGGGGCTCTATCCTTCTTCAGCTCTTTCTCTAATACTGATACCCTGTTTCGCAGCATTAAACACATATTGAGTATTTGAGGAACTGAATCAATTATTGTCACAATGGATTAGTCTTTTGCTTTGGCCACAAGAAGAAGGAAGAGAGAACAGGAAATGTTACTCATTTGAAACTCAGCATGGAATTTCTCCCAGAAACAATGAGAAAAAATGGGTTATTAATGAATAAAAATAATGGATTTCTATTTCATTCTTTTGTCAGCTACAAATCTATCCATAATTGGTAACTTTATTTCTATGGAAACAAAAATGCAATTTGAGTTCCCCAAAATCTGAGTTTCTGGAGTACAGCCAGTGCTTAAAATGATATACTTGCAGATAATATTTTCCTTTAGAAAAAACATGGTGTTTCTTAAATCTGCCTTAAGCCTCTTCTGAAATGACAACAGGAAGGGTGAAATAAAACAGAAAAAAGTGGATGTTCTAAACTCCTGAAACTTTAAGGGGAGAAAGTCTTCAAAGGTTATTTTCTTTTCCATGAAAATCTTTAAATTAATTAAATTAATATTTACAAAGTCTGTGCAGATAACCCACCCATGAGTTCACACATACCTAAGTGTGTATATTTAAGGACAAACCCTCCCTATATTTAATAGCACACAGGGCTTTGCTTAGAAATAACACTGTCTTCATCAGACATATTGTGAGGGCTGCTCTTTGCCAGATTTTGGTGGGGGAGAGAAGCCGGTTAGGACAGCTCTTAACACTGACTTGGCCTAATCTCTCTATGTAGTATATATTTAAGCATTGCTCTATATGCATTCATTCAATATGTATTGAGAACTGTGCTAGGTATACAAAGGTTAGTATGACCTTGCCCTCAATGCCAACAGGTTGCCCCAGACCTATATACATTCTACAGGAGAGACTGCACAATAAGCAAGTAAACAAATGAATGAGATAATTACAGGTTATGGTAAGACCTGCAAAGGACACAAAATAAACAAGACAGGGAGGCTATTTAATAATCACCACAGGCCTCAGATACATTTAAACCAAGATGGAAAAGAAAAACAAAAAGACCTAGCCATGCACACTACCTGGGCAAGAGCCTTCCAGGCATAGAGAAGTGGAAAGGTTTCCAGATAGAAACAGACTCAGTTTGTTTGAAGAACATAAAAGAGGCAGTGTGGCTGGTCATGTTTTTCAAACTGTGGGGTATGTTTGTAAGTTGTGATAACAATTTTGTGGGTCACTGCCTCAAGGGAGTTATAGGTTTTCAGAATAAGTATTCTTTAACAAATTTTTGCTTCAGTTTTGTGTGTGCACATGTACTGGATTGCAATATATAATACATTTCCTACTGTGGGCCTTGGAGAAATCTGTACTAAGCAAGGAGAGTAGGAACAGAGGACGATGAAGGGGTGGGTAAGAACTAGGGCATGCCTGGCCTTGCATTGAGGCCACCATTAAGAATTGGAATTTTTATTCTAAACAAAGTAGGAAGGTACTGAAGGATTTCAAGCTGGGGAGTGACATGAATAATTCGACAGGATGGTGTTACCAAAAGATTACTATAGTGAAATTCAAAGATCTGAGCACCTGCCCTGGCCTAGCCACTAACACTAGAGATTTTGAGCAAATCACTTAATCTCTCTAACTTTACTTTCTTCATTTTACAAATAAGAAGGTTGGAGCAAGATGACCTTTGAGATCTTGTCTATTGCTACATTCCTATGAGTACATTGGGGGCAAGTGAACGACTACTGGGTAGACACTAGGTCAGGTTTTAAGTTATTTCTTAAAATATTATAAAACACGTAGCCATAAAAGTCTCATTTCTATAGAAAGAAATTTTAGAATTATTTCTTTACTGGAACCAGCTATGTGATTAGAAATGAGATCTCTGGACTCAAGGTGAATCAGGTGCTTTTGCAACTCTCTGGTGCAAAGTTTAGGATGGGAAGGGATTAAAATATTTACTGACCAGGTTTTTTTTTTGGAACAGATTTCCTTTTTCGTTCTAGGTCATCAACTGACATAATATAGTGCAGTCTAAAGTTGCAGGGAACATCCTTTAGCACTAAAGTCAAGATGTGGAAGCTTAGCTCCTTTCACAGTAACCAAAATGAATATAGAGGCAAAATATTCATTGACAGACTACTATATGCTAACCCCACGCTAGACAGTTTGATACATGTTTTTTATTTAATACTCCTAACCCAATTATTTCCATTTTACCGCAATGGAAACAGAAAAGACAATTAGCTATTCAGTGTGCTCAGAAAGGACAAGTAAACTATCAAGTGACAGGATTAGAATTAGAATATTTATATCATGTTTATAACAAATTATCCTGCATGCTTTTAAAATTAGAAGGATTAAATCATCGGTTTTAATTGGACAACTCAAGTATCTGTGACATATGGGCACAGAATGTTTAAGCAATAAATCAATTCTGGACTCTCGGGTACTTTGCTAGGTACAGTGTGAGATAAAAAGATGAGAACTTGTTCTAGCACTGGAGAGCCTACGCAGTTGGTAGCATGCTGGGTTAGTTGTATGACGTGGAATTAAGCAAAATATCCAAGGAATCTGGATCCCCACTTAAGTACACGTGAATAGGATTATGGCAGTTTCCAGGTTCATTTTCGCGATTGCTGCTGGTGAAATGTCAGCAGAGGAACCAGGGACTGGACAGTGTCACCAGTGCCGTTGACGGGGAAAGTGTCCTGCAAGTTCCATAAACTTGTGATGCTAGATACACTGATTTCCAACTTGCATTAACCCTTTAGCAAGCAATGGATACATCAGCTGCCCAATTGGAGCAGTGTGCATGCCATGTTACGGAGAGGAAAACCTTGGAAACTTGCAGGGCACCGTCCCCGTGAGGGTCGAAATGGTCCCTAACACTTCCCACTGGGACACCCGCAAACACACGAGCAGCAAAGCTGGGGATGCTCACTGCACACCTGCCTCCACACCGAGAACGCGGTACCCACCTGTCACATACTCGGCTTCGAACCTTCGTCGGGTCTCAGAGATGAGCTTGGCTTTATTCTGGGCTTGACACTGGAAGGGAGACAAGAGCAAGAGACGCTTAGCAAGCACACCAGCTTGCTTCCCCTGGGTTCAGCCCACCTGCACCTGGGAGCGTCCCCCCCAACCCCCCGCCTTCACCCCGAGCTCAGAGGAGGAATCCGGGTCCCAGGAGGGGGCCGGCAGCGCTGCGGTTGCGCTCGGCTTCTCACCTCGGCCATGATCGCGGGCGTAGACGTGATGGCAGTCCCCGTCCTCACTTCCACCGCTGCCCTCCCAAAAGCTCCTCACCCGCGGGCCGGCCTGGAGGTAGAGAGGGAAGGGCGGGAGGTGGAGGCGGTCGCGTGACACCGGAAGGCGGGCGGAGGTGTAGCTGCGCTGCCCAATCGCATACGGCCGCCCGAGTCTGGAGGCGGGACCTTGCCCGAAACCTGGCCTCCCATTCGCTTCTTGGTCGCGCCCCGCCCCCTGCGTCCCGGCACTGCGGACCCACCCCCGCCAGCCTTGGACAGAAGGCACTCCTCCTACCTCTCCCTCCCCACGAACTCCGCCCGAGCAAGCTCCGCCTGCTATTCGCTTTCCCCAAGTTCCCGGGAGGCCCCGCCTCCTCCGCCTCCCTCGGCTCGGCCGGCTCCACCCCCTCAGAGCCGCCTCCGGTCCAGCCCTCCCAAGATGCCGCGCGCTGGCGGGAGGTTTGGAGCCTCCGGAACTGCGTGCGCGGGTGGAACTTCAGGAACCCGGGAGCTGTAGGATGCAGGGTCCCGGGCGCGGAGGTAGGGCCAGCGAGTGTTTCCTTACCCGACCTTCCTGGAGGGGGCGGCGGGGCTGGGGGTGCTTCCTTGTCATCGTTGCGGGAGAGCAGGGAGAAAGCGGGCATCCCTGGGCCTGTGTCCATCATCCCTTGGATGGACATCATCCTATGGAATGATAACGAGATTTTAAGTGCTGGTTATATTTGGGGATATTTCACTTGGAAGTTTCTCCACCTCTGTAACAACTTTCTGATTTGGCACTTAACGAATGTATCATTGAAATCTTTGAAACAAAGTTGCATAAAGTTAAGAGATGCAAATTGTATACTTTATTGAGATGATTGTTCTCAAAGCAAGGGGGGGGGCAATTGGAAATGTCTGGAGGCGTTGCTTTTTAAAAATATTTTTATTGATTTCAGAGAGGAAGGGAGAGGGAGAGAGAAAATCATTGATCAGCTGCCTTCTGCACGCCCCACATCGGGGATCGAGCCTGCAACCCAGGCATGTGCCCTGACCTGGAATCGAATCGTGACCTCCTGGTTCATAGGTGGATGCTCAACCACCCCTGCCTGACTGGAGGCGTTTTTTGTTGTCACAACTGGGAGGGGACCTGCTACTGGCATCTGGTGGGTGGAAGCCAAGGGTACTGTTAAAGCTGCAATGCACAGGACAAGCCCCACAAGTTATCCAGTGCAAATTATCAGTAAGTGCCAAAGTTGAGAAAGATTGACTCATAAGTTACTGGGACAAATTTTATGGCTGTTGGTTAAAAAATTGAAAGGAAAATTTCGCATTCAATGATATTGCCTTTTAAAAAAAATTTAAAGGTGCTGAAAACTGCAAACCTTGTAAGAAGAACAGTCCCCATGTTTCCACCATCCATAGTCAAACGTGATTGACACTTTAGCATCTTTCACCCAGACTTTTTTGTTTACGTTTTTTAGAGAAAAAAATGAATGAATAGCTTAAAGAATATTTGGATATTTCTTAATAATATTTTAGATACAAGCACACCTCGTGTTTGTTTTTTCAAAATATATTTTTATTGATTTCAGAGAGGAAGAGAGAGAGGTAGAAACATCAATGAGAGAATCGTTGATTGGCTGCCTCCTGCACGCCTCCTACTGGGGATCAAGCCCACAACCTGGGCATGTGCCATTGACCAGACACAACCCAGGGCCCTTCAGTCCCCAGGCCAGTGCTCTATCCACTGAGCCAAACCAGCTAGGGCAGGCACACCTAGTTTTATTGCACTTTGCTATGTTGTGCTTCACGGGTGTTGTGTTTTTACAAATTGAAAGCAAGACCCTCCACCAGCAAAAAGATTATGACTTGCTTTATTGCGATACTGGCTTTATTACCATGATCTGGAACTGAACCCACAATATCTCTGACGTATGTCTGTATAGCTAAGGTCTTCCTCTGGCTCCATTCCCCCCTGAAGTCTATCCCTTTCTCTAGAATAAAGTCATTCACAATGTGGCATGAATCTGTACAACTTTTTAAATTTTTTTGTGCCAGGCTGCCTGGATTTGAATCCTGACTCTTGCACTTCCTTTTTGTAGGCCTTTAAGAAGATCCTGAAACTTCCTGCCTCAGTTTCCCCATCTGTAGAATGAAATAATAGTGCCTGTGACATAAGGATGTTGTGAGGAATAAATGATTGACTCCAAAGTCCAACAGTACCTGGTACAGAAAAAGCATTCAGAATTTAGCCATTGTAAGGTAAACAGAAAATATATAATGCTGTTTTGTGTTTTGATTTAGATAAATAATGTACTGCCATATACATTCTTTTGCAATGTATTTTTTCTCATTTTATTTTTGAAATCTAGCCATGGCGATACACATAGATCTAACTTATTTCTTTTAACTATGTTGTGATATTCCATCTGTATTTATACATTTCATTATTGGTGGTCATTGAAGGTTTTACTACTTTTTATGTTACACATAACAACACAGTGAACATTCTAGAGTAATATCTTTATAAATTATGTAGGATTACTTCTCTTGGGTCATATTTAGAAATGAAATGACTGGATATACCAGTATGCATTTCCATTTATTGCCATATTGCCTTCCAAAGTCGCCTTTCCCTTTAATTAAGTAGTCATTATTTCCTAATTAATGGCTCTGCCTTCAGTCTGACCTCACCCGTCTACAACACTGTCACCCAAATCTTTATAATTCAGAAATATAATACTGGGATTTCTATTTTTTAAATCTTTTGGTGGTTTATCATTGCATAGAGAAAGTTAGAAGTCCTTAGTATGACATAGAAAACCTCTTAACTTAATCTTTCCTAACTCTGTTATTGGATCACCATTCCCCATATTCACCTGTATTTAATATCAATTAAATATTGTTGAGAAAGGGAAAAGGGAGATTAATTCTAGGGAGGCCTCAACAAATGACTTCTAGTCATATAGGTAGAAAAAAATTTTAACACTAGTTTTGTAGCCAAGTTAATTTACTTAGGTAATAATGTCTATGTTGAAAAAATGACATCTATCAGTATTATGCTCATAAGATTATGTTTAATATGATTAGTTTAAATTTTTACTTAGCACTTAGTTTTCTTAATGCTACCTTTTCCCCCCCAAAGATACTTTATATTGGTGGAAATTGGTGTGGCTTCTTAGAGACATTTTTAGATTTCATCTACAGATCATACTACCAGACTGGTAGTAACTAAAAGAGTTCTGAAATACAAAGTGTCCAAATGAATTTAGTAGCTTTTAAAGGCAACATTGTGTATTTGTTTGGGAGACTGGTGGAAAAAAAATGGATGAGGATAATTTATTGCCAACCTATTATATTTATGCTGTTATGTATTGTTTTTCTAGTATACTCACACATTTTATGTATAAAACTAGAGGCTAGTGCATGGATCTGTGCACTGGTGGGGTCCCTCTGCCTGGCCTGTGGGGATAGGGCCAAAACCGGCTCTCTGACATCCCCTGAGGGGTCCCGGATTGTGAGAGGGCGGTTCTTGGGTTACTTACTCCGGAATCAGGCTCCCTCCTCTCTGGTTCCAGGTGTATCACCCGAGAACCCACCGCTGCCAAGTGACCGCAGCTCGGCAGCTCCTGCGTTGAGCGTCTGCCCCCTGGTGGTCAGTGCGCATCATGCTACTGGCTGGTCAGTTGGTCAGCCGGTTGCTTAGGCTTTTATTTTTTAAAAAATATATTTTATTGATTTTTTACAGAGAGGAAGGGAGAGGGACAGAGAGTTAGAAACATCGATACCCAGGACCCTTCAGTCCGCAGGCTGACTCTCTATCCACTGAGCCAAACTGGTCAGGGCAAGGCTTTTATATATATATATATATATATATATATATAGATATAGATATAGATATAGATATAGATATAGATATAGATATATATAGATATATATAGATATATATAGATATATAGATATATACAGTAAAACCTCAATATAAGGGGCTAATTCAGAATATCAGCCAGCATGTGTTTAAACTGCTGCAGAAAGTAACGCCATGTGACAACAGAAACAATTACCACTCTAAATGCAGTGTGATCATGTGCTAAACATTCCCCAAACATTGTTTACCAGGGGTGACTCTTGGATTTAAATATGTAGGCTATAGTTATAGATAGGTAATATTTACTTATGTCTGTGAAATTACTAGTGTTTTTTTCAACATACGGTTTATTTGCTAAAATTTGTTAAAAATAAGTGAATTAATCAGAAAAAAATAACCTGTTAATTTAATTATAAGCAAATCTTGGTTAAAAGCATTTTAAGCCCTGGCTGGTATAGCTCATTTGGTTGAAGCAACATCCCATACACAAAGGTTGTGGGTTAATTCTTGGTCAGGAAACATACGTAGGCAACCCAATCGATGTATCTCTCTCAAATCTATGTTTCTCTTTCTCCTTCTCTCTCTCCCCCCCTTTCTTCCTCTTTAAAGAAATTTAAAAAGAGCAAAAAGGATTTTAAAATTAACAAGGTGTTAATTTTCACATATGACATACAGACCAGAAATTTTGTCTGTTAAATCTGAAGTCCATTCAGTTGACAATTTGCTTTACTGTCAACTTTGGTGTAAAGTAATATGGGACAGGAAAAGCTCATACTAATTGCATACTATCCTATATAATAAAGCCCTAATATGCAAATCGACCGAACAGTGGAACGACTGGTCGCTATGATGCACACTGACCACCAGGGGACAGATGCTCAATGCAGGAGCTGCCCCCTGGTGGTCAGTGCACTCCCATAGGGGGAGCACCGCTCAGCCAGAAGCTGGTGAGTGCAGCGGCGGTGGCGGGAGCCTCTCCTGTCTCCGCAGAAGCACTAAGGAGCAGTGAACTAAGTGGTAAGGAGCAGCGAGCTGGCGGGCGGTAAGCAGCGAGGGGTCCCGGACTGCGAGAGGACGCAGGCCGGACTGAGGAACTCCCCACCCCCAGTGCACAAATTGCACTGGGCCTCTAGTTTTGTAAATACTCTGTTTCTAAATCTCCTGCCCCCCATAGTTGGAGTAGGAGGTAAAATTTAACTGGTTTGAGTTACCTGTTTTTTTCTGCAGCCATTGTTTTAAGGATATAAATGATGAATAGGCTGAAATATGATAATCAGGGTTTGATTATTCAGGGATTGTTTATATTGGTTTAGGAACCTCCAAATTAAACCTGAGTTTCACTTTTTTCCAGATTATTTTTATCTAAAAAAATAAAAATAAAATTGCCATTTATTCCATAGGTTTAAAGGTTTATTTTATGAACATATGCTAAGAACTTTTACTCTTAAAAAATATTGCATTAGTATAAAGTAAAAGATATACATATATATGTGCATTTATCAGGCCTTGAGATTACAGAAAGTTTGAGGAGAAATTTGTCTTCAAAAATTCATGACATATTAGTAGCTTCTAATTTTTAACTCTAAGGTGGCCCATTTAAATAACATGGAAAATATGCATGTTTTTGCAACAGTATTTAAAAAGAAAAAATAATGACCTTTTATATAATAGTCATTTGTGTTTTTAAATCTGTTTGAGATTAAGCCCATGAGAGTAAATTTGCTGTTGCTTAGAGCTCATGCTGAAAAAATGTTGGGTTAGGATTATAGCAAGGCTTTTTGAATATCATGCTGAATTTTATAACAGTGGTTTGTAACATTTTATCTCTATGTCATTCATATATTCAATATGTTAACATCTATCTTTCCAGGTAGTAATTCAAGGATCGTGGATCTATTGAAAAGGGCTGGGATGTGCATACAAGATTTTTAAATTAGAAGGCAGTTACCAGATAAAGTTTATGTTTCAGAACAATAATTGAGATAGCATAAATAAATGGATCTATTGGAGGGGGAGAGACTAGGCTAAGGAAGACCAATTAGGAGCTTTAACCACAGCCTAAGTGAGAAGATGAAACCCTGAACTCTCCTAATGGCATTTGGAACAGATAGTTTGAAGATGGATGTTTCTAAGTTAAGGAACGTGGTGATATATTGCATTAAAAGAATCTATACTAATAAAAAGGTAATATGCAAGTTAACCGTCACTTCATAACAAAGATGGCGCCCATAGCCACAAAGATGGCGGCACTGGCTGGAGCCATGGAGCCAGCCGGAGTGGGCAGGATGCTTGGCTTCCTTCATCGCCCCAGCGATGAAGGAAGTCAAGCCTCCTGCAAGCATCGGCTGGCTGCCAAGGGCCGGCCTCTAGGTAGCGGCCATGGAGCCGGCCGGGGCAGGTGGAAGGCGGCTCCAGCCCAGAGTGAAGGCGGAAGGTGGCGGGCAGAGCGATGGCCCAGATCCGGGTGCCGGAGGGAAGCCAGTGCCAGCAGCCAGGGGAAGGAAGGCTTCCTATTCTTGCACGAATCTTTGTGCATTGGGCCTCTAGTAGAATATAAGGGGCCTGATTTTCCTAAGTCATAACTTTGTCAGGGTGTGATAATACATACTTTAAAGTTCAGTAAAGGGGGAGAGTCTACTAACCTTTTAACTGTCAGATTCTCCCTCCTATCACACTTGGATATTAGTGAGTAAGAGCACTGTGTTGGTTAAATATTACCTGTGGCATTTAATATTAAAATAACAAAATATTTTTCTATACAGAAGTTATTTTTTGTTATTTTAGCTACTAATATTAATGTATTTATGAATATTAATTTTTGCTCAAACTTTTGGTAATTTCAAGGCTTATTAAATTCACATATATGTTTGTATCTTTTATTTTTTTGCTAATTCAACATTTGTTTTAAGAGTAAAAACTCTTAGCACATGTTCATAAAATAAACCTTTAAACCTGTGGAATAAGTGGTAATTTTATTTTTAAAAAACTTTTCTAGTAGGTAGTAAAAGACAATGTGCTCTTAGGTCTTTATCTTTGAACATCTCATCTTATACTTTTCCCTTTTTGGCTATCTTCTAAGAGTCCTGACATGTCTGGAAAATTTGAAATACAGGAATTACTATTCATACATTTTGGTATAATGTAACTAACATGTTTATTTCCTTAAAAGTAAAAGGTAGTTTCATATCTAAAAGCCACACCTTTTAATTTACCTACCTAACTTTACTACGGAAGCTGAAACTACTTTGTTGGCCCTATATCTTTGACAGTAATTGCCTAACAACACACCAATAAGCCATTGACATCTGCTAGTTTGTATTATGATACATTATCTCCAGTTACTTCACGTCACAGATTTCATGAAGTTCTGAAAAATAATATCAATTTAATTAAAAAAACAAAAGCCATAGTGGAATGTATTTGTGTGTTGCTGCAACAGACAGATTTAGCAGCTTAAAGCCACAGACATTTATGATCTCAAAATTTCCTGAGCCAGAAAGAATGTCTGCAGTCACTTTAATAGAGCCCTACAGCTTTTAATAGTTGCTGTTAACACATCCCATTATTGTTTGTGATGCGGTTGCTTGCATTCTTTGCAAACTGTGTTTTTTAAGGGCTGTACAGAAAAAATACTTAGGATATGTTTTTTGATGTGTGACATTAAGATAGCATAAAATGCTTAAAAATGTTAACTTAATAAAATTTATAATAGTCTAACAAAGGTAATAGTTCTCGAACAAAAATGTGTATTCTCTTCAACTCTGCCTACTTGATGGCAGTTTTTCTCATTTCATTTTTAGGTTAAAAAGCATTGAATGGAATCAATTTGTATTCCAAAACTGGACCAACACAAAGACTTGATGTTGTGGAATCGGGAGCAAACAAGCAATGTCATCTAATGAACAAGAAAGAGTCTTGTGTTATAATGGTGAAGTCCTTGTTTTTCAATTGTCTAAAGGAAATTTTGCAGATAAAGGGCCTGCAGAAATACCCATATTACATGTCAGAAGAATGGTATTTGACAGAGAAACAAGTGCATTTGTTCAGAAGTCCACTGGATCCTTTAGCATAAAGGAAGAAAACTCTGATTTAAAAATCTTGTGTTGCAACTGTGTATCAGATTTCAGAACTGGAATGAACCTCCCTTATATTATGATACAATGCAATGAAAAGAATAATGTTTTCAAATATTTTCTACTATTTCTTCACAGTACCAATAAATTTGAAAAACGTTTGAGTTTTAGACTATCCCATGAGTTGAAGGATGGCCTAGGGGTCTTTAACGGGCCTTTAATTATATGGAAACATGTTAAAACATTCTTCTATCTCTCTCCCCAGACTAGCGAAGTTATTACTGTGTCCATTAACTTTTCCTCTATTGAGTGGGCAGGAGAGATTGAAAATCTAGGTATGGTTTTATTAGGACAAAAGAAATGTTATTTATCTGAGGAGGAAAGCACCTCAGAGCCTTCAAAATCAGATTATGCAGTTTGGAACACCAGATTTTGTGTATGCTTTCTTGAAAGTGAAGAAGTAATAAGTGATACATACATTATCCCTCCTGCTTATAGTAGTGTGATAACTTGTGTGCATGTCTGTGCAACTGAGTTTGTCAACAACAAGCTAAGAATGTCTTTGATTGCCCTTACCCGGAGGAATCAGCTGATTTCATTCCAGAATGGGACTCCTAAAAGTGTGTGCCAGCTTCCATTTGAAGATCCTTGTGCAATACAACTTATGGATTCAGGCGAAGACCGTCTTCTCATTGTGTCCTTTAGGTCCAGTGCTTGTGGTGTTTGGGAAAAGAACTTTCAGGTACAGTACTTATTCTCATAATTATTCACTCGGTGTAGTCGTAGATCTAGTAGCATTCCTACACTTCATAGAGTTCATCCTGGAGTCTTATTATCCAAACCAATTTTCAGTGCTGCACTTAAAAGAAGATCATATATGCTCTTTTTTCTTAGAGTTATCAGAATACTACCTGATAAAGGTTTTGCTTTGCCATTTTGAGTCATAAAACCTTTGAGTTATTTGGAAATATATAAATATATAACTTTAATTATTACATATTTATTTGTCTTTTAAAGTGACGATCGCTAATTTTTATAATGTGATAATTGGATGTGTATTTTTACTTAGAATCTATAATAACAAAAGTGTAATATGCTAATTAGACCAGACATCCTTCCGGACGACCTTCCGGACAAAGCCGGGGCTGTGAGGGCCAAGGTGGCTGCCACAGCAGTGGCAGCAGCAGCCTAGGCAGAGGCGGCCACCATGGTGGCGGGGTCCGAGCCCCTTGCACAAATTTCGTGCATTGGGCCTTCAGTAAAATTATAAGTGATTTGACTTCATAAGCTTTCTTAGAAAACTCAAATAAGTTTAACTTTTTAAAAGCTGGTGATTATCTATTTAAACTTAAAATCTAGAGGAATTTCTTTAAATGTGTCATTGTCCCTTAAGAAACAAATAATTGTTCTCCAGAGATGGAAGTGATAAGTGTTATTTTTTCTAAAAACTTGCTTAGACAATTTTATGATGTTATATTTTGAAACTCGGAGTTATTCTTAGCAAGCATTCACATTTTATCCACATTTACGTTAGTTGTATCTTTTAATGTAAGGTTAGGAAATTGCTTTAAAATACTCGATGGTATTGAGTGTTCAATAACAGGTAAAAAGATGCAAAAAGGAATAGGAATTTGGAGGTTTGTAGCAGGGTATCTGCACCAATAATATTTCTCTGACACTGATTTTTGGTAACACTGAATCCTGCTGGCTTTAGATATATACCAACTCATTCAGGTATGTGATGTGAGTGTTTACAGTTCAAGATAAGTAATCATTACTTGTCAGAAATGTCTTTTTCAAAAGTGATTTTTTTAGTACATTATATATACAACTTTTTAAGTTGGAGATAGTGCCTTCCTTTGTGTGCCCAAGCCATTTAATTAGAAGCTCAATTATAATTTCTATCATTCCATTATCACCTTGATATGGAATATTGATAAATATTTTAGAAAGTTTGAGAAGCATTTTTTTTTATGTGAATCGTTACTTTCTGTATGTGGAAATGTCAGGTTGAAATTGTGTTTTATCAGACTTTGCCTTGTAAATTACCTTTATGGTAATAGGGATTATATAACTATATTCATTCTCAGTTACACATATAGGACTTACATCCTCAAAAGGAAAATAATTTGAAAGCTATCCTGTTTTAATTTGAAAGCAGTCTTTTAAAAGCACATTGTACTTTTACTTGAAGGTTATTTGGAAGGTAGCATTTTCTGTCTTTTTATACTTCTTTTCCTTCCAAGAAATGGTGGGGGGAAATCATCTGGTAAAGCCCATAATCCTTATTGGGGTCAGGGTCATGGAAAGAACACACTTAACCTAGGTTTGAATCCCAACTGAGCCATTTACTAGTCTTACCTTAAGGAAAGTATTTCATTTTTGTGAACCTGTTTTCTGACTTTATGAAATTGAAATCATCCTGTCTCTTGAGAGGGGAGCATTAAATTAAATGCCATTGTTAAGTGTCTAGCACAGTGCTTGGCACCTAGGAGAAGCTCAGTAAATTGTGTTCTAGGGTTCTTTCTCTACAATGAATCACCATCCTTTCCACAAGTTACCTGAGGCCCTATCCCTTAGGCTAACTCTCCAGGGAGCCTGTACTTCTAAACTATTTGCAAATGCCCTGATATCTGCCAAATTAAGTGCTTCTAAATTGCCTCTGTAACCTTGGAGTTTTGGATATAGCTTAGGGTAAAATATTTGATTACTTTAAAAGTGGGAATAAGTGCTAAGAATCTACAAATAAAGGGGGAAAGAGTTGAGGGAAGTAATTGCATGTGAACAATTACACTTAATTTAGCAGTTAAGACAAAAAAAAGTAAATATAGCAGGTTTTACAATTGAAGGGAACATACACTGTTAAGGGAAAAATACTTTCTAACATTGAGTTCTGAGAGGAATTTACTGATTGTAGTAGTCTGTAAGAGGTTTTGAATAATAAAACAAATACATTATTGAAAAATAAACTGGTGTCTGTGATAGCAGTTTTTTTCCTCAAATGGGAGAAAACAACAGAATGGTCTTCGTTTAGGTTGGCTAGGGACTATCCATCCATCCTTTTGGTACCTCATGCCATAAAGGAATTAAGGCAGTTTAAAAAGATAGGTTAACTACAAACACGCATAAATTAGAATAAGTAATGAAAGTCAAGTTTAGTGTGTTCTCATATCAGTGCTCCCAGGTACAATGTTGTATCCAGTGACAGGACTTGAAACAGAGAGCTGATTCTAGAGAAATACGAGTAGCTTTTCTCTTCTTAGGCTTTCTCTCTTGAATTGAAATTACCTCTGCAAGTTTTGGCAAGAATTTGTAACAGGCTTTTCAAAATTGAGATCATAGTGAAGTATATCTGGTTCTAGAAGTGTTCTGTAGCAGAAGTGTTCTGATGTAGCCACTAGCCACAGGTGGTTATTCAACATTTCAAATGTGGCTAGTCTGAATTAGAATATGCTAGAAATGTCAAATATACACCAGATGTCAGACATGTAGTAAAAAAATGAAAGTCAAATACCTAAATTTTTATTGATTATATTGAATTGGAATTATAGTATTTTGGATATATTAGATTAAATACAATATAATAAAGTTACTTTTACCTTTTTCTTTTCACTGCTACTAGAGACTTTTATTGGGTCTTGGGATATTTAAAATTATATATGTGCCCAGCATTTGTGGCTTGCCTATATTTATTTTGGATGACTATTCAAGACTTGTGGATTACAGATATGTGCGTGCATGTATGAGTGCACAGCTCTATGGTGTTTGCATAATGAGCACATTTTTATCACTACTGTATAGTTATGATTATATATATATATATATATATATATATATATATATATATATAATCTTTTATATAGTCATTGTACTCCATGATACTCATGGGGAAGAGGGAGAAAGAGGGCATGGGTTTGCAAATAAGCTCCTTTCCCACATAGTGAAAAAATCACTGCGTTAGCAATTAGCCTTATAGAGCAGTGGTTCTCAACCTTCCTAATGCCGCGACCCTTTAATACAGTTCCTCATGTTGTGGTGACCCCCAATTTCATTGTTACAAATTGAACATAATTAAAGCATAGTGATTATTCACAAAAACAATATGTAATTATATATGTGTTTTCCGATGGTCTTAGGCGACCCCTGTGAAAGGGTCGTTCGACCCCCAAAGTGGTCGCGACCCACAGGTTGAGAACCGCTGTTATAGAGGAAAGATTGATATTTGGTTATATAGATGGAAGAGTCTTATTTATATTCTTGCTCTAATGCAAGCTGCCCTCCTGTATCATAGATGATGTGTCTGTGCTTCTGGGATTCTCAGTGGGAGTTTTCGTTTTCTGCCTGAGGGAAAAGGGTATCTGATCCCCATGGTGTTAGTTTTCCAGGGGACTAATCTGGAGGCTTTCAACTTTATGGACCTTTAAGAAGTTGTCTTCTATTTTAAACTTGGAGTCTCATGGTCTAGTATAAACTGGTCAAATCAATCCACTAGGCTAGGATGGTTCTAAGTGCCCCACTATTAGAATCCCTCCCCTTTTGTGGCTCTGATTATAACTATGTTCTCCCCAACCAGAGTTTAGGGTATTAAGTTCATCTTGACTCTTTTCTTAAAATGTTTAGATTAAATTTATTGGATGACACTGGTTAATAAAATTATATGGGTTTCAAGAATACAATTCTATAATGCATCATCTGTATGTTGCATTGGGTTTACCACAAATTTCCTTTTGTCATCTTGACTCTTAAAGTTTATTCTCCTTTGAGAGCTCTTATTGTGTCTAGTGGTACCTTCTAGTTACCTACTACAACTACATTCTTTGATCATAAATACAGGATAGGGCAAAAGTAGGTTTTCTGTTGTGAGTACCAAAACACAGAGTTTATTCTGTAAACCTACTTTCCCCCTATGCTGTAGATATCGGCTTATGGTCGTGAGGGCCATCTTTAAATTAAACATGTTAGAGAAAGAAACCACTAGAGTTATTCACGAGAAACATTAGAATTTCCAAAATAGTCTTGAGAAGTATGAGAATTTATAAATTATAATAAAATTTTAATATAGAAATCAGCAGTGTTATAGTCCCTGGAGAAATGTTGATAAAATATTGAATTTAAGTATCTTGATATTTATAAAGGTACAACTCCTTATGTTTCCTGATCTCTCAATATATTTATTTTAGTTTTTACTGTTTATACTAGTACCATTTTCATTACTTGTTTATAAGATTGAAGATACCAAATTACAACTACATGCAACAAAAAGATTTAGTTAATGTCACATCTGATTTTTTTCCTTCTCTATTCTTTATCACTCTTTCAGGTTGCTGCTAAGTGGGAACAAATTAGCTCAGTACTCATAGATGACTTTATTGGAACTGGAACAGAACAAGTACTGCTACTTTTAAAGGACTCCTTAAATTCAGATTGCCTGAGTTCATTTAAAATAACAGATCTTGACAACATAAACTATTCAGTAAGTCCTGTTTACTTTTTTTGCATTACTTTAAGTACCATTTTAGAAAATCTGAGTGCTTTAAAGCTTTTGACCCACTATTTAAGTATTTGTGATTTCATACTTTAAGTAAACTGTTTGAACTTTAAAAATATATGGATTGAATCTTTTAGAAATACAGTCATATGCCACTTAACAATGGGGATATGTTCTGAGAAATGTGTCCTTAGGCAATTTGTCATTGTGCAAACATCATAGAGTGCAGTTACACAAATCTAGGTGGTATAGCTTACTACATACCTAGGCTATGTGATATAGCCTATTGCTCCTAGGTTACAAATCAATACAGCATGTTACTATATGAATATTGTAAGCAATTGTAACACAATGGTATTTGTGTATCTAAACATATCGAAACATAGAAAAGGCATGGTAAAAATCCTATATAATCAAAGGCTAATATGCAAATCGACCGAACGGCAGAACAACTGGTCACTATGACACTCACT
This sequence comes from Myotis lucifugus, assembly GCF_000147115.1. Lineage (NCBI taxonomy): Eukaryota > Metazoa > Chordata > Mammalia > Chiroptera > Vespertilionidae > Myotis > Myotis lucifugus. The sequence goes on from NW_005871097.1 coordinate 4,890,637, forward strand.
GACCACCAGGGGGCAGACACTCAATGCAGGAGCTGCCCCCTGGTGTTCAGTGTGCTCCCATTGGGGGAGCGCCGCTCAGCCAGAAGCTGGGCTCACAGCGAGCGCAGCGGTGGTGGCGGGTGGTAAGGAGTGAGGGGTCCCGGATTGCGAGAGCCCTGGACTGTGAGAGGGATGTCTGACTGACTGCTGGCTTAGGTCCAATCCCAGGGATCGAGGCCTAAGCCGACAGGCAGACATCCCCCCGAGGGGTCCCAGAACTGTGAAAGGGCACAGGCTGGGCCTAAGGGGATGCACCCCCCCCTCCCCCAGTGCACGAATCTCGTGCACCAGGCCTCTGGTATGGATAGAAAGCAATGAAATGACACACCTTTGGTAGGCACTTACCATTAATGGAGCTTGCAGGACTGAAAG
>NW_005871097.1:4891147-4910205 GCF_000147115.1 Myotis lucifugus
AGTAAATGTGAAGGCCTAGGACACTACTGTAGACCTTAGAAACACTGTATACTTAGGCTATACTAAGTTTATAAAACAACATGATATTAAGTCAAGCATAACAATGCAATCAAGAGATGTGGTAAACATGAGATATATGAGGCTACTGCTGGTGTAATAAGGCATACTATTTTACAACAAACGTTTGTATAAGTAGAAAGAGTACAATAAAAATTCTAATATAGTAAATCTATAAACTAGTGACAGTTTATTATCATTATCAAGTGTTATGTACTAGATATAAATGTATGTACTATACATGTACATGTGCCTATATGTTTATATGACTGGCAGTGCATTTGATTTATTTACGCTGTATCACCAAAAATATGTGAGTAATGTGTTGTCCTACAATGTTATGATGTGTCCAGTGTCACTAGGTGATAGAAAACTTTCATGTTCATTTTATAATCTTATGGGACCATAGTTGTATATGTGGTCCGTTGTTGACCGAAATGTTACATGATAAATGATTGTATGCATTGACTGTCCTTTCAACAGATGCCTAGGTAAGTAGTAGGCTATACCACCTACGTTTGTGTAACTGCACTCTATGATGTTTGCACAATACAGATTTACTGTGCTTTTGACTATAGTATATCTGGTGGTCAGTCAAATGATAAAAATACTGTAAATTAACTTATTGCTTCTGAAAATCCTTTTATATCAATAACATGATAATATTGGATTAATTAAAGGATAACATGAAGTGTAACGGCTTTATTCAAAGAAGCAACAGTTGATAATATCTTAAGATTTGAGGCATAAGGGAAATGATACACCTGAAGTTTCAGATCTATATAAAATGCCTCTGAGCCTCAGTTTTTTTCATTAGTAAAATGAGGGTAACTCTTATTTTCTCTAGTTGTGGGATTTTATAAAAATCTAGTAAGCTGATACTTTTTGAAGCAGTATACAACTGTTACATGGGCGGTAATAATAATTATAATTTTTTCTGGTTACAAAAAGATGGGGAAAATATATATTTTGTCTTTTATATAATAGTATCTAACATAGAAAATTGTCCTCTGATTGGATAAACTTTAATTGCATGTTGTTAATATTATGAATTTTCAATTTCAAAATTTCAGTTTCAGTATATTTATTTATTTATTAGAGTCAAACATTGGATTGCAATAAAGGTGACGTATTTGAAGACAAAGAAGATAATCGTTATTTGGTGATTCCAGCTCTGGAAAGAAGAGTGAAAGTTAGTGTCTATGTTTGCTTTGTGCTTTTCTTTTTTGGATCAGTGCTATTTTAAATGAAAAAGAATAAAGAAAGAAAGTTCTTTAAAATATAAATAACTCAGTCATTGGAAAACACAGTATTTAAAGGATCTTTACCTTTTCTATACCTCTGTAAAAGCTATTACATTATTTATAAATGTAGCATCTAAAAATCATACCTTTTTGTAGTAAGATTATGTATATTTAATAAACTTCATAAGATAAAATATAAGAAACTCACTTTTTTTTGGCTTTTTGAAATTCTTTATAGTTGAGATTATTACAGATGTCTCTCTTTTCCCCCCCCATTGCCCTCCTCTACCCGGTTCCTGCCCTGCCCCAGGACTTTGCCACCCTATTGTTTGTGTCCATAGGTAATGCATATATGCACATAAGATCTTTGTTTAATCTCTGCCCGCGCCCCACCCCTCCATTTCCATGCCTCTGATTCTATTTTATTCACCAGTTTATTTTGTTCATTAGATTTCTTATTTGTTTATTTTGATTTTTAGATTCAATTGTTGATAGGTATGTATTTGTTGCCATTTTGTTGTTCATATTTTGTTTATCTTTTTCTTCTTCTTCTTCCTCTTATTAAAGAATTCCCTTCAGCATTTCATATAATACTGGTTTGGTGGTGATGAACTCCTTTAGCTTGTTCTTGTCTGTGAAGCTCTTTATCTGACCTACAATTTTAAATGATAGCTTTGCTGGGTAGAGTAATCTTGGTTGTAGGTCCTTGGTATTTATCACTTTGAATATTTCTTGCCACTCCCTTCTGGCCTGCATAGTTTCTGTTGAGAAATCAGCTGATAGTCCTATGGGCATTCCCTGTGGGTAACTTAACTGCTTTTCTATTGCTGCTTTTAAGATTCTCCCTTTGTCTTTTGCCCTTGGCATTTTAATTATGATGTGTCTTGGTGTGGTCCTCTTTGGATTCCTTTTGTTTGGGGTTCTCTGCGCTTCCTGGACTTGTAAGTCTATTTCTTTCACCAGGTAGGGGAAGTTTTCTATCCTTATGTCTTCAAATAGGTTTTCAATATCTTGCTCTCTCTCTCTTCTTCTGGCACCCCCATAATTTGGATGTTGGTACTTTTGAAGTTGTCCCAGAGGCTCCTTACACTATCTTCATATTGTTGGCTTCTTTTTTCTTTTTGCTTTTCCAGTTGGGTGTTTTTTACTTCTTCATATTTCAAATCTTTGACTTGATTCTTAGAACCCTCCACTCTACCATTGAATCCCTGTATATTATTCTTTATTTCAATCAGTGTATGCTTAATCTGCAACTGGTCCTTCTCCATTTTTTTTTGAGGTTTCTAGAAGATTCTTGAGTAACCTTATAACCGTGGTTTTGACTTTACTTTCTTTCATTTATTTCATTTGTGACATGTTTCTTTGTCTCTGCATTTTGGCTGCCTCCCTGTGTTTATTTCTATGTATTGGGTAGAGCTGCTATGTCATGTTTCTTTGTCTCTGCATTTTGGCTGCTTCCCTGTGTTTATTTCTATGTATTGGGTAGAGCTGCTATGTCTCCTTGAGTTGGTAGAGTGGCCTTGTGAGGTAGGTGTTCTATAGGGCCCAGTGGCTCAGCCTCCCCATTCCCCTGAGCTGGATGCTCTAGGTGCACCACTCTGTGGGCTGTGAGCACAGTCTTGTTGTAGTTGAGACTTTATTGCTGTTGGTGTCACTGGGAGGAATTGACCTCCAGGTCAATTGGCTGTGGGGACCAGCTGCGACTACAGTAGGAGAGCTGCTGTGCAGGAGACACCCCTGTGGAGCAGGACTTGCTTAATGGGGCTTTGGTGCTCACTGAGTCTGCCCCTTGAGTGTGTCGCTTATGGATATGTAGAGTTGTAATCTGGATGGTCTCACACTGACCACTGGGTACACTGTCTCTTGGGTCTCCAGGGAGTTGCAAAGTCAGCCACTGCCTGGGGCTACCCAGCAGGAACTATAACAAGAGCTGCAGATTCCTCCTCTTTGCATTGGGTCTGGAAGTGCCCAGATGAGGCCCAGCCACAAAGCAAGGCAGGGTGGGGACGGTGCTGGGTCTTGGCCCTCTATTGAAAGGTTTGGAGCTCCCTGACCCAGCTGCAGCTTACTTGAGAGACCCTAGCCTGAGCAAGGACAGGCCATTCATATGCAAAAGCCACTGCACACATCTTAGGTGGGGTTGTGAATTGGATGAGGTAAGGTCTTAGGGACTCACCAGGGCAGAGCAAACAGAAATGGCTGCCAGTCAGCCCTGTGACTGACTGGGGAGGTCCCAGCATAGGAACAGTGATCCCCGTGAGCACCTTCATCTGGGAGAAATCCGCCCCCGAGTTCCTGCCCTGATGCCAGTCAGTCCAGTTCCTCCTTGCATGTGTCTGTGTCCCCCAAAGCCTCGCCCTGGCGCCGGAGCTCAGAGGAAGCAGGACCTCGTAAGTTCAGTTCGTGGTGCCCAGCTTTTATGAGGAACAGCTGGGTCTCCAGCAGCCTCTGTGTCACTGAACCCCAATCTGCACTGGTTTTTATAGCCCGTAGTTCTTACTGCCCATAGGGACTTCTTTTCCCAGCCCTGGGAGCCTGGGCTGGGGGTCTGATGTGGAGCTGGGACCCCTTGCTCCTCTGGGCGGCCTCCACAGATATGCTCTCCCTCCCGATAAAAAAGTGGCACACATGGGTGCCAGACCAGCCCATTCCCCGCCTCCGCACCTCCTTCCAGTATCAATGTGCTTTATTCTTTACTTCTCTAATTGTAGGACTTCCATTTAGCCAGCTTTCCAGCAGCTCTGGATGATGGTTGTTCTGTATTTTAGTTGTAATTCTGCTGTGGTTGTGGGAGGCTGTGAGTACAGGTGTTTACCTACGCCGCCATCTTCTCTGTTCCCACCAAGAAACTCACTTTTAAAGATAGTTCTTTCTGGTCTGTAGGATTAGTGTACTACATTATCTCTTTTTAAGGAGCAGCAAATATGATAAATCATAACATGTTCCAAACATGGACAGTTCACCCTGAAGTTTTCCATACAGAGCTCTCTAAAAAAAAGAATTTTTCCTATTGTCTGAAGGTAATTCATACTCCCTGTAAAATACTTAGACTGTGCAAACAAATGTTATAAAGAAACTAACAATTACCTTTGATTCTATTACTGAGATATAATCAATTTTAACACTTTGGTATGGATATTCTTGCAGGTTTTTTAAATGATTATATGGAAATGTGATTATAAGATGTTCCTTTGTAACTTGCCCTTTTCCATTTGTAAAAATTTTCAAATATACAGACATGTTCAAAGAATAGTATAGTGATTATCTCTGTAGTTCCCACATTGGTTCAACTATTGTTCCTGTTGAAAAAATCATATTTGCCTCATCTATTTGTGATTGTGTACCTGTATGTGTACATTTTTGCAGAATCATTTGAAAGTTGCAAATATTATACTACTTCACTCTTACATATTTTAGCAAGAATCTCCTAAAATTAAGGACATTCTCTTAGGTAACCAAAATACCATTATTGCACTTAGAAAATCAATAAAAATCCCTTAATCATATTCACTGTTCAGTCCATATTCAGATGTCTTTAACTGCCACAAAAATGTTGTTTTTAAATCCTCACCTGAGGATATGCTTATTCATTTTAGAGAGGGGAAAGAGAGAGAGAGAGAGAGGCATCTATTGGTTGCCTTCCATAGGTGCCCTCACCAGGAGTTGAACTCTAAACCTAGGTATGTGACCTGATAGGGAATTGAACCTGGAAACTTTCAGTATATGGGGTGATGCTCCAACCAACTGAACCACACCGGCCAGGACAAAAATGTTTTTTATAGTTATTATTTTCAGGATTCAATCAAAGTTTACACTTCCATCTGATTATTATAACTCTCATTGATCTTTTTATTTAATATAATGCCTCCTCCCTTATTTTTAAAATAATACCAATGAGCAGGCCAGGTGAGGTGCTCCTCCTTTTGGATTTGTCTATTTCCTTATGATATTATTTAACATTTTCCTCTATCCCTGGCAAACTTTTCTGTAAAAGGCTAGATAGTAAATATTTATACATTGCAGGCCATTTTAAAATTATTTGGAACTACTTTAATTATTAAAGTGAATTCACCAACTGCTTACTGAACACGTGCTAGATATGAAGGTGAACAATAGATAAATAAAATATCATAGTGGACATAGAACCATAAAGGAAAAGATTGATTACATTTAAAACTTTTCTACTCAGAACAAAGTAAAATAAATAAAAGACAAATTATGTGTTAAGAAACTATAACATAGAACAGAGGATTAATTTTCTTAATATAAATATTTATTCTGAGGAGAACCAAGATGGCAGTGTAAATGCCAATACTCACCGCCTCCCACAACCACATCAAAATTACAACTAAAATACAAATAAGAACTGCCTGAAAGCTGGCTGAATGGAAGTCCCACAACTAGAGAAGTAAAGAAGAAAGCACATTGATACTAGTAGGAGAGGCAGAGGTGTGGAAGGGAATTGGGGAGAGCAGGACCTTGGAGAAACTTGTGCACATATATAGGAATGTTCACAGCAACATTGTAATACACCACATCTGGACATAACCCAGATGTCCATCAACAGCAGACTAGAGAAGTAAGCTAGTGTAGTCATATGATGGCATATTATAGAGCAATGAAAGGCATGAACCACAGCTACTAGTGACAAATGGATGACATTTAAACCTAATACATACAGAATGATTCCACTTATAAAAAGTTCAGAAGTAAAGGGTCAGGGTAATGCTGCCTCCAGTGGAGAAAAAGGGCCCATGGACAGCTGGAGTGCTACGTTTTGACTTGGGTGTTGTTACATGGGTGTTAACTTCATTAGTCTGTAAAATGTTCTCTGTATTATGTACTCTTCTGTATGCATGAGCGAGATTGGAGTAAAAAGAACAAAAAAAACAAGGTTCGCTATCATGCAGTGTAGTATGCTCCTATATATGGTTTTGTTTGTGGGGAGGAGAAGGAAAGCATTCCTTAACATATGCTACATGGAAAAATTCTGCAAAGGTAAACACTCTGTTGGCTGCACAAATGGAATTAAGGGTGTATGAAGGGAAGGTGAGATGTACTTTTATGTTATTTAAATTTCTAACCATATGCTTATTTTCAATAGTTTTATAACAAAACTTCATAATAAAATATTTGAGTAGTCTAGTGATTTACCATTTAGTCCTGAAGCAGAGGGCATGTTGAGGGGAGTAGGGAAGAGAGAACAGGATCATTTCTGAGAGGGCCCTTATTTCCAGCCTGACCACATATTCCTCTCTTCATTCCCTCCCTCTTCAGCAGTCTCAGATTTGCTCCACCTCTGATGGGCACCTCTTTCTTCCCGTAAATTACAAATTACTCAGCAAATGAGTGATGGAGTGTGAATGATATGGAGCCCACAGAATTAGGTCAGCAGATGAAGTTTTTAAAATATTAGCTAGATACTTTACATATTTTGCATGGTGAGGTAAAATATGACTCAATCTTCATTCTCCAACGGCTATTCATTGATACGAAGAAAGAATGTACCTGCCTTAAGATGAAATTTAAAAGAAAGTAATTATAAAACAGGATGCATTGTGTGTTTTCAATCTAGAAAAACATTTATATTAAAAACTGGATTAATACTTAAACAGTCTCAGATATCAATCTGAAATGAAACAGTTTCTATCAGTTCAATGACATGACGCTTTAAATTTTCAGTAACAAAATGTATTTCATGTTTTATGCTGAAATCTATTTATCTGGTACAATAAAAGGAATGGATTGTTCTATGCCTAATTCAGAGCCAATTTTCCCCCCCAGTAGTTAAGAGTCAATCTAGTACTGAGTTTATTAGCACAAAAATAAACGTGTGACAGTTTGGAGGCTGTTAATGTGTTATCTTTAATTTTTTAAATAAAGGTTATATGAATAGAGGATTTCAAATAGTATCAAATTAAAAGTGACTATTTCTGTTTATAATTATGTCTTTTGGTTTCTGAAACAGAAATTATTTCACAAGAAAAACAATTTCCTTGTGGGGGTAGGAGTGTTGATAGGCTTTGTTTTTTATTCATATTTATCGGACTTACTCATAGTCATATTGATTACTAAACTCAGTAGTGAAACTAGTGCTAATACATTGGCATTCTCTCAATTTGATATGTACAATTTATTGCAGTTACTTGCTGTGTTTTCTTTTGTCATTAGAGATTTAAAATTTACAAGTAAAATAGTTTTGCTCTGAGAAGTATTCTCTGCTTTTCTATAGAAAAATAAATTAATATGCAGATTTGGAGAGAGCACTTTCTGAATTAATGGTATGTCAGTTTTCATATGAAACTATGTCTCTGGCAATGATTTTTCTTTCTACTTTACAGGTTGGTTTGGCTTCTATTCAGGAAGTTCAGAAGCATCTTTTGCTTAAGGAAAAAGTTATCTTAAAATCTTACAAAGCTTTAATGAACTTGCTTCAAGGAAAAGAATGTAGTACATCAATTGCAGAGGAGGTAAAATTAATCATGTGACCATTTTATCATTTTATTAATTAAAACCTATTGAGTTATTTATTTAACTTTATTTTTATTGTTGACACTATTACAGAATAATTATTTGAAATGGAAATTAGAATATGATAGAAATATGCAATGGATCAAGAAGCAAAGTGGCAGGGATTATTAATGGTAGGCTTTTATGTTATTGAAAAATATGCAATTAAGAAGCCAGTATTTTACCAATTTGCAAGTTATTCTTATTCAGTAGGATATCAAAATCTCAGTTACCAGGAACCTTGGGGGAATAAGTCCTTTTGTTTAAAAAATATTTAACAAAACTCTTTTATTTGTATAGTTTGAATAGAAATTACTCCTAATTGAATTATATATTTTCTGACTTCTTAAGCAAAATTGCTAAACATTATTTAAGCTTGTATTAATGACACAATTTTATCATTAGTATAATTGTTGTTCTTTTAGTCTCTTGCATGGTTCATTTTTAAGGATATTTATTTCTCTAATTAATGTCCCTAAATTGCTCTGATTTTTTAGCCCTTATGTCTGCTTTTTATCATTTTACTGTCATTTTCTTTGGGGTTGACCATCATCTGAATCTCTTTAGTACCTTTTAGTTATTTATGCATGTACAGTAATGTAGAAAGTTAGCAAAAACTGCTTAGACTTCATAAAAATAGTATTTATGCACATTAGTTCCACGCAGAGGACAGTATAACAAAATTACAAATAAATCAAGAAAAGCTGGGCAGTGCTTTGCTCTGACCCTCTTTAGGGTTGACCATTCTTATAGTGGTCTGTATTTCAGTCCTAGAAATATGAGGATTTGGGTCCAAAATATGATTCTGTGAGTATAAGAAACATAACAAAGACCCATCATGTTACATTGTCTGATTATTTTCAAGATGGACTCCAGGTTTATATCCCTTCTGTGTTGGATACCTTGTCTTGTTTCTAATCAGGCCATGCTTCTTAATCTGAGTAAATAGCTAATTATATATATATATATATATATATATATATATATATATATGTTTTATTTCAGTGAATTAGGTATCATCTATAAATACACATAATTTGTTTTAAAATAATTTACACTCTTTTTAGTTTGGGTACATTTGGTAGGTTTTTTTTGTAATTAGTTACTTAAACATGCTTTTCTATAAGGAATGTCTTGTTACTCTTTGTGGTGAAGAAGAAAATCATGTTCATACTTGTGATAAGAACTTACCAGGCAATTCTCAAGATTCAAAACAGCTAGTAGAGAAGACATGGTATCGTGTAATAGATGATAGTTTGGTTGTTGGAGTGAAAACCACATCTTCTTTGAAGCTGTAAGTAAATTCTAACATGATACTGTTATCTTTTTTAAAAATTTCTTTATTGATTAAGTTATTACATATGTGTCCTTATCCCCACAGTACCCCTCCATCTCCCCACTCATGCCTGATACTGTTATCTTAATGTTCTAGAACAGCACTGTCCAACAGAAATAATGCAAGCCACATATGTAATTTTCAGTGTTCTAGTAGCCATATTAAAAAATGTAAATAGAAACAGGTGAAATTAATTTTAATAATAGTATATCCCCAAAATTATCATTACTGAGGGATAAATAATGTTCTATATATATTTATTTATGTTTTATATGTTTTTATGGATTTTTACAGAGAGGAAGGGAGAGGGATAGACAGAAATATCAGTGAGAGAAGAACATCATCAATTGGCTCCTTCCTGATCGAGCCCGCAACTCAGGCATGTGCCCTTGATCGGGAATTGAACCAGCGATCATTTTGTTCCTGGGTGGACACTCAACCACTGACCCACACCAGCCAGGCAACAATATTCTGTATTTAAAAGCAGATTTTATTTAAGTAATTTAGGGGAGTATGAAATGCAGTTTTTACTTTAGAAATATTTGCATTCTAAATTATTGCCAAAATAAAGTTTTTTAAAAGAATTAGTATTTTTTTCTTGTTTAAAGGAAAGTGGGGAGTGGGAGGCTTACCAGGCATTAATTTTACCATTTTTTTCCCATTAAAAAGTTACTTTCCTAAAGTCCAGCATATTTACAATGTTTTTGCTTTCTTATTTTAAGAGAGGTATTAATTATAGGATTTTTAAAAATGTATTTGGCTTTTACACCTAATTTTCTGATACATTTTACATTTGAAGTTATGTTTCCTAGGAAAGGAGAGAATAAAATGTGTTGTTGTTTGTATGGCATTTAATCATCTATTTAATTTTAAAGAATGAACTTGTAGACTAAACTAAACTCTGGATGTTTTACAGGCCTCTGAACCAGGTGACTTTATCGTTGTTAATGGATGAACCTCATAGCTCCAGCTTTCGGCTTATTAAGTGTCAAAATAGGGTGATCAAGTTGAGTAGGGACTCTTTTTCAGCACCCTTCTCAGTGCCATATGAAAAAGGACCAGAGGCAAAAAGAATCAAATTGACTGTTGATATTCAGGAAGAGGATGAAGAGAGCTTTGTTTGTGGACAATCATCTGAGAAAGAGTGTGTTCAGATAGTTACTGCCGTAACATCTCTTTCGCCACTTTTAGCACTCAGTCAGGTATCTTGCATTGTGCTGCTGCAAATTAGGGAGAGAGAAAATGGTAACTCTTCTGAACATCGTTTTTTTCCATGTGGCAGACTTTTTTTAAGTCTAGAAGATTTTTCAAGTGGGAAATACCTAGTGACCTTTCCGAAGAAACCTATAGGTAATTTTTGTTGGTACTTTTTAATCATATACCAAATTGAATCAGAAAATTTTAAGAACTCTTCTTTATTCGATAATAGAATTTAATGAAAAAGCTTGTGACGTGTTTTTCTTGTAGAACAAATGGAAGATCTCTTTGCACTTCTTGCAACATTGCAAAAAACTTGCTTCCAAATTACATCAGCCAGATATGCCCTGACTTCAATGAAGACATGGCTCTTGGAACACATGGAATGTGAAGTAATCAAAAAATTTCCAGAAATTTGCTTTTGTAAAGGGTCAGAAAATTTGTATGGGACACTCTTCCACTGGCAACAAAGGACACCGTTTGAAGGGATTTTAATAATCTATTCCAGGTAATGCACATCAAATTGGAATTGGTCCACCAAACTTAGTATGTGGTGAATGTGTGGTCCAACAGGAATCCCCATGGTAGAATTCTGTGCCATTGTGGGACATGTCCGGGTCATTGCCTGGTTTGGCATGAATGGGCTGGTGGCCTCATATAAAAACTATAGCTGTTTAAATTTTGTTTATTTTTGCCTTTTTTATTTTTGGTTGAATTGGGCCTAATAATTATTTTAAGATTTTTCCCTTTCCTCTCCCCCTCATTGACATTTAAAAAAATATATAATATTGATCTTACTACTCAGAGAAAAAATTAATTAGGAAGCAACCTCATGAGTATTAAATGACTTGGTGTAGGATATGTATTTTATATTGCTACAGTCTGAATTCTATCAATGATCACATGCATGCATTATTGGTTCTATTCATTGCTAGAATATTTATACATGAATATTAATTGATTACTATAATATGTTGCACACAACTGCTTTGTATTGTCTGAGTTTTGTAATATTGTGGTTTTTTTTTTTATTTCCAGGAATCAATCAGTTTTGTTTCAGTGCCTTCGTAATCTCACCAGAGTTCTCCCTATAAACTGTTCCTTGAAAAATCTAAAATCAGGAAGTGAGGATTTCCTAAGTGATCATTTGGCATTAACTTTGGAGAAGGAATTGGTTATCCTTGGTTCTCTTGCTTCTGCCTTAGTTAAGGTTGAAAACAACTTGGTGCAGAGCTGTGAAGCAAGCAAAGAAAATAGTAGTGGTGTTCTGACTGTTTTATCAGACAGCAAAGAAAACATCCAGCCCTACAGAGAAGAACTTCAGAGAGAAAAGCAAACGTTGGGGATGGACCTAAAAGTGAGTGGTGCCCTTTATAGAGAACTGACTTTGCAATTAGCTGAGGTTCAGTTGAAATCAGACCTCACTGCACAGACATTGAGTGGTCAGTAATTATAATCTCAGTTTGATTATATTTTAAAATATTTTCCCTGCCAGAATAGTTTGATTTCACTTGGTTTTATTTCACATTATATGCCTCCTTTGTAAAAATTAAAAGTGAGGCTTTTTGTAGAATCAGGTTTTGATGATGCACAAAATATCAAGCCGTAGGGCAGCACTTCTTGAACTGGAGCCATTTTGCCTCCCTCCAACCTTCTCCCCGCTTTCCTCACCTTCCCTGCCCAGAAGCATTTAGCTTGTGTGCAGACAACTTTTTTTAATTGTCAAAAGGAGTGGACAGTGGGGAGGCTGATGCAGGGGTGCTATTCACATCTGGTAGGTAGGAGCCAGCGATGCTGCTAAATATCCTAGTGTGCACAGATGAACTCCCCTAGAAAGAATGATTCTTTCCCGGCTGGTGTGGCTCAGTGATTGAGCGTCGACCTATGAACCAGGAGGTCGGGGTTTGATTCCTGATCAGGGCACATGCCCGGGTTGTGGGCTCGATCCCCACTGTGGGGCATGCAGGGGGCAGCCAATCCATGATTCTCTCTCATCATTGATGTTTCTATCTTTCGCTCCCTCTCCCTTCCTCTCTGAAATCAGTAAAAATATATTTTTTAAAAAAGAATTATCCATCCCGTAATTCAGAGGTTGAGAAATCCTGCCTTAGAGTTACCACTTGAGAGAAGACAGAAGTGCTTTAACAGTATTTTGCTCTAAATCTTTTTTAAAAACTTAAATAGTTCTTTTATTGTATTCTGCTTAATAAAATCTAGCTATATGAATTAACTTCAAACAGTCAGAGTTGTCAGGATTCACAAGTTGTCTAAAGACCAACCTCTTATGGGAATTTAAATGGTGGACTGTCTGGGTGAGATCATTAAAATGAAAATGTTTGGACCCTTGTTCATTTAAATTTTATTAGAAAGTTTCTCTAAATTGTTTAAGTTTATAAGAATGTGAAAATTTTAGGCCATTTCTCTAAAAAGCATCTCTCTTTCAAAAGGTTAAGAATACCTACAGGCCACTGTTTTATTTTTTTTTTAATTAAAAATGCCTTTAAGCCATGTGAAATTCTAACTCTGAGAAAAACTAAAATGTAATACTCTAACTAAAATAATTTAAAGAATATGGTGTTTCTCACGGACTGAAAAATTTAAAAATAATTGAAAATTCACTTCAGTTAGGAAGTGATTTTTAAGGGATTCAGTGAGACATTTCAAAGGTATAAAAATTCAACTTATTCCTTTTAAAAAAAATGAATTCTGGAGTAATAAGAGAATGTCAGGAGAGGGGAAAAAAAAGACTCAGAAGGATATGGGCCAAAAGGAATGTTTCTGATCCTTTTTCACTCTAAAATCCTTAAGTGAGATGGAAGAAATAAAGATGATTATGGAAAGTGGCAATTCGTGCTTGCAGCTATGAAGTGCTAATTCTCCCCGTGCCTTCAAAATGCTTGTACCTAATGATCTGATGCTGCAAATGGGTTTTAGAGAATGTAGGTTATTTTCTTGTCTCAGCCTTTGTGATTGTCCGTATAATGTGCTCTTTTTTTTTATTAATCCATTGCAAATTGAGACAGCTCTTTTTCTATGAAATGTCAATGGAAAATATTTCAGACTTTCTGGAAGTGGAAATGAAATAATTTCAGGATTAATTGTGGAAATCTGGAAGCAGTATGTGTCAATAGATATATTAAAACTGTCCATGGCATGTTCTGAAAGAACAACCAAGTATAAAATATAGGAACTAAATTAGAAGATGGAGGCTATCAGAAAACTAAGTACAATTTAATTGCCATAGTTTACTGGTAGGAAACTTAAAAGTAGCATTTGCTTATATTTTCTTTATAAAAGCAACCTAATATTACTGGTATTAATGAAGATATACCAAATAACCTCCTTACTAGTGAGTTTGCTACTTCAGTATATACCAGTGATGGCGAACCTTTTGAGCTCGGCATGTCAGCATTTTGAAAAACCCTAACTTAACTCTGGTGCCGTGTCACATATAGAAATTTTTTGATCTTTGCAACCATAGTAAAACAAAGACTTATATTTTTGATATTTATTTTATATATTTAAATGCCATTTAACAAAGAAAAATCAACCAAAAAAATGAGTTCACATGTCACCTCTGACACGCATGTCATAGGTTCGCCATCACTGGTATATATGTTTACTTACTACAAACTAGAAAGTTTGAGGAAATGATGGCCTCGCCGTTCTCTCATGACTCAGTTGTCTGCCTCTGTAAGCGTGTTCCTCTGACCACTGCCCTCATCATGAATGGGAGGTTCCCCTCAAAAACACAGTCCTCCCAAATCCACACTGCTGAAGTGAAAACCAGTTTTGTTTTGGAACAGAGTACTCCACAGTTTTCAAGCACAAAACTTTCTGTTGGCCTCCTGATCCTTTAACAAAGGAATGTGTGCAAGCCAACATTATTCAGTTTAGTGACCAGTTGGAGGAAGGAAAAAGAAATGCAACATTTATTGACTGCCAACTAGGTGTAAAACAATAAGCTTGAAACACACACACACACATACATGTTCATGTTCATACCCATACATATATATGCGTTAATTCTTCACAGCAACCCATTAAAAGTAATTATTAGTATTGTCCCCAGTATGAAAAGGAATGTTAAACCAAATTAAGCGGGTGCATGCAAGCAACTTGAACCTGTGTCCTTGTTAGAAATGTTTCAAAATCAGCAGACCCTTTAATAATTCTAGTAATGTACAGGCCCTGGTTGAGTAGCTCAGTTGGTTAGAGTGCTGTCCCAATAGGCCAGGGTTGCAGGTTCAATCCTGGTCAGGGCACATGCAAGAATCAACCAATGAATGCATCAGTAAGTAGAACAATAAATCAATGTTTCTCTTCTCTCTTCCTTCCCCTCCCCCATCCCTCCCCCCCTTTAAAAATCACTAAAAGTAATTTTTAAAAATAATTATAATAATACTAGAAGCCCATTGCACAAAGATTCACGGAATAGACCTTCCTTCCCCTGGCTGCCGGCACTGGTTTTCCTACGGCACCCGGGACCCAGGCCTTTGGTCTGGGCGCAGCGAGGCTTGGCTTCTCCACTGCACCCACAGCAGAGAAGCCAAGCCTCTTCAGTCTTCAGTCTTCAGTCTTCAGTCTTCACTCAGGCCTGAGCCTTCAGTCTTTGCTCTGCGCCTGCGTATGCAAATTAACCGCCATCTTTGTTGGGTTAATTTGCATAGTCACTCTGATTGGCTGGTGGGCATAGCGGAGTGACACCAATTTGCATGTTTCTCTTTTATTAGTTTAGATACAAGTGAATATTGTCTTGATAAAGCTTTGTTTTCCTTCTTCCATTCTTTCGCTCTTCCTTCCTTTTTTTTGTTTTGTTTTTTTGCCTAAAAGTTGGGCAGTATCAGATATTGAGAGATATCCTTTTTCTCCCTTGTACTTAAACTTGTAAAAACAGCCATTTCTATTCTCATGGCATGAGTGAAAGCTCTTTCTTGGATAACCCCATCTAGAGGACTTTAGGCTTTTATTGCTAAAGACAGTCTGGTGCAATGGAAAGACTGCTGATCCATAAACAGTGTACTGAATTGAATCCTTCGTCAGTTTGTTTCGTTTTTCCTTTGAGAGTTTCGTTGATCTGTTACTTGAATTGCTTACTCCCTTAACCAAAAGCCCTATCCTATTGTGTCGAGTATCTTCACAGTGCTAATTGTCTGGCCACCTTCTAGGAGCTTATTTCAATAATCGTGTTGGTTTTTATTCAGTAGGGTAGCAGGCACTATTCAGATAGTGAGTGTTTATAAGGGCCAGAAAATCAGACACCTTCTGTGCTGCACTATTCACATTTGTCCTGTGTTACACTTGTGAGGAGCTACACTGGACAAAGTACCTATGTGCATAACTGTAGGTCAACATAACTGTGCTGAGTCCAGCTAGGAAATATCTTTAGCATCATTAACTTCATCTTTAATTATCCATTTCACGGCAGCAGTCACTTACCCCAAAAGTATACATACTGTTACTGGCCAGTAAAGCATGCCATTAGCAATCAAGCAAAGCACTTAGCACTACCCTGTCAGTGCGGAGTGGGAGAGAAGTGTGATGCGTTCCATTGATGGCCTGTTGCACATCATTTTCTTTCTTTTCTTGTACCAGAAACTCTCATTTTGTTAAAGAAACTTCCTTTCTCATAGTTCATGTGATTGGGGGAGTGCACTCTATTCCCAGTTCCAGAAGTTAGTCCTGACTCATCTAAGCTAGTTGGTGCAAGACATTTCCCTGGCAACTGTTAAACTGGTTTGGATCGGCAAAAGACTTTAATTGGACCTAATTGGTCTGAGGGGAAGGACTGGGTTCTTTGGTGAGGAAGAGGTTCTCTTCCTGTCCCATCTAGAAGTAGGTGACCCTAATTTAAAAAGTTGAGAGTTACCTTATAACCACAGGAAATTAGGCTTTCGAATGAATCTGATGTTATTGAATGCATAATTGTTGTATCATGCTGCTGATCAAACCTAAATCTCACCCTTTCCTAGGACTTCCTATTACTTCAAGAAAAATTAATTTGTAACAAATCAAGGTTTCTATTACTTGCAGGTAAAATAATATCTCACTGCTAGAAATGGGAAAAAGAATGCCAGAGAGTGAAGCTGACTGTTGGACATGTGGAGTCCCAGGATGGGAATAGTTTAGTACAGGGCCAGGTTGCTTGAAAGAAGCAGTAGGGCTCAGTCGCTATGGCTCAGTGGTGAGCATTGACCTATGAACCAGGAAATCATGATTCAATCAATTCCTGGTCAGGGCACATGCCCTGGTTGCAGGCTCGATCCCCGGTGGGGGATGTGCAGGAGGCAGCCAATCAATGATTCTCTCTCATCATTTATGTTTCTGTCTCTCTTTCCCTCTCTCTTTCTGAAATCAATAAAAATATGTTTTAAAAAAAGAAGAGTGGGAGCCACCCACTCTGCTCCCACGTGCACCTTTCATTGGCTCGCTAAGCTTCTTGTTTTTTTTTTAGTTTACCACTCAAATTATTTCACATCTCATAGTATTTTATATCCAAGATCAACTTTTTTTTAAAGTCTTTTAAATATTTTCTCTATCGTTTAGCTTCCCTCTGGTATTATACCAGGCTACTTATTCAATTAAGACTTCCTCATTGGGTTAGAGGTATATTTCAGATTATTTAACCTATTTCTCTATATTTCCTGTGTCAGAATATAAAATTATGAATGTCAGTACCATATCTTTTATGTTTCTTAGATATGAGAAGAATTCAGACTTGCAATTCCCTTCTGACAACTGTTCTCATATCCTCAGTTATATCCTGTCCAGTAGGAAGAGAAATCTTTATCAATTTTGATTCTTCTAGGAGTCTTTGTGCTAGGAAAATCTGATTTGATATTATGGGACTGTTTTGGAAATAGAATAGTATTCCTGTATCAAAAGAGATGCACCGTGTTATTAATTCAGTGCTTGTAGCATTTTCAAAGCTAACAAATATAGGTTAGAACAGGAGTAGTTGCCTTTTACTATATACTAAGGTAGCAAAAGATAACCTTTTCTAACTTCATTCTAAGCTCATTAAAAAACAAACAAACAAGGTTATGGGCATTTTTAGTGTAGTTTTTGTAAGCCTGAAGAGATATTTTAAGGTTTAGAATGAGTAATTTGGGTATGTCAAACGTGATAATAAAATCCTTTTAAACGCTATCCAAGCAGGAAATGAATATGCTCTAACATTTGAAAGATTCTGGTAAATGTAAAAACTTTGGGAGTGGGGATGAGGGGAGAAGCACCTGAAGGGAACCAGGACCAAATGTGCTCTTGATAGTTTGCAAAATCTTCAGAGAAAGTGAACATGCTGTACATGTGTTGGGCCCAAGAAGGAGGTGGGGCTTGGTTTGCATACTGGTCTGGTGTTTTCTGAAGCTAGTGCCAATGGAAGGGGAAAGAATTAGCCTGGAAGTATAAATAGTAGGAAAAATAATTATTCACAAAATTTGCGGAAAAAGTTGAAGAAAATTGTAGCCCACACCTGATACCAGTTTTGTTTTGTAATGTGGTATGCTGAGAAATAGCAATAGCTCATATTTATTGGTAATTGTGTACCAGACATTGATTTAAATACTTAGCCCATCTGACCCTTAAAACTGTATAAAACTGTGCTTTCCAGGACAGTAGCCACTAGCCACTGACTATTTAAACTTATATTTAAGTTAATTAAAATTAACTTAATCATTTTCTTAGTTACACTAGCCACATTTCACATACTGAATAACCACATGTGGCTAGTGGCTACTATTTGGACAGTACAGAATAGAACAATTCCATAGTCACAGAAAGTTCTATTAGACTAGAGGCCTGGTGCATGAAATTTGTGCATGGGTAGGGCCCCTAGACCTGGTCGGCGATCAGGACCGATCTGTGGGGCGATCAGCAGGGCATTTGTGGGGGGGGCCCACTGGCACCTGCCTTGGCCAGCCTGGCACCATCTGCTCACCAGTCCCGCCCCCTGCTGCTGCCACCAGTCACCTCCCTCTGTGGGGCTACCAGCAGGGCGACGGGGGTGGGGGGGTGGGGGGGTGGGGGTATGCATCTGCCTTGGCTGGCCTGGGGCCCACGGTCTGGGGCAGCTCCTGCATTGAGCATCTGCCCCCTGGTGGTTAGTGCACATCATAGCGAGCAGTTGAGCAGCCTTAGCATATCATTAGCATATTATGCTTTGATTGGTTCAACAAACGACTGGACACTTAGCATATTAGACTTATTATATAGGATAATGCTGCTATAAGATGTGTATTGTTAACAATCTCTTGTTTGTAAATCAAGAAACAGACCCACACAGGTTAAATAACATACCCAAGGTCACATAACTAGTAAGGAGCAGAATCAGGATTCAGGTCCAGTGTAGCTCCAGACCTTTTGCTCTTTCACCACTATGCTATTCGGCTTATAAAGTCAGTGTGTAATAAAGCAGTGTATGTCTCTGACTCTTATGTTAACAAAATGCACTTATTGCAAAAAAAAATTGTGGGCCATGCTATATTAAATCCTATAATGAGCAAGTTCTTAGAGTTGATTGATGGCCTCAGCTGAATTTTATCTCTTGACTACTTCCCTCCAACTATATCTAAATGCCTGAGTCTCTTCCTTATTTCCTCTCTAGATCAGTGGTTCTCAACCTTGGCTGCACATTAGAATCACCTGGGAATCTTTTTAAAATCCTGATTTCTGGGCCTCATCCTCCGGAAATTCTGTTTCTTTGTTACAATGTT
>NW_005871097.1:4910305-5049193 GCF_000147115.1 Myotis lucifugus
GGTCCTATCAAATAACAAAGAAACAGAATTTCCAGAGGATGAGGCCCAGAAATCAGGATTTTAAAAAGATTCCCAGGTGATTCTAATGTGCAGCCAATGTTGAGAACCACTGCTCCAGATGTCTAGTTTAGAAAACTTACATCTTTAGTACATGAGTACTATATCACTTGAGAAGGAAAGGAGTGGAATTATTTTTTCACCCTTTGCATGCTGTAATCCTCTCAAATGATTTGCTGATGGAAAAACATTTCATCTCTTTAAAGCTATCAGTGGTATATCAAGTGGGAGGGAATATAGAGTTCTTTCATTTGGTCATGTGTTTATCGATATTTCATTATTGTGCCCAGGCATATAACATGTGCTAGAGATATAGAGATACATATGACTCTTCTTTGCTTAATGGGAGAGACAGTGGCACAGTGGATTAAGTGGTAAAATATAATGGCATTTTGCCTGATAATTCAGGAATCATTTGCCAGACCTATGCTGGCCCAGGGAGAAGTGTATACACAAAGAAAGAAGTTCAAACCAGAACACTTGGGACAGTAAAAAGGGGTCTAAAATATTTAAATCATGTGATTTCTAAAATATTTATTGATTGAAAATTTTATTATATTGGTGAACCCATAAAATAATTATATTTAAAAACCTGGAAAACAAAATTTGTTTTAAAATTAAAACAACATATTCATGTACATTAAAGCAAATTATTTCTTTAAATTGATTGTCTGAATTATTTTGCCTGTTTTATTGTGGTAAATACATAACATTGAATTTATCATATTATTTTTAAGTGTACAGTTCAGTAGTGTTAAGTATATTTACGTGGTTGTGCAATAGATCTCTAGAACTTTCTCATCTTGCAAAACTGAAACTCTATACCCATTATACATTAATTTTCACTTCACTTCCTTCCAGACCTTGTTCTACCCTAATAATTCTCAGCCATGGTTGTACCTAAGAATCACCTGAAGACTTCTTAAGGAGATTTGCTGATCCTAATCCTTACCCCAAAGATTCTGATAAAATTGGTCTAGGTTCTGCCTTTGGCCTTTGCATCAGTTTGAAAGGTTCCCACGTAATTCTGATGTACCGCCAGGCTTGAGACTCACCTCATTACAACAAGCACCAAATCAGCTTGACTATTTGAGGGGGCATAACTTAACAAATTTATTTTTGTCAGTGGCCTCTTTCTCTTCATATTGTAATATGCCATGGTTCTCAAGTTGTTTTTTTGTTTTGTTGTTTTTTTTTTATTTTTTACAGAGAGGAAGGGAGAGGGATAGAGAGTTAGAAACATCGATGAGAGAGAAACATCGATCAGCTGCCTCTTGCACACTCCCCACTGGGGATGTGCCCGCAACCAAAGTACATGCCCTTGACTGGAATCGAACCCAGGACCCTTCAATCCGCAAGCCGATGCTCTATCCACTGAGCCAAACCTGTCAGGGCTCAAGTTTTAATGTACATACAAATCATCTTTGGATCTTGTTCAACTCTTTATTCTGATTCAGCAGGTCTAGGGTGGGGCCTGAGACTATGTCTAACAAGTTCACAGGTGATATTAATGCTGTTTTTGAATACCCTATGTTGATTGGCTTAGGTCTGGGTTATGAGAGGGAGACTTTTTATCATTTACTGTTTACCACTCCTTAAATGTGTTTGTCCTAAGCATTTTTTATAGTTTGGATTGTGTTCCCCAAAAAGATATGTTCAAGTCCTAACCCCAAACCTCAAAATGTGACTTTGGAAATACTGTCATTTAAGATGTGATTAATTAACTTGAGATGAGGTCATACTGTAGAGGTATGGGCCCCTAATACAATATGACTGGTGTCCTTATAAGAAGATGTGAAGACAGAGACAAGGAGACTATAATATGACACTGAAGGCAGTGATTGGAGTTACGTAGCTACAAGCCAAGGAATGCCAGAGATTGATAGCAAACCACCAGAAGCTAGGAAGAGGCAAGAAGGGATTCCCCTACAGATTTCAGAGAGCATGGTCCTGCCTACATCTTGATTTCAGATTTCTAAACTCCAGAACTGTGAAACAATACATTTCTATTGTTTTAAGCCACACAATTTGTGGTATTTTTGTTTCAACAGCCCTAGGGAATGAGTATAACAGTTATCCATGACATTAGTTTTAAAAATTAAAAAAATCAAGGGTATTTTGGAGGAAAGAAGATAGGTCATTTTAAGGCAGTGAAAAATAAAACAGTGTGATGTTTGCTTAGGACTATAAATCAGGTGGTTGTTAATATCTACACTAAAAAAAGACAAAGGTGCTAATTGACCATACCTTTGCTACGCCCATCAGCCAATCAGAAGGGTATGCAAATTAACCCAACAAAGATGGCCGTTAAATTTGCATACTGCAGGCGGGGCGGGACAGCGCAATCCACCGCCATCTGGGCCTCCCGTGTGCGACCCGGGGCGGCGGGGCGGGGCAGCGTGATCGGCCGTCTGCCCCGCCGCTGGATCCGAGCCTGCCGTGTGCGACCCAGGGAGCAGGCCTAAGCCAGCAGGTGGTTATCTCCTGAGGGGTCCCAGACTGTGAGAGGGCACAGGTCGGACTGAGGGACACGCCCCCCCATCCCCACCCCTTGCCAGTGCACAAATTTTTGTGCACTGGGCCTCTAGTTAAAGTATAAAATCCTATTAATCTGTCCTCCTAAATATCTTTCAAGTTATCAAGCTTTCTTCCATTTTTCATGGCTACCTCCCTATTCCATGCTACCATTATTTCTTACATGGACTAATTCAGCAGCTTCCTAACTTGTCTCCATATTTTTCACTCTTGCTTTCTTTCCGACCTGTTTTCTAAACTGCAGCTACAGTTGGCAAAGCTCAAATATGATCTACTGAAAAGGCATTCATCATCATTTCATTGTCTCTGTGTTCATTCAGTGGCTTCCCATGACTTTAGAATAAAAGTCAACATCCATATGTGGTATGTAAGGTATGCTGTCATCTAGGCTACTCTTAAGCCTAGCTAGGATATTACTTCTGTCCCTGTTGAGCACTACTAACTAACATTCCATCAATTCTTCAAGCACAGCATGTTGCTTTCCTACCTCAAACTCTGCACATGCGTTTCCCATTACCCAAGCTGCTCTCTCTCCAATCCTACTCTCTTCATCTAGTTTCATGCCCATGTATCCTTTAAACCTCAGGAGTTAATTCACTTCCTCATTGTCCTCTGACCTTCCAAGACCAGGTCAAGTCCCCCTCCTCCCCAGTGTACACTTTTGTAGTATTCCATACTTCTTTCCAGTGACTATAATTAGAATTTAATAGCTAACAATTGTAGGCAGGAACTATAGTGAACTATGATTTGAAATCAGGGCTGTTGACTTCAAAATGGAAAACTCTTAACTTCCTTATGGGTAGGGCCCATTATCTGTCTTGATTACCTTTGTATACCATATAGCATAGTATTTTGCATATAATCGCTGCTTAAATAATAGAGTAATTTTTAAAAAAGAAAACACTAATGAATGAAATGTAGATTTAAGAAATTAAATAGCTAATCTTGGTATGTATGTGGGAGGGGGCAGAATTTCCATATTAAGAACATTGTATTTAATTCTTCTATCACTGATTCCCAGACTTTGATCATGTGGGTAGGAGTAATTGTAAAAATCGGGGAGGCAAGAACAGAACAGAGAATCTAGAAATAGACCCAAGCCATTAAGCTCAATTAATATTTGACAAAGGAGGCAAGAGCATACAACGCAGTCAAGACAGTCTCTTCAATAAATGGTGTTGGGAAAATTGGACAGGTACATGCAAAAAAAAAAAAGAAGCTAGACCACCAATTTACACCATACAAAAGAATAAACTCAAAATGGATAAAAGTCTTAAATTAAATGTAAGTTGTGAAACCGTAAAAATCTTAGAAGAAAACATAGACAGCAAAATTTCAGACTTCTCATGTAGCAGAATTTTCACTACTACATCTGTCAGTGGTCGGCAAACTCATTAGTCAACAGAGCCAAATATCAACAGTACAATGATTGAAATTTCTTTTGAGAGCCAAATTTTTTAAACTTAAACTGTATAGGTAGGTACATTGTTATTAACTTAATTAGGGTACTCCTAAGGTTTAGGAAGAGCCACACTCAAGGGGCCAAAGAGCCGCATACTTACAGTGCGATTGAAACTTCGTGGCCCATGCCATGGGGCCAAAGAGCCACATGTGGCTCGCAAGCCGCGGTTTGCCGACCACTGTCCTAGGGCAAGAGAAACAAAGGAAAAAATAAACAAATGGATTACATCAAAATAAAAAGCTGCACAGTAAAAGAAGCTATTAACAAAATGAAAAGGGAGCTCAATGTATGGGAGAACATATTTGCCCATGATACATCTGCTAGGGGTTAATTTCCAAAATATATAAAAAAAAACCATACAACTAAACAAAAGGGAGATAAAAAAAATCCAATTAAAAACTGGGCAAAGGACCTAAATAGACACTTCTCCAAAGAGGACAGATGATCAAGATATATATGAAAAAAAGTTCATCATTAATCATCAGAGAGATGCAAATTAAAACAAGGTATCACCTCACACCTGCCAGAATGACTACCATCAATAAATCAACAAAAAACAAGTGCTGGCAAGGATGTGGAGAAAAAGGAACCCTAGTATGCTGCTGGTGGGAATGCAGACGGGTGCAGCCACTGTGGAAAACAGTATGGAGTTTCCTCAAAAAATTAAAAATGCAACTTCCATTTGACCCAGTGATCCAACTTATAGGAATATATTCTAAGAATCCTGAAACACCATTCAGAAAGAACATATGCATCCTGTGTTCATAACAGTGCAATTTACAATAGCTAAGATCTGGAAACAGCCCGAGTGCCCATCAGTAGATGAGTGGATAAAAGTTGTGGTACATTTACACCATGGAATACTATGCAGCACTAAAAAAGAAGTATCTCTTTCCCTTTGAGACAGCATGAAGGGACCTGGAGAGTATTATGCTAAGTGAAATAAGCCAGTTAGATAAAGACGAGTATCACATTATCTCACACATATGTGGAAAATAATGAACAAAATAAACTGATGAACAAAATAGATCTAGAGACATAGAAGCATGGAACAGACTGTTGAATCTCAGAGGGAAGGTGGTGGTGAGTGGGTGGTTGGGAAGAAATTAACCAAATAACCTGTATGCATATATGCATAACCCATAGATACACTTCCTAGCGTGGTGATGGCCTGGGGCAGGTGGTGGGTGCTGGCTAGAAGGGGTCAATGGGGATAAAAGGGGACATGTGTGTAATACTTTCAACAAGAAAGACTTTTTTAAAAAAAAGATGTGGAACATTTACACCATGGATTACTATGCAGCTATAAAAAGAAGGATCTCTTACCCTTAAGACAGCATGAAGGGACATGGAGATTATTATGCTATGAGAAATAAGCCAGTCATGATCTCACTTATATGTGGAATCTAATAAAGTAAACTAACGAACTAAATAGATCCAGAAAAATGGAAGCATGGAATAGACTGACCAATCTCAGAGGGAAGTGGGGAGAGGAGGTGGGAAGAGATTAACCAGAGAATTTATATGCATACTAGAGGCCCAGAGCACCAGTGGGGTCCCTTGGAGGTGGGGGGGGGGTCGGGCCAAAACTGGCAGTCCAACATCCCCCAAGGGATGTAGTAGTACACGAAGTGAGGCTCACTGCTGCTCTGCTGTGGTCTCCGCTTGCCTGTCCTAGGGCAATACCAGCGCTCCCATGACCGAGAGGTGGCCATGGTCTTGTGCCCAATCAGTCCTGATGTTAATCCCAATCCCAATCCCAATCCAAATGGGGGAGGGGTGTGCCAGGGGAGTGTCTGCAGGGGAGGCTCATGCATCGGCAGCTGTGTTCATCGCAGCTGTGCTCGCCAGCCATGAGCCCGGCATCTGGCGCCCATCGGTCAACTGAGCGGTGCTCCTGCTGTGGGAGCACACTGACCACCAGGGGGCAGCCCCTGCATTGAGCATCTGCCCCCTGGTGGTCAGTGCAAATCATAGCTACTGGTCGACCGGTCAAATGGTCGCTTAGGCTTTTATATATATAAATATGTATTGCCCATGGTCACAGACAATAGTGAGGTGAAGGCCTGGGGAGGGGCTGGAACTGGGTGGAGGGGCATAATGGGAGGAAAAAGGTGGGAACATCTATAATACTCTCAACAGTAAAGAAAGAAAAACTTTTAATCGTACAAAACAAAATAATTGAGGCCAGCATAGATTTAACAACTTTTTTAATGCTTTATATTTGATATTTTTATATTTTTTATTTTTATTTTGTCATGTAAGGTTAAGTGACACCATCATTTTATAAAACAAAATATATTGATACTAAATATATAATCATAGAATACAGATTTAAACTGAATAAATTTGATTTTGTGAAAAAGTCACAGCATTGGCTGTATTTTCTCAGTCCCATCATGCAAAATACCAATTTGGAAACTTATGGACCAGCACTAGTCAGTGGACATATGCTTAGGAATCATAGATGGGAAGTTTTGAAGGAATTTATGTTGACAGGTGGCATAGTCTGATTTTTCTTTTCTTTTTCTTTTTATTTTTTTGGTATATAATGCAATTTATTTATTTTCTTCTTTTATTGATTAAGTTATTACATATGTGTCCTTATCCCCACGTTACCCTCTATCCCCCCCACTCATGCCCTCACCCCGCTGTTGTCTGTGTCCATTGGTTAGGCCTATATGCTTGCATACAAGTCCTTTGGTTGATCTCTCCCCCTTACCCCAACCCTCCCCTACCTTCCCTATGAGGTTTGACTGATTTTTCTTTTACATAGATGACCTTGTTAGCTGTTTGGATGCTGGAATGTAAGGAACAAAGAGTAGATTCAGGAATAGCAATGAGGAGACAGCTAGAGTGGTCTAGGTAAGAGATGATGTATTGATTTAAATTGGCAAGGGTAAAAATGAAGAAATGTATTGCAGAGATATTGAGGATATATGGTCAACAGGACTTACTTTGTAATTTGTTAATGGTTCTTAAAAGGTGGGGGTCAGAATCACTGGAGTGGAATGTGTGTGTGTGTGTATGCACAGACATACACATTTATGCGTGTACTTGCCCTAGACATGAACCCAAATGGTCAAGGGTAGAACCTGGCTATATGAATTTTTTAAAGCTGCAAATGTGATTTAGATGCTTACCATAAAAACCATGGATAGATGGTCAGAGGATGGAGAGGGAGTAGACAAGGAGGACTCTCAGGTTTTTATTTTGGGTTAATGATATGGGGATTTAGGAGATGAGTAGTTTGAACTCCTTCAATGAATATATCCCATTTTTTTTTATACACTTTATTTTTTATTTTTTTTTAAATTTTTCGCTATAAGTATTACAAAGGGTATTACATAAGTGTCCTTTCCCCCCCCCCCCACCCTTGACAAGCCCCTGCCCTCCCTTACCCCCCAGTGTCTTATGTCCATTAGTTATGGTTATATGGATGCATACAAGTCCTTCGGTTGATCTCTTACTCCCCTCCCTCCTGTCCCCCAACCCTCCCTGGCCTTCCCACTGCAGTTCGACAATCAGTTTGAGGCAGCTCTGCCACTGTATTTATTATTGTTCGAAAGTTTGTAATGGTCTTAATTATCCACGAAAGAGTGAGATCATGTGGTATTTTTCCTTCATTGACTGGCTTGTTTCACTTAGCATAATGCTCTCCAGTTCCATCCATGCTGTTGCAAATGGTAAGAGTTCCTTCTTTTTAACAGCAGCATAGTATTCCATCGTGTAGATGTACCACAGTTTTCTAATCCATTCATCTACTGATGGGCACTTAGGCTGTTTCCAGATCTTAGCTATGGTGAATTGTGCTGCTATGAACATCTGGGTGCATATATCCTTTCTGATTGGTGTTTCTGGTTTCTTGGGATAGAATATATCCCATTTTTATTAAATGGGCTGAACTTAATGAAAGCCATCTTCTTTTCCTACTCAAGTAGTATTTCTTGTACATCCGTATACCTCCTCTGGTACTTTTAGGTACAGAGAGCAGTTACATTTTTTCAAATATTGCAAAGTTCAGTCCAATCTATTGTTTTTAAAATTAGACCATATGAGAAAGAAAATATATCATAATTACAGTAACAACAAAAAAGTATTTAAAACAGGAAATGTGGAATATCTGAATGAAGAAAATATTTAAATACTACTAAGTGATCCCCCAAAGACTAAAAAACAATAATACATATATTCTTAGATAGGAAGACTCAATGTTGTTCAGATGTCAGTTCTCTTTGTTAGTTTATAGATTTAATCCCATCCCAATAAATAAATTCTAAAATTCTTGTGGAAAAATCTGTTAGACCGGAAAGCCATGAAAACTCTCCAAAAGAAAGGCATGGCAGGGAATGGAGAGTCACTCTACTAGGTATTAAGATATATAGTGAAATATCAATAAGTTAAAGTGTGTTTCTAGTGCACAAATAGATAAACACAACGATAGAATAGAAAGTTCAGAAATACGACCAAAAGCATATGAGAACTTAGTTTATTATAATGACGTTCCACTTCAGTGAGGGAAAGATGGTCTTAGAAAATCTGAGTAGTAATCTGGTGGAAAAAGGGAGAATGTGCCATTACTAGGTTCAGTATGATATGGATCAAAATTTCAAGTATAAAAAATGGAAATAAAAATAATGATGATAACAAAGGATAACTTCTGTGTTAACTTGGATGGGGAAGGCTTTATCTGTTTCACAAAATCCAGAAGCAGTAAAATGCAGTCACATTAAAAAAAAAAAGTTATAATGTCTTCATTAAAAAAACAAAATGGCGCGCAGCCGGCATGGCTTCAGTGGGAGCATAGACCTATGTACCAGGAGATCACAGTTGGATTCACAGTTGGATTCACGGTCAAGGGCACATGCCTGGGTTGCGGGCTCAATCCCTGTTAGGGGGTGTGAAGAAGGCAGTCAATCAGTGATTCTCATCATTGACATTTCTCTTTCCCTCTCCCTTCTTCTCTCAAATCAATAAAAATATTTTTTAATGGCATAAAGCAAAAGACAAGATAATACTGGAAAAACAATATCTGTGACATATCTCAAAATAAGGAGTGTCCACAATACACAGAAAAATGTCTAGAAAATGATTAAGAGAAAGAATCTAAAGAAAAGGGGGAAAAACTTTAAAATTTAGTGAAAAAGAATGCAAATAAACATTCAGAAATATATGCAACTTCACACAAATATGCAAAATGAAATGAAATTGCATTGAAAAAATGGTACTTTCATGTAACAGTCAAATGAAGCAGGTTGCCACTGACCCATTCTCCCACTAGACAAAACGGGATACATTACAGAAATCACCTTTTATTTTTTACTTTTTTATTTAGTGGTAAGGATTTTAATATTTGTCTTGTTTTAATTTTTTTAATTTTTCAGAAATCACCTTTTAAAGGATTTGGAGAGCTGTAGAATCAAGGAGTAGGCGGCTTAAAATTACAAAAAAGGAAAAATTGACTTGATAATGGCCAACTCTTTGTTTATCTGAGGGCAGGCTGTGGATCAGGCTTGGTTCAGGCAGAGGGCTTCTGCTTGGGGACAGAAGTCAGCAACCTTTTAGCAGATGTATAGTGCTATAGTGACAAATTGAAACATTAAAGGGTCTTAAATGTGTACAGTTTTCACCTTGGGCTATTTTCATGGTTCTGTGGCTGCACAAGTGGGGAGCTAGCACAAAAACTTCTAAAAGGCATACTGAAATCTCTTTCAGTTGCACAGTGCTGCCAGGGAGGAGCTCTGCTTCAAACATGGCTGGTTTTCCCTTCAAGATATCTGCAAAGTTTTGAAGCTGAATGAAGTAGGAGGCTAAAGGTATAAGATGAAAACTTCTGAGGGCCAGAACAGTCTTTTGTTAGCTTATAGGGCCTAAGAGATCTGTGCTTCTGGAATCTAGGAATAGGAACATACCAGAGTAGATTGAGTTTTACTAACCTTGCAATAATAGGTCTCTGATCAGGCTCAATTTCTGATTGGATTGAGTTAATCAGCTAGTCATCCTAATTGACTAATGAAATAAAGAGACTCTCTTTGCCATGGAACCTCTATGGTTTTTCTGTACACATTGTCTGGCACAATAAAATAATTTCTAGATAGCCCTGGCTGGTTTAGCTCCGTGGATAGAGCATCAGCCTGTGGGCTGAAGGGCACATGCCCAGGTTGCAGGCTTGATCCCCAGTAGGGGGCCTGTAGGAAGCAGTCGATTGATGATTCTCATCATTGATGTTTCCATCTTCCTCTCTCTTCCTCTCTGAAACCAATTAAAATATATTTTAAAATAAAATAATTTCTAGATATGCAAAGAGACAAGGCTATATGACTGGTAATTAAGAGGAAAAATACATATGAACCCACAGATGTTGCTGATATTGAAGTTAGCAGATACGAATTCTAAAGTATGTTCTATAATATATTCAAAATAGAGGAAAAGGACAAAATAGATGAAAAGATAGAAAAATTGAAAACAATTGGAATCTAAATAATCATATAGAAAGATTAGAACTGAAAAGTAATATCTGAAGTTAAAAACTCAGTGTATGAGTTTAGCAGCAGAGGGACATAACAGAATATAGGATTAGTGAATTGGGATATGGGTCAATTAAAAATATTCAAACTGAAGCAGAGAGAGAAAAGATGGAAAAAAGATGTGAGTAAAAGAGACATGTAAGACATACTCAATTGGTTTAACATTTATGTAATTGAAATCCTGGAAGAAAAGAAGGAGCATGAGGCAAAAGCAATATTTGAAGAAGTAATAATTGAGAATATATCAAAAATGGTGAAAGATATCAACTCAGAAGTTCAAGAAACTCAGAAAACTCTAAAAAAATAGGAAATCATACTTATGCACATCATGGAAAAACAGCTGATAAAGCCAAAGCCAATTAGAAAAGCTTAAACGTGGTTAGAAAACAAAGATACATTACCTTCAACAGAACAACAGTGTGTAACTGATGGCTAATTCTTAGCAGAAATAATTGAAACCAGAAAGCAATGAAATTTCATCTTTGAACTGCTTCATTGTCCCAAAACTCCAAGGTTGCAGGATTGATCGCTGGTCAAAGCACATACAAGAATCAACCGATGAATGCATAAATAAGTGGAACAACAAATCGATTTCTCTTTCTCAAATTAGTAAATAAAAAAATAAAGGTGATGACATTTTCAGACAAAGATTAAGGAAATTCATTGCCCACAGGCCTACTCTGAAAGAAATATTATAGGGATTTCTTCAGGCAGGAACAAAATGATACTTTATGGAAACATGAAAATGCAGGAGGGAATGAAGAACAAGAAAAGATATAGTAAATATGCAGAAATAAGTATTTCTCAAAACAATAATTGTCATATCTTAAGTTTAAATTTTTTGCAGAATTTAATGCATGAAAATGGGGATTGACATAACTAAGATGGTGGAGCAGGAGACCCAAGCCTCTGTCCCCCCACAAACGAAAACAGCTCTGGGAGAGCTCAGGAGTCCATTTAAGGAGCTTCAGCAACAGAGTGGAATATCTGCACAAAAAATACATTGCACAGAATGTATCAAAAATGGTGAAAGATATTAACTCAGAAGTTCAAGAAACTCAGAAAACTCTAAAAAAAATTTTAGAGTTTGACACCACCAAAGGAACATACATTTCAATTACGTAAATGTGAGAATATCTGCACAAAAAAGGGAAAGAAGACAGCCAGGACTATCTGCTAACTTTAATTTTGCCTGCAGCATCCCAGTGCCTGGTCAGCACTGCTCAGAGCTCCCTGACCCAAGATCGCCTTGCTGGGGAAAGGAAAACAGGGTGAGCAACGAGCTTCCCTAGCCTCTCAGAACACTGCACAAAAGACCCACTTTGGTTTCACCCCACCCAGAAACTGGCATCGCTGAGACATCTAGAGATGGCTAGGGATAAGGAAAAAAGCCAGGGACTACCAGTGTTAGCCATGTGGTGGGAGTAAATATTGTTTCCAGGTTCTGGTCTGCAGAGGACACCAGCAGCCTTTGTCACTGAGGACCCCAATAGGCCTTGTAGTAAATGCTGTGGACCCCTGCAGCTTTCATCACTGGGTACCTTATCACTGACCCAAGCAGACTGCTCTACAGAAGATCTAAGCAGCTTTTGCCACTGAGGAAACCAACTACCAGCACAGCCTCTGCAGATCCTTCCCAGCACTTACCACTGAGGACCCCACAGGTTTTGCATTTGCAGACACAAGCTGCCTAATTCCCTCCCCATACCCCTTTTCCTCTCCTCAGCCATCATGCTGCAGAACCCCAGGATTTGCACTGGCAACGAGACATGGCCTCAGTGGCTGTGTGGACACATAATGCCAGCTTAGGTTTATGTGGCCAACCTGCCACTACCATGCCCATAACTGCAGTTACCCCTGAGTTCAGGCCCAGCACCTGCTTGTATGCCTGGATACAGCCCAACTCCTGTTACATGACTCCACTGCCATGCACATTCCCACAGTAACCACTACAGCCATGTATCTGCATGGCCCTGGCACCTATATCTAGTGCCCACAACTGAGCATGTGCACACTGCCAGGCACCGTTAAGGACCCTAACATCCATTGCAGGCACCACAGACACCCTGAAGCTCTCACCACAAAGGGTCATTCAGTTGCCAATTTGGAAAACAGCTTCCTGAGCCAATGAGACACCATGCCCCCACCCTACAGACCTGATGCCCCTACTACACTGGGCACCCTACACCACTAGACCAAGGGCCACAGCATGCTCCAGCATACCATGACACACAAGTGAAGGTTTTTTCATACTAAACTTTGTCCATAAATCTGGAAGAGGTAACTGCTTGAAATGTGCAGACCCATAAACTAGGCTACACAGATCATAATGAGTCAGGGAGTCATGACACCGCCAAAGGAACACAATAAACTTCCAGTAACTGACCCCAAAGAAATGAAGATCTGTAATTGCCTGACAAAGAATTCAAAATAATTGTTCTGAAGAAACACAGAGAGCTACAAGAGAACACACAGATGAACATTTTAACAAAATCAGGAATACAGTACAAGGACAAAATGAGAAGTCAACAAAGAGAAAACGTTCAAAAGAACAATCACATTTTTGAGCTGAGAAATACAAAAACTTGAATATGAAATATAACAGAAAGCTTCAACAGCAAACTCCATCGAGCAGAATAAATACTCAGTGAACTAGAAGACAGGTGATTTGAAATTATGCAGTCAGAGGAGAAAAAAGGAAAAAAGAATGAAAAGGAATGAACAAAGCCTGGGGAAAGATATGGACATTCAGGTACATGAAGCTCAAAGGTTTCCAATCAGGCCAACCCAATGAAGACTTCACTGTGATGCATTATAATAAAACTCACATATTAAAGACAAAGATAACATCTTCAATGCATTAATGGAAAAGAGGCCCATCACATACAATGGAACCCCCCTCCCCCTATAAAGCTGATGGAGTTCATCCCTACTAGACCTACTGTATAAGAAATGCCAAAGGGAATTCTTTAAGTAAAAAATGTATATATAAAGCAATCATTAACAGTTCTAAAGGGAGAAATAGATGGTAATAAAGTAATAGTAGAGGACTTTAATATCTCACTTTCAACAATAAATAGATCATTCAGATGAAAATCAGTAAGAGCTTTGAGCCTGCCCTAGCCGATTTGGCTCAGTGGATAGAGCTTTGGCCTGTGGACCAAAGGGTCCTGGGTTTGTTGCCAGTCAAGGTACTTTGGTTGCATGCTCCTCCCTGGTCAGGGCTAGTGCAGGAGGCAACCAATTGATATGTTTCTCTCACATCGGTGTTTCTCTCTGTCTTTCCCTCTCTCCCACTCTCTCTAAAAGATAAATGAAAAAAATATCCTTGGGTGAGGATTAACCCAAAAAAAAAAAAAAAAAAAAAAAAAAAGAGCTTAGAGCCTGAACTGTATTTCAAATGGACCTAACAGTTTTATATATAACAGGAGCAGAATAAACATTCTCAAGGGCTCATGAAATATTCTCCATATGTTAGGCTGAAAAACGAGTCTTAACAAATTTAAGAAGACTGAATAATATCAAGTATTTTTTACAATTACAATGGTATAAGATAAGAAATCAATAACAGGAGGAAATCCTGAAAATTCACAAATATGTTGAGTTTAACACACTCCTGAACAACCAGTGGATCAAAGAAGAAATCAAAAGGGCAATCAGAAAATAAAGAGACAAATGAAAATGGAAACACAATATACAAAAATTTATGGGATGTAGTAAAAGTAGTGCTAAGAGGGTAGTTTATAGCAATAAATGCCTACATTAAGAAAAAATAAAGAGCCTGGCTGGCATGGACTACCAATCAGGAGGTCATGGTTCAATTCCCAGTCAGGGCCTATGCCCGGGTTGCGGGCTCAATTTCTAGTGTGGGGCATGCAGGAGGAAGCCAATAAATATTTCTCTCTCATCATTGATATTTCTCTCGCTCCTTCCCCCTTCCTCTCTGAAATCAATCTATCCTATATAATAAAAGCTAATATGTAAATTGACTGAACTGCAGAACGACTGGTCGCTATGACGTGTACTGACCACCAGGGGGACAGACGCTTAACACAGGAGCTGCCCCCTGATGCTCAGTGTGCTCCCACAGGGGGAACGCTGCTCAGCCAGAAGCCGGGCTCACGGCTGGCGAGCGAGGTGGCAGTGGTGGGATGTCCCCTGAGGGCTCCCCGACTGCTGTCAGAGGGCACAGGCTGGGCTGAGGGACCCTCCCCCCAAATGCACAAATTTTCGTGCACTGGGTCTCTAGTATGTATATAAATTGGATGCAAGTATGTAGTTGGGTGATATTCTTTTTTTGTGTGTTTGTTTGAACTGGAAGTACTGCAATACCAGGTTGATGTATGGAGTGGCTAGTTGGGTGATATTCTTGAATGCAGCCAAAGAGTAAAATAAATAAATAAATAAATAATGGTTTCAAAGCAAAGTTTTTAAAAAAGAAGAAAAAATAAAGATATCAAAAAACAATTTTATACCTTAAGGAACTAAAGACAGCATCAAAGGTCTGGCAGACAACTTTCAATAGGTCTGGTATGAATATCTTGGGAAAGCTTTCTCATCAGATGTCCTCAGTTTCAAATAAATATTTACTTTCTGGTCAACAGATGACATGTAAGTTCTGTCAGGGTTTGGTACTTTCTTCAGAGTGTCACATGAATCCAAGAGTCTATTCCCTGAAGTTTGATGGCACAAAGATTGGTTAGTAGTCACAAAGGTTGGATAGTAGTAAGTGATAGGAACCTTTCTAGCAAAGTTGAAGAGAGTCTTTTTGGAGATGTCTTTTCCAATAAATGAAATCTCCAGGTTGAAAACTTGTCTCACTGGAACATAGTGAAAAGAGTGCTCTACCAGACATGGTTAATTTTAAATAGAAGCAATTTAACCTTTACAGTAATGCAGTATATCTCCTTTATTCAGCTGTGGATCTGTGGATCAAATGAGGCAGGAGTTTGCTAGGAGGACAATGGAAAACATCTAGCTTGTTTTAAACAAGGAGATGGAATGATCTGATTTGTGTTTGGGAAGAGTTACTCTGGCTACCATTTGGAGAGTGGGTTAGAAGGAGCAATACAAAGCAGGCAGAGTTAGGATGTTGCCACAATAACCCAGGTGAAAGATGTGGCCAGGACAAGGTAGTGGCAAAGCCACTGAATGGAAGTGAGAAATATTTTAGCACTCAAAATGACAGAACTCTGTGATGGGATTGCCTGTCTAGGCAGATATTGAATGGAGTGCCTGTGGTAGGTGGTGTCCTTGAAACTGATAATCATTGTCCTATAAAATCTATTGCACTCCTTTAGTTATGTAAATACAAGTGGAGAGTGCACCCATTATCCAATATGGGAAAAGATACTGAAAGTCCATACCTGCTTCCCAAGATTCAAAGTTAAGGAGACCTGTAAACATAGGCTAGAAAGACATCTTCTGAAAACTAGTGGTGTAGATGGGCAATTAGAACTGGTAAATACAATGACTGAAAAAGGGGACTGTTGAACAGGGACCAAGACAAGGGTTTTGGAATATATGGAGGAGAGTTCTCCTTATGGAGCAGGGTTTGGGCAAAGTCTGTGGCTGGTGCTGAAGGCTTCTCCAGGTTATTGTATTATATGATGTTGCAGCCTGAGATGGGTTCTTAACTAGGCTTTCCAGATCATTCAACTGTACAGGACTTGTTGACAACCGGAGAATTGTGTGAGAATTTTGTCAGCTGTTCCCTAGTTGATTCTCTACTTGGTGGTTGTATGAAGAACCAAGACCATCCTTCCCATCTCAATGCCAACCTTTGGATTGGGTAGTGCCTGGAAGTCATGGCAAATTATGGGGAGATGTGAGATAGAGGCATGCCATAGACATGCTGCTACCAGAAGGGGTAGAGCATTGAATACATATAATTGTTCATGTTTGTAGTGTCCTTGTGACGGGGAAACAGGTGCTACTGGTTCTTATTGGGTGTTAGGAGTGAAAGAGAAGGATAAGTCAAGGTTGTTTTTCAGGATTTTGTTATGGGATCTGAGTCAACAATGACACTATTCTCAGACTTGTGGAATTAGTTTCCTGTCCCTGTCTTCCACTTGGCTAGGCTTTTATGTCTCTATCCAGACACCACACAATAACTAGCATTTGCATAGTACTTTACCATTTATCAGGATCTTTCACGTACATTATATACGATGCTTTCCAAAGCCCTGAGAATTCCACTAGGCAGTCCACTATTTCTCTTTTTTATGATAAGAAGATTGAAGCTCAGAGGTGAAGTGAGTTGCTCAAGGTAGTACAGCTAATAAGAATTCCAGTTCTAAATCCAGTTCTTATAATTCAGTCATTTGCTTGTTCACTTATATATCCATTCTTTATTTCTTACACAAATATTTATTGGGTACTTCCTAGATCAGATTTCTCCAAGTGTGTAGAGGTATTGTAAGGGCACAGAGAACTCTATATGAACCAGCTCTGGCACATGGATGATGTGTAGGAGACATCAGGTAGAAGGGAAAGAAAGACACTCCAGGAAACTCCTTTTTCTTTTTCTTTTTTTTTTAAGATAGTGTGAGTCTTTTTCTTTTTAAAAAATATATTTTTATGATTTCAGAAAGGAAGGGAGGGGGAGAGATAGAAACATCAGTGATAAAAGAGAATCATTGATTGGCTGCCTCCTGCACGCCCCACACTGGGGATTGAACCTGCAACCCTGGCATGTGCCCTGGACTGGAATGAATCTGGGACCCTTCAGTCCTCAGGCCAATGCTCTAACCATTGAGCAAAAAACTGGCTAGGACAGAAAATGCTTTTTCTTATTGCATGTTCCATGCTTTTCTGATTTTAGAATCTTGAATGTTACTGAGAGAAGTGTAAAGTTAATGAGATTGAGTTCTACCTTTTATTAAAAAATTAGAGGCCTGGTGCATGAAATTCATGCACGGGGGGGTAGTGTCCCCTCAGCCCAGCCTGCACTCTCTCCGATCTGGGATCCCTTAGGGGATGTCCGACATCCCTCTCACAATCTGGGACTGCTGGCTCCTAACTGTTCACCTGCCTGCATGCCTGATTGTCCCTAACTGCCTCCCCCTGCTGGCCTGGTCAACCCCAACTGCCCCCCTGCCAGCCTGGTCGCCCCTCACTGCCCCCCTGCCAGCCTGGTCACCCCCAACTGCCCCTCCTGCCAGCCTGGTCACCCCCAACTGCCCCCCTCCTGGCCTGGTCGCCCCACGCAGACTTCTGTTCAGTCGTGTGGTCGTCCCTCACTAACCCCCCTGTCAGCCTGGTCGCCCCACGCAGTCTGCTGTTCAGTTGTTTGGTCTCCCTCACTAACCCCCCTGCCAGCCTGGTCTCCCCACACAGCCTGCTATTCAGTTGTTACTGTTACTGTGATGGCATCCTGGACAATTTGCATATTCCTCTATTATTAGTATAGATAGGGAAGAATAAAATATGGACTAAATTGAGGGAGAGCATTGTTTTATGCAAATGGTTATACTTCATGGATCAATTCTTCCTTTAAAGGTCTTTTTTATGTCAACTATTCACTAAAAGGAATTACGTTTCTAAGATAGGCAATTTTCTCTCTTGTTTGAGCCCAGAATACTAAATATTCCTTGAAATTTGGGTAAATAGAAGTTTCATAACTAACAAATGTAAAATCATAATTGTTCACCAGGGTTGCATAAAAATCTATCATTAGAACAGGTGAAAATATGGTGGTCCTTTTGATCTTTAATGGAAAATTTTGTGACATTTCTATGGAAAGAGAAGTTATAAAGTTAGATCTTTCTATCCTAATTCAATTTGGGCACTGCTCCTTTTAAAAGTTACATGGTATAATATGTCATCCATTCATATTGAACTGAATGTCCTCTGAATTTTCTTGCATCCTAATGTATATATCTATTTTATACCTCCACCCATATTTCTTCACAGCAGCTGATGGAAGGCAGACCAACACCAACTTCCTGTCCCAAAGCCCTGCACTGCCTCCAGCACCATCACACTATAAATGGGAAGATTTCTCCATCATTCCAACTGTACCCAGACCCATCTTTCCTTTTCCTTTTAAGGTATGAATCTTGTTACCTTGCTGTTGTTAGTAAAACTAAGATCTTCCTTGAAGAACATATTTAGAAATGGCAAATGAAACTTCTAGGGAATATAATATAATTTTGACTGATCTATCTTGCCATAACCCTGCTCCTACTCCAATCATGTTAAACTTGCGGCCCATGGGCCACATGCAGTCCACAACGAATATTTTCTGCAGCTCAGCCAATATACCAGTATGTAAGAAATGTTTTAATAAAAATTTCGTAACTTATTTTTTACAATATCCTGTTATAAATCATTATTAATAACGAACTACAACATTCGCTAATGACTGATTACTATAATCGTGTTGCATTCATTTCCCTTACGCACAGGTGCACCATTTTTCTCCACTAATACTAGCAGCGAATATTTTAGCAGCCGATTGCCACATCATTAGTCTTGGACTGACTTGTTTGGTGTGCGCAACAAGAAATATTTTGCTTTCGGAGAACAAGAAAAATAGGTTATTTGCGTTACACTTATGCATTTTTGCAGTTATTCAGTATCTGGTAAGTTAATGTTCAAGAAAAAATATTAATTTTTATTAAAACGTTCTATTATTTTATGTTAACGATTACTCGTGTATTTCAGCCCTTTGTATTGAGCATGTTTCTATAAAAATAAACCTACATTTCTATGAAAATTGAAGCTTTTGTTTTTTTGTGGTCCACAGAAACTTAAACCTTGTTTATTTGGCCTGTGTTAGACTTTGAGTTTGACATGCTTGTCCTACTCTATTGTGGTTTAAGAGAGACCTTGCTGCAGGCAGAAGTTTCTGAGGTTGTGACCCTAGCAGTGCACTCTTCCTGGACGGCCCATGTCCCTTGTATCTAGAATGTGAACACCTAGGTCTTTGTCTCAATAAATGTTAGTTGAGTGAATGAGGTCATAGAGTAAACACCTAACCTGTCTGGTTCAGTCTCTTTCCACCTTGGAGGCATTACTTGGAAGGCTTCTCTGTCTCTAGAAATATATTGTTATTGGGATGTCACTGTACATATCTTCCAGGGTGATCTCACTCATTGAAATGGCATGACCTATCATCTATTTATTGGTAAATCCTAAGTTTAAAATTTATAGCCTCTCTCTTCATTCTCCACCCCGCCTCCGTTCTTATCCACTTCTCTCTTCTATTCTTTTATGTCCTCCATAATAATAGACCCTTTACATTCCCAAGAAGAATTCAAGGGCTACCTCAATAACCCTTGAACTCCCTGTTAAGTGCATGTAGAAGAGAGTATAGAGAGTAAACAAATAAAAAATATAGACTTAAACAAAACAAGCAAACAAAAACCAGGTCTCTACGAGTTCTTTAGTGAGGGCCTCTTCTTTGGTGTCCTATCTAATCTTCAGTTTTGTTAGTTCTTCCATCCAACAAATAGCTTCTTGGATCATTGACTCCCCCTCATTTCTCCTTCCCTCCTCCAGTTTCAGTACTTATTTTTTCACATTTTATTTACTATAATAAAACTATTGGTCTCCCTGATTTTGTTTGTTTTGTTTTCTCTATTTTGTTGTACTTCTTAGAAATCTGTTCTTGTCTTGATATCTCATTCTTTCTTTTTTTTATTTTCCTTCTTTCTTGGTGGATAGTATAGAGTGGCTCCACTTTGTGTATGAGCCCATATGCAGTCTACCTCCAGGCACCTGAGTCTGCCATACAAGGGCTTTATGTCACCTGACAACCCTGCTTCCCACCTCTAAAACCCACCCCTAGACCTGTCAGCCTAATGCATAGCCACTAGCCACATGTGTGATTAAACCCTTGAAATTTGTCCTGAAGACCTGAGGAGTTGAATTTTTCATTTATGTAATTTTAATTGATTGCATTTAAAAACTGAAGGAATTGTGTCAATGTGGATGCGAATATTAAGAGAAAATGATTTGGGGCATTTGATTCGTTATAGTAAGACATTTAGGTAATATTCGGAACAACTTGTGTGTGTGAATTCATTTTTTCAGTTGTAAGTTTTATAAATCTAAATTCAGACCAAATATTTCTGATGAATTTAGCATCCACATTAAGATATGCTGTGTAAAATGCATGTTAGCTTTCAGAGACTTAGTATGAGTAAAATAATGTAAAATATCTCATTAATAATTATTGTGTATTGAGTACATATTGAATTAACATTTTGGATATACTGATTTACATAAAATGTATTTTAAAATGAATTTAATCTGTTGCTTCTGCTTTCTATTGGGGCTACTAGAAAATTTCAAATTACATATATGGCACATATTATATTTCTATGAGACTACTATTTTAGAATAATTGGACCATTTTCCTATTCTCTCCTTCCTTCAACTTAGATTTTTTTCAGGGCAGGCTAATTTTTTAATATTTCCCATACCCCCCTCGTCTTCAGAAATAACTCATACTTGTTAGATAACCTGTTAATAAGAATGGCTTAGCAAATGTGATCCAAGCTTCACCCCACTCTAGTATTTTCTAGTGTTGTTCTTAACGTTTGGATCATCCTTGTTTTCTTTTCCAAAGAAAGTTCAGTCACTTGAATCAAGCATCAAGCATCATCCCTCCTTTGACATATTTACCAGATCTAAACTACTATTTTTTGAGCAATACAAAGGCTCAGTAAGGATTAATAAAACTAGGGCTTTAGCTTCAATTCTGCCTCACTGGGCACCTGGCTTTGGACAAGTACACTTCACCTTTCGGGGATTGACTTTCTGCATCTAGAAAACAGATTAGGTAATCTCTAAGGTATATTGCAAGTCACATATTTTATAAGCCTGTGATGGAAATCTTTCTCAAATGCCTTACACACTACTCCAAATTTTTAAAAATAGAATATGCTGAATAGAAATTATCATTTAAAAAAATGTCAAAGTCATTATTAGGGATGTCAATTATTATACACTGACAGTGTAATGCGGCTAAGGGGTTATTGTGATGTGTGTGGCTGCTTACTTTTCAGATCATGTGGCTTTTATTTTTAATTAATGTCTGCCTTTTAATTTCCTCTTTTGATGTCAGACTGTCCCGGGTCAATTATTGCTGACGCTAGCCCTGCCTATATTAATAGCTTCTGTGTCTTCATCTCACCTAGTTTAGGACTTCTAACCTAAGATGATGGGGAGAAGCCCAGTAATGTTAAGCTTGTTTGACTTATGTCTGAAATTGGTCATTTAGTCACTCAGCAGCCATTTATTGGGTGCCTGCACCTGTGTGCAAGGCACAAGATAGTGCAGGGGGTGAAGAAGAAATAATTTATAAGCCATTCTAATAACCTTGGGAGACGTCACAATTATAAAAGTATGTAAAGTTTAGTGCAGGGCTTCTGCGGGCCTTTTTCTTCACTTTTCAGTTTCTGGTCCCTTTACTGGTGGCTAAATTTCCCAGACAAATCATCTATAGATAATAGAGGGCTTAATAGTAATAATGGTTAACACAGTGAGGATTTCTTACAGGAATATTCAAAGAGACAAGTAGAACAGAACAGAAAGTATGGAAATAGACCATATATATGTAGGTCTTGGGCATTTACAGAAGTAGTTTCTCAAAACAGAGAGAAAAGGATGGATTATTTAGTGTCTCATTTAATTCCTACAATAAGCTTGTGAGCCAGGTAACATTGTTCCCCCATTCTAGAGATAAGGTAAAAGGAGAGTCAGAGATCTGCCCAAAGTACCAGAGGTAGATCTGGGGGGAGAAAATATATTTTATTATATTTGGTCTATTTCTACCAGTGCTCAATTATTGGGTCATTTCATGTGTAAAATGGCCTGAACCCTGCCTGGTGGTCAAAGGAAGCAAATAGGAAAGTGGTTCTTAAACAGGAATAATTTTACCCCCCAGTGTAAAATGTAGGGAGATGGTTTTGATTTTGACAACTGGAGTGGGAAGGCTGCTTTTGTCATCTAGTGGGTAGAGACCAGGGATATTGCTAAATATCCTGCAATACAGGACAGTGCCCCAAGAATGATCTGACAGTAAATGTCAATAGTGCCAAGATTGAGAAACCTTATCCTATATAATAAAAGCCTAATATGCTAAGTGTCCAGTCGTCCGGTTGGCCGTTCAACCAATCAAAACGTAATATGCTAATGATAAGCTAAGGCCGCTCAACCGCTCGCTGTGATGTGCACTGACCACCAGAGGGCAGAAAGTCAACCGGTCAACCAGTCGCTACGACGTGCACTGACCACCAGGGGGCAGACATTCCTACCGGTAGGTTAGCTTGCTGCTGGGGTCCGGCCTATTGGGACTGAGCGAGATGGGCTGAACACTCTCTGGAGCCCTCCTGTGGCCCCTCCCTGGCTGGCCAACCTCCC
Source organism: Myotis lucifugus (assembly GCF_000147115.1). Lineage (NCBI taxonomy): Eukaryota > Metazoa > Chordata > Mammalia > Chiroptera > Vespertilionidae > Myotis > Myotis lucifugus. Next base: position 4,933,259 of record NW_005871097.1, read on the forward strand.
GTGTCCCTCCTCGGCCCTGATTGTGCACAGGTGGGGTCCCTTGGCCTGGCCTGCGCCCTCTCGCAGTCCGGGACCCCTCGGGGGATGTCAGAAAGCCAGTTTTGGCCTGATCCTGCAGGTCAGGCCAAGGGACCCCACTGGTGCATGAATTCGTGCACCGGACCTCTAATAACAGATAAAAGAAAGCTCTTAATCCTTTACTAGTAATGTGGGTTGGATTAAAATAAATAATTTATTTGAAGTCCAATTTTTTTCTTCATCACACCATACTGAAGCAATAAACAAATGGGAGAAAGGTGGGAAAAAGCTACTGATGCTTAAACCCTCTTCATTTTATCTTTCTTATGGGACAGGGAAAATCTAAAGATTTGCTACATATTTGTAGTAGACATAATTAATGTTTCCCATCAAGATTTCTGATCCTTTTTTGGGGGGACAGGGGCATATGCCCTCTTGAAGTTAAGGGCAGTCATGTGACTGAAATGTGAGTTATGCATGAAAGCCAGTTCCTGATTTTCCATGCTTTCTTCCTAGGCCACAGCAACCGTGGGAGTGTATGTTGGTATGGAGAAACCATCAAACCTAAACAATGTGGACACTGTGCCTATGCATGGAGATCAGCAATTCTGCCTGGTCTCCCAGATCTGCTAACGACATTGTATGAGTAAGAAATAATATTTTGTTATGCTACACCATTGAGAATTTTAGATTATTACTGTAGTGCTCTCTAAATTATCCTAATACATCCAAGTTAATTAGCAAGGACCTTGGAATTCTTGAACACCCAAAATTTCTAGGGTGTTGCTTCTGCCTTGGGAATCAGGATATAGTAATATGTCACATACATATTCCTTTACACTGCTTTCTCAAATTCTGATTAGCACTGAGGTCCTAGAAAGATGTTCATCTCTATAAAACTCCAGTGCCCCTGCAGTAAGCACCAAATGTTCTCACATATACTTGTTGGGACTGTGTGTGAAGGACTATGTTTTTTGGCTTTGGAAATATATTTTATGTCTGAAATGATTTCTGTTGGCATCAAAATATGTCCTGAATGGTGACATCCCAAGCTTGATGACTTTTACCTGCTTATTATATAAATTCTATTATGTAATATATGATATAAATTTTATTTAGTTTCCTGAATTTCTAAATTAGAAATTGTGAAAATTCTAGGACAGTGGTAAGCAACCTCTCCCTCTTCTCTTCCACACACTTTACTCTCTCCTTGTCCCTAATTTGAATCAATACCATGTCATTATTTCTGTGACCTGTTGGAAACAGTATACCTATTTTTTTGTAAGTTAAGGATCCAGAGACTAAAGACAAATCTTTTAAAGTTGTCATTAGTTAACTTGTAACATTACTTACACCTGCAATCCAATGTGATTTTTACCAACCCCTTTCTGTAAGTATATCCATTTTAACTAGCATATTTATTATTGCATTTATTTACTTACTCAAAAGTATTTATTTACTTTATAGCAATCCTATAACTTCATTGAATGATTTCCAACTATAACCTAAGGGTCAGCTGCTTAGAAGTCCCTTGTACTTTCTGTCTTATGGGAGTTGTGTCTCCTTTCCCTCTGATGTCAATTAAACTGCCCTAAGACACAGTCCCTCAGGTAGTAGAAAATTTAAGTTGACAAAGGGACATATAAAAGCTACTAAAAAGTAAGGACTGGCCCTGACTGGTTTTACTCAGTGGGTAGAGCATCGGCCTGCAGACTGAAGGGTCGCAGGTTTGGTTCTGCCCAAGGGCACATACCTTGGTTTCAGGCTCAATACACAGCCCCTGTCGGGCACATGCGGGAGGCAACCAATCAATGTGTCTCTCACATTGATGTTTCTCTCTCACTCTCTCTCCCCCTCCTTTCCACTCTTTCTAAAAATAAATGGAAAAATATACTTGAGTGAAGATTATAAAAAAAAATTTTTTTTAAAGGTCAGGATTAGACTTCAGGTGGAATCAGGACTGGAGCTATAACTTAGGGAAATAGAAGTCTCATCCATTTTGCCAAACTGCAGCCTTTGATTTCTTAGCTCTGTTAAGTAGGGTGGAACTGAGAACCAGAATCTAGCATTTTAAACTTACTCTACTTCTACAAGGCATCCTGTCAAAATTTGCAGAGGCAGGTAGCTCTTTCGCAATCTATAAAGTGATTGAGGTGAGTAATGAACTTGGGAAAAAGGATGAAATCTAATCCATATCAGCAGAATTATATCTTTATCTATGTATGCCATGGATGGAAAACAAGCATGATATTTGAAGCCAGAAATGTGCTAAATTTTCACTTCTGATGCTTTATTTTTTTCTTAATATAACTTTACTGATGTCTACATGATGCTCCTCTCCCTCCCCAAAAACCTTGGCAGGAATTTCTTCTTTCTAACATTCCTCCACCTCCAACCACTGTCTTCCCCCTCCCCCCCTCCCCCCCACACACCCAAAGCATTATTACCAAGTAATGTAACTCAGAAAGCCATTTCAAAATGTAATTTCTTTATTGGTAAAGAAACACATGTGATCAATATTTAAAAACACAAATATATTTTTAAATATTGAGTGATGAAGGGAATTCCTACAGTCTTTCAGACAATAGATTAAACTGGAGTCTTATTATGCAGCTAGAGGCCCAGTGCACGAAACTCGTGCGCGGGTGGGGTCCGTGGGCCTGGCCAGTGATCAGGGCCGATGGGGGCCTTCTGGCTGCCAACCTGGGCCTTCCTCCTGGCTGCTGGCCAGGGCCTGCAGGACGGAGAGAGGGACCAGGGGAGGTTGGCCAGCCACAGGAGGTTGGCTGTGGGAGCACACTGACCACCAGGGGGCAGCTCCTGCATTGAGCATCTGCCCCCTGATGGTCAGTGTGCATCATAGCGACTGGTCGTTCTAGTCGTTCGAGTTGTTCCGGTTGTTCTGGTGTTCTGGTTGTTCTGACATTCCGGTCGCTTAGGCTTTTATATATATAGATAACATTTGCTGGCACCAAGTTTATTGCTGAAATCTAAGTAGCATCTCTGCTTTGCCCTGGCTGATCTGCACATCTTGTCTCTAAAAATAAAAGTCACTCCTTTAAGGGGAACACCAGCCTGAATCATTCATAACCAGATCCTCTTGGTGTATACAAATACAGGATGTCCCAAAAAAAATGTATACACACTTTAACAGCTTGTAGCTCAATTTTGAAAATTAAATGTGTTTTAATAAACACTGTCTTTATACTTATTCAAAGTGTGTGTATATATTTTTTGGACACCCTATAGTAGGTTTTTTGGAGTCACACAAATTCATGAGGTCAGCACCATGGAATGGCCAAATAGACTCTTTTCCACTAATGCAAACATCTTGGCTCTCAAAATGAAGGTTGGTTGTTGTATACTAAAATGAAGAAAATTTATTCAAGTCTCTGCAGTACCTAGACCAGAATATACTAGCATAGGTGCCCTAATTTTTAGAAATTCTTGTATTCAGTTTATACTGAATCTTTTCTCCTTCTGAAATACATTTCCAAGGACTATGGTAGAAACCACTGTCTGGTGACTTGAAAGGAAAGGATTGACTGACTGAAGGCCTGTCATTTCTTGGGTTGTTTGATTGCACTTCAGCTTAGAAAACAAAAGAAAAGAGACTACTGCCCTAGCTGGTTTGGCTCAGTGGATAGAGCATTGGCCTGGGGACTGAAGGGTCCCGGTTCTATTCCAGTCAAGGGCACAAGCCTGGGTTGTATGCTCGATCCCCAGTAGGGGGCGTGCAGGAGGCAGCCAATCAATGATACTCTCTCATCATTGATGTTTCTATATCTCTCTCCCTTTCCCTTCCTCTCTGAAATCAATAAAAATATATTTTTTAAAAAAAGAAAAGAAAAGAGACTGCCATATCCAGTTACCTGACATGGATAGGCTTTTGGAAACTGAAACTTTAAACAAAACCAATTTGTAGGTAGACTGGTTGATATCAACAAGAGTTAAGTTCCTACACCATAGATCTGGTCACAAAAACATCACCAAACTTCTAAATAAAGAACCAAACACTCCTAATATGAAACATTGAAATAAATGTGAGATATACATATATTTAAGAAAGATAGATAAAAACAGGAAAGAGAGTTCTTTTTCAACCAGCTTATTCCAGTTCAGTGCTGTGGTGGCCAGAGCTTCTTGAGACACTGCAGTTCACAAGGTGGGAACCCACCCTGGAAAGGACGCCTGTCCATCTCAGGGCCACTCACACCCACCACATTCATTTAGACTGTGGCAGTGTAGACACAACAGTTTACCTCACAATCACATCTCTGGGGTGTGGGAGGAAACCAGAGTCTCCAGGAAAAAAACCCAGGCAGACATGAGGACATGAGGAGAATGTGCAAACTCCACACACAGTGGCTCCTGTCTGGGATTGATTTTTTTTTTCTCATCAACATTACAAGGAAATGATGTTGAATGAAAAAGATGTTATTTGAGGACCTGCTGTACATGCTTGCATGTCGACAGAGATTGACAATGCAGCTCAATTCTCACTCTTCCAAGAGCTAAATAAAACTGCCTAATTAACAGAGCACGAACTCAGACACTGGAACAACCTATGACAGTTTGGTCCTAGCAGCTTTGGTCCTAGGGATTTGGAAGCCTGTTCTATGGCTCCACCATTTGAGACCATTTCCAGCAGTCGTGCTTGTGCTCTGGTAATTTCCACCGCTGTGACTGCTTACTGCGCATATCAAACTGACTGACAATTAGTGTCTGAGTGTGTAAACAAAACCCATGCAGAATTTAAATCCCTTACTAATGTGTGGTGATGTTTGTCAAGAAAATACTGTTGTTTCTACTCCATTAAATTCCACTTGCAAAAATGTTGTTTGGTATTTTTGCAGCCATGTGAGAGGGGAAAAGAGGAAATTAGAGATCAAGGCGGATGTAAACAGGCCAAAATATTAAGTACTATAACTGTCACATATGTCTTAAACCAAGTTTAAGTGAAATTATTTGCTTGCATAGTTAATTGAATCTAATTGTTTATTAAATCAACACATTTATATCTTGCTTCCCAAGCAGATACAGAATACAGTATATACAGTATAGGTTCAATGCAAGGGGAGATTTCAGCTAGTCAGTATCTATCTTTGATACTTCCTGTATTTGTTTCCTAGTGCTGTTGTAACAAAGTACCACAAACAGGGTGGCTTAAGCAGTAGAGATTATTCTTTCACAGTTCTGGAGGCTAGAAGTCTAAAATCAAGGTGTCAGTAATACCATGCTCTCTCAAACACCCTAAGGGAGGATCTTTCTTTGTTTCTTGCTAACTTCTGGCGGTGGCTGGCAGTCCTTGGCTTGCCTTGGCTTCAAGATGCATCGCTCCAATCTCTGCCTCTGTCTTCACATGCCAATTTCCTTATGTATCTCTTCTTTACATGTTTTCTCTGTGCCTTTCAATCCAGGCTGATAGTGTTTTCACTGGTATAAAATTCTCTCAAAAATTTGTCAGTCTCCTGGTAAAATTCACAGGAGTAGGAGCCATTAGACATGAGAGTCCTCCACAGATCTTTTCTGGATAACCCCATCTCTGTTCCTGGCTTATGCCAAGGTGGTTGATTGGATCCATAAATCATATCTAAATAGGCTGAGAATTTTCCAAATCAAGTGCTGGTTTCTGTTTGCTTAACAATTCCTTCTCAATTCATCCCTTTCCTTTAACATTTTATTATAAGCAACAAGGAGAAACCAGGCAATACCTTCCACTTTTTCTTTGGGAATCTCCTCAAACACCCAAGTTTATCACTTACAAGTTCTACTTTCTATAAAACTTTAGGACGATTCAACCAAGTTCTTTGCCATTTTATAACAAATATTGCATTTTCTGCAGTGTCCAGTAACATTTTCCTCATTTCCAGCTGAGACCTCACTAGAAGTACCTTTAATGTTCATATTTCTACCCGCATCCTGTTCGTGATGGTATATGGAATTCTCTGAGATAATAGAAGCTTTCACCCTAACCGGTTTGGCTCAGTGGATTTTGCGTCAGCCTGCAGACTGAGGGGTCCCAGGTTCAATTCTGGTCAAGGGCATGTACCTTGGTTGTGGGCACATCCCCAGTGGGGAGTGTGCAGGAGGCAGCTGATCGATGTTTCTCTCTCATCAATGTTTCTGACTCTCTATCCCTCTCCCTTCCTCACTATAAAAAAAAATCAATAAAATATAAATTTTTTAAAAAATATAAGCTTTCTCTACTGTTTCCTCACTTCTATCTTAGCCTTTACCCGAATCACCTTCAATGCCCATATTCCTACCAACCATCTATCTCTTCAAGGCAATCTAGGCTTTTTCTGTCAAGCTCCTCAAAATTCGCCAATTCCAGACCCATTGCCATATTTTCAGGTATTTGTTATAGCAGCATCCCACTTCCAAGTACCAAAACTTGTATGAGTCAGGGATCTCCAGAGAAACAGAACTAGTACAATATATACAGATGCATTTATCTGTATTCATACTAGTATCCATATATATATGAAGGGATTTGTTTGGAGGAATTGGCTCACATGTTTATAGGTGCTGGCAAGTCCAAAATTTGTGGTGCAGTCTGGCAGTATCAAAACTCAGCCAAGAGTTTATGTTACAGTCTCAAGGCAGAATTTCTTCATCTTTGAGAAGCCTCAGTTTTTGCACTTAAGGCCTTCAATTGATTAGATGAGACCCAACCACATTATAGGGTAGTCTCTTTTACTTAAAGTCAACTGATTGTAGATGTTAATCACATCTATAAAATACCTTCACAGCAACATCTTAATTAGTGTTTGAATAAATTACTGGTCACTATAGCCTAGCTAAGTTGATAAATAAAACTAACCATCATACTTCCAAAGGCAGAGTTGGTCACATTCTGTCATAAATTATCAATAAGGATCTGATCCTTTATAAGCTCGAAATAATGCTTATTTATGCTTTTATTTGTAAGTTTTAAGCTTCATACTTAGCCAGAAGTCTCTTGTACAGCAGGTCCTCTAATAATGTAATTTTATTATAATGTTGACGAGATGCTGTTGGAACTTAACTCTTGCCTGTTTCAATTAGCCTACGGTAAAATTAGTTCATTATACATTGCTTTGTTTAACATCACAGAACCTATCGATGACATTGAGGACTTACTGTATTTGGTTTATTTTATATCCTTGCTTTGTAATATATATGATTTTGGAAATGTTAGTTATTAAATGCTCTTCTCTTGAGTACTATACCTCTATGTAAAACATAATGCTTATTTTTTACATTAAGAAAACTATTTTAAATTTAAAAATTTCTTTAATGAGGTTGAGTGATCTATCAGAGGAAGTTTTCACACCCACTTGCATGATATGGTATAACATATCATGCAAGTCACAGGGATATGTGCTTGCTCACTAAGGCCTTAAAATATTAAGAGACACAAGAGTGGCTGAAGATGATAGAGGAAATGCTTGGCAACTCATGGGAGTTACATTAAGAGCTTTTAAAAATCACAACACAACCCAATTAAATCAGAAGGTCCAGGGGTAGTAACTAGGTGTCAGTATTTTTAAAGCTCCCCAGATATTGTGGTTTAAAAATATACCCACAAATTTTTTGATATTCCTTTCCTTAAGAGGTAAAATTTTCCTCCCTCCGTGAGAGTGGGCTGGACTTGGCGACTTGTTTCTATAAAAAGCATATGGTGGCAGTGATTTCCAAAACTAGGTCATGCAATATTTGAGCCTTTCTCCTGACTTTCTCTCTTGAATCATGTATTTTGGGAGAAGCCAGCTACCATGGCCATGAGGACACTCAAGCGGCCCTATAGAGAGTCCCATCTTGTAAGGAACTGAGGCCTCCTACAAACAGCTAGCAAGGATCTGAGGCATTTGTAAAGGTTAATTTTATGTGTCAACTTGTCTAGGCTACAGGGTGCCCAGAAATTTGGACAAACATTATTCTGGGCATGTCTGTGAAAGTGTTTCTTGATGAGATTAACATTTGAATGGGTAGACTGAGTACAACATAGTGCCCTCCCTAATGATGAACCTCATCCAATCAATTGGAGACTTGAAAAGAACAACAAGACTAAGAGGGAACTCCTCTTGTTTATGTGTTTGAGCTGGAACATCAGTCTTTTCTTGCCTTCTTACTTGAATGGAAGCATCTGTTCTTCTGAAGCATGTAATTCATCTGCTTATACACAAGACACATTTTAACAATGTCCAGAGGATCCCAATAGCCCTTGAAACTTCTGCAGGCCATCCAAAGTGCTTACCAAGGACCATGCAGTTGTCAATGCTGTAGACTTCAGTAGCCTGAGCTAATGTATAACCACAGCCCCCTAGACCAGTGGTCAGCAAACTCATTTGTCAACAGAGCCAAATATCAACAGTATAACGATTGAAATTTCTTTTGAGAGCCAAATTTTTTAAACTTAAACTATATAGGTAGGTACATTGTTATTAACTTAATTAGGGTACTCCTAAGCTGGCCTTTGCTAAAAATGTCCTCAATCTGAGGGGTCGACCTCAGCGAATGTACCCCAACTTCTTCTAATGCCACTTTTTCAAAATAGACTCGCCCAGGCCGAAAACCGACTTCTGCGCATGGGCCACGAAGTTTCAATCGCACTGTACGTGCGCGCCCGCACGTGGTATTTTGTGGAAGAGCCACACTCAAGGGGCCAAAGAGCCGCATGTGGCTCATGAGCTGCGGTTTGCTGACCACTGCCCTAGACCCAGCGTTGCCACACACCCCTGCACATGGCACTTGGCACCACTACACTCAGGGTCACAGCATACTTCATCATGTTCCCACCCATAAATGGAGGTCTTTCCTTACTGAAGTCAGATAATAAAGTCTGGAAGAGGTGCCTGACTACTTCAAACGTACAGATACCTATGGCAGGCTGTAGGAATCACAAAGAATCAGGGAAACATGACTCCACCAAAGGAACAAAGTAAACTTCCAGCAACTGACCTGAAAGAAATGGAGATACAAAAAACTGCGTGACAGAAAATTCAAAATAATTGTTCTAAGAATGCTCAGAGTAAACTACTAGACAACACTGATAAACAATGGATGAAATCAGGAAAATAATATAGGAACAAAATTACAAACTCAACAAAAAGATAAAAAGCAAACAAAAAAAATAAAAATAAAATTTGGAGCTGATAGAAACAATGACTGAACTGAAATTCAATAGAGAGCTTCAACATAGATAGGACCAAAGAGATGAAAGCATCAGTCATCTCAAAGATAGATCATTTGAAATTATCCAACCAAAGGAACAGAAAGAAAAAGGAATGAAAATAAATGAAGAAAGTCCATGGTCCTTAGCAACACCATTAAGAGAAATAATGTATGTATCATTGGAGGCTCTGAAGATAAAGAGAAAAAAGGGGTATAAAGCTTATTTAAAGAAATAATGGCTGAGACCTTCCAAAACCTAATGAGAGACTTGGAAATCCAATTACATGAAACTAATAGCACCCCAAGATTTCAATCCAAAACAATCTTCTCCAACACACTCTTTACTAAAACTATCTAAAATAAAAAATAAAGAGAAAAATTTTATAGCAACAAAAGAAACAATTCTTTCATAAAAGGGAACTCCCATAAAGCTATCACAGGATTCCTCAGCAGAAACCTTGCAGGCCAGGAGAGAATGGAATGATATATTCAAAGTGCTGAAAGAAAAAGAAACACTGCCAGATAAGAATATTTTACCCAGCAAAGTTGTCATTCAGAAATGAAGGAAAGATAAAGACTTTAGCTGATAAACAAAAACTAAGAGAGCTTATCTTCACTAGTCCTGCCTCATAGGAAATGCTGAAAGGCCTTCTAGCTGAAATGAAAGTACACAAACCAGTAATATGAATACATATTAAAATATACAATGCTCTGGTAAAGATACATTTATAGTTAAATTCAAGTACTCTAATACTATAATATGGTGGGGTATTAACCACTTAACTCTAGTAGAAAGGTTAAAGACCATAAGTATTTAAAGTGGCTATAGCTACAATAATTTGTTAATGGTTGCACAATACAAAAAGATTTAAATTGTGATATCAAAAACACAATGTTGGAGTAGGAGTTAAAGGATAATATTTTGTATTCAATCAAAGTTAAGTTCTTGTCAGCTTAAAATAGACTTCTATATCTATAAGATATTTCAAGTAAGCCTCAGGGCAAAACTCTATAGTAGTTACACATAAAATTAAGAGAAGTGAATCAAAGTATACCACTAGGGAAAATTGTCAGCTCACAAAGGAAGACAGCAAGAGAGGAAGAAAAGAACTACAAAACAGCCAGAAAACAATGAACAAGATGGCAATAATAAGTCCTTACCCATCTAATTACTTTAAATATAAGTAGATTTTAACCAAAAGGCACAGAGTGGCTGGATGGATAGAAAACCAAGATCTAACTATATTCTTCCTGCAAGAAATTATTTCAGCTTCAAGGACATAGGTTGAAAGTGAGAAATGGAAAATAATATTCCATGAAAATAGAAACTAAAAGAGAGCAGGTGTAGCTATAGTTATATTAGACAAAACAGACTTTAAATCAAATATTGTAATAAGAGACAAAGAAGGTCATTATCCCTATATAATAAAAGGGTAATATGCAAATAGACTGAACGGCAGAACAACCGAACAACCAATCAAAGCATAATATGCTAATGATACGCTAAGGCTGCTCAACCGCTCGCTATGACATGCACCGACCACCAGGGGGCAGATGCTCTGATCAGTAGGTTAGCTTGCTGCTGGGGTCCACCTGATCGGGACTGAGCAAGATGGGCCAGACATGTCCTGGAGCCCTCCGGTAGTCCCTCCCTGATCATGCATCGGTGGAGTCCCTCAGCCTGGCCTGCACCCTCTGGCAACCCGGGACCCCTTGCCGATTTCAGCCCAATCCCGCAGGCCGCTCTCCTTGGAAGGGTGCCAGATGCAGGGCTCATGGCTGGTGAGTGCTGCTGCAGCAGCACGAGCCTCTCCTGCCCTGGACTGATTGGGCGCAAGCCTGCAGCAGGCACAGTGGGGCCAGGATGAGCGGGAGTGGCAGATAGGAGCTGCAGGTGGCGTTGGACTGCGGGTTTCAACCCCATCCCCACAGGCCACCCAGAGGGACCCCACCCGTGCATGAATTCATGCACCGGGCCTCTAGTATAATGATAAAGGGATCAATTTATCAAGAGGATATAACAATTGTAAATATATAACCACCCAGTATTGGAGCACCTAAATATGTTAAGCAAATACTAACAGATCTGAAGGGAATAATAGATAACAATACAATAATAGTAGGTGACTTCAATATCTAACTTTCGAAATAATCTAAATGTCCATCGATAGATGAATGAATTAAAAAATGTGGTAGGTATGTATGCAATGCAGTATTATTCAGTCATTAAAAAGAAGGAAATACAGCCACTTATGACAACAGGGATAGACTTGGGGCATTATTCTAAGTGAAATAAGTCAGACATAAATACTATATGATATCACTTTTATAAAGAATCTAAAAACATGGAACTTAATAGAAACAAAGTCGAATGCTGGTTGTCAGGCTCTGAGGTGTGGAGGAAATTGAGAGATGATAGTCATAGCTCAAACTTTGAATTACAAGATGAGCAAGTTCTGGGGATGTAATATACTGCATGGTGACTATAGTTAACAATCCTGTGTTGTATACTTGAAAACCGCTATGAGAGTAGAGCTTTGATGTTCTCACTATAACAACAATGACAACAAATTGGTAATTATGTGAGTTGAAGGATGTGTTAAAGATGGTAAACATTTTGTAATATACATGTGTATTGAATCATCACATTGTATACCTTAAATTTACACAATGTGGTATATCAATTATATTTCAATAAAGCTGAAAAAAGAGGTAAAGACAATGCATATTAGAAAAAGTCTGTACTTTAAATTCCATTTCCAACAACACAAAAATATTTAGATTGTTACATCAAAACCTAAATGGCACATTTCCTTTTTTTAATTTACAGTATTATAAGTGGAAATATTATTTATGACAAAATGTCTAGATTACTTCCCTTACTTTTTGTGTATTTAACTCAACAAATTACAACTCCTTTTATAATGATGCCATGTGTTTAATTTTTTACATGATGCATTGATATTGAAACCCACCCTCTGATTTTCTGATTTCTGTTAGGAGGGACAGGTCAGCCAGGTGGGGAGGGAGAATTAGGTTCTAACCAAAGTAGGGCATGATAAAGTGACTGGCTTACATGGAGAACCTTGCTTTTTCTTCAGTTCAAACATATTCAGCGTCTTGAGAAAGACCTCTTGCTAATTTGTGCACATATTTCTTTTGAGATTGATGCTTTTGGAAGGAAAGTACAAAATGACAGTGTCTGAGAGCAGTGCTTTTAGCAAGATATTCCTGACCCAGTTAAAGAAGTTAAAGAATATCAAATTTCAGGGAAAAACCCATGTTTCCAATTTCCTCAGCAGTTCTATGACACATATTTAGTGAATTTATAACAATTTTTAAACCTTTTCCAATATAAAATATTATGAATATAAATGTAAGATTTTTAGGTATAATATAGTTGTCATCCATTTTTTTATATCATTCTTACCCTAGATGGAAACTGCCCTGGAAATCAGGCTATTAAAATGTCCCTTTTAAAAATACATTGACAAATATGATTGGTTCATATAAAAGAGGACATGGATTCTCAATGGCTGCCTTAAGAAGAAAAGGTATATTAAAAATTGAGAGGATAATAGCAATATTTATTGTTGCTTCAAATATAATGAACACACAGAGCAGGCTTTTTTATAGTTTTAGCCATTGCAAGTTATAGCTTTCTCGCCCTTTCTTTAGGGGTTGCTGAAAAACAACAGGATAATCTCTCAGCCACAACATGTCCACCTTCTATGGTCTCTGTAGAAGATGTCTTTAGTGCCCATGTCACCTCCCTTGCATGCATCTGATTTCAGCCATAGCTTGTTGCACAGTTCCTTACATGCTCAAATTCATCACAACAGTGTATCAGTTTGCTGGGCGATGGTAACAAAGTACCATGAACTGAGTGGCTCACATAACAGAAATTTATGGTGTCACAATTCTGGAGGCTAGAAATTTGAGATCAAGGTATTGGCAGGCCAAGTTCCCTCTGAAGGGCCAGGGAAGGGTCTTTTCTAGGCTTCTTTCCTGGTTTCTGGCAATTCCTTGCCTGCGGCAGCACAATGCCCATCTTCATATGAATTGCATGCATATATATGTGTGCATTTCCCTCTTCTGATAAGGAGACCAGTCGTATTGTATGAGGGCCTGCACGAATGACCGCATTTCAATTTGTTTACCTGTGTAAAGACTCTATCTTCAAATAAGGTCACATTTTGAGGTGCTGGGGTTTAGGACTACAATGTATGAAATTTGGGAGTCGGGTGAGGGGACACAATTCAACCCATCACAGTGTCACACCTTAAACTCACACCTTGCTTTCTCTGTGATGTCCTCAAAGCTGAAGCTATGGAAGTCTGCAGGGCTTAGAAGGTGAGGCTGTTGACACCCTCAGGGAAACCCTTCAATCAGTCAGGGATGGGACCCAGTGAAAAAGTGCACCGACTCCTCTCCTTTGAATGGGTTATTCTGGCAGGTATTTTGTCTTTTCTCAGAAGTCCGGATGGGACTGGGTCTTAATAGCTACAATAATAGCAACTTCATTAATACACCCTGACATTGGCTTTCTCCCTGTCTCAAGGTGCCTTTCTCATCCTCCAATTTATTAGAATTTCCCTCTCAAACAAATTCCAACACTCTGCTGAGATTATCTCTTGTCTCAGACTCTGCTTCTGAGATCATCCAAACAGCTGCTTTTGCTATCTTCAGCAGAAAAATCTAAGTAATCCCCTCTATAAAGTTGCATTTCAATTTAAGTTATACGTGATAGCAGTACCCGTGGTTATGATACTAACTCTAAAAAAGTATATTTTTCTAGTCTCCATAAACTTGGCCTGTCTTGCTAGTATGATTAATGTAGACATACAGAAAATATAATTTTATTGCTGAAATACCTTTGAGACCCGACTCCCATTTCCATAGGTGGCAAAACTGAAGCTCAGAGAATATAATTGATAACACAAGAAGTAGCATAGATAGAACTAGAACCAGATTCTCTGATATCTAAATTAGCATTTTCCCACTACGCATTTAATTCCTATTGCCAGGAATACTTCATATATTAATAAATGTCATTCCTTTCAAAGGATGTTTTACAGGCTTTTAAAATAAGGTAATAGGAACTTCTTTAAGACAGGGAAGATTCCCGTTTATATTTGTGACAAATGGAATTAATGCCTTCCATAGAATGGGTGCTAAATAGATATAATCTTAGCTCCATAGTGGCACATGGTGTGTTTACTGATATATACCAAGAACCTAGAATAGTGCCTGGCACATAGTAGGTATTAAACATTTGTTGAGTCAACAAATGCATGTGTACATGCTTAAAAGACAAGAAATACTTGTTTCTGTCTCTTTGGCCTTCTATTAGAGGGTCACCTACATGTCAAAGACTGTTCTGGATTATTTACATATATCCATGATCTAACCTAATCATCACAATATCCCTATAAGGTAGTGAAACTGAAGCTTAGAGCAGTCTTATAACTATTCCAATATCACAAAGCTAATGATTGACCCAACCATGTGTCAACCATGTTGCCTCTGATTATATATAGCTTATATAACTCAGTGTTAACACTATAGAAAATGAGGGTACAAGGAGCTCTAGTCTCTAATTATAAATTAAGCAATCATCTTGCAAACACCATAAACCAAAAAGTGAAGTACTGAATCCAAGGTATTTCTAAACATTGAATCTGATAGAGAGTGATGGCTTACCATAAAATCAGAAAGAGCCTTTATTTCTCCCTGTTGGGTTGTTGTAAGTCTGCTGGGGATGAATTTTATTAAACTAAAGTGACTTTTGTTGTCATGATTCCTTATGTTATTAAGTGCCATTATTAATTGTTGGTTTTCTTTATCCAATTTATTCTTTCTGAGAAAATAATGTTATACTGAACAGTGCCAAGCAAATAAAATCTCCTCCTTGTGAAATGTCAGCTCCCTTTGATAGTCAGAGACAATATATTCCAGAGGTTAAGTCAAGGGCTCTGCAGTCAACTGTGTGACTTTGGCAAGTTTCTTACCCACTTTAAATTCCATGCTCTGCATCTGTAATATGGGAACAAAAAAGTACTTAGCTTTGCACAGTACCTGAGTCTAAATGTATGACTTTTAAAAATGTCATAACACTGTTATTTGTTTGAAAAAAGATTACCTTTCCTGAGGTATAGATGGTTGTTCTGGGCCTGCAGCACAAAATAGAAGGTGAAATTTGCCAAGATGATTTGTGTTCCTCCTTATGTGTTTAGGGCATCACCATTCCTTACAGCTGTACTGTCTACATGGTAGCCTCAGCCAGATGTGGCTCTTGAGCACCCCAGATGTAGCTGGAACAACTGAGGAACTGACTTTTAAATTTTATTTAATTTTCATGTGTTTAAATCAAAATTTAAATAGCCACTGTGGCTTGTGACAACCAGACCAGAAAGCACTGTGCTTTGTCATGCTGGGGATGGCACTTTGCAAACCTTTGCTAGCTGATGCCCTGTTTGGCTCTGCCAGTAGGGGTCAGTAGAGAGAGTGCTGGCCCTCTGATGGAGAGAGGGGGCTTTATCCCAAAGTTACTGCTGGATCTAACCAATATATGCTGTTAGGGTCCAAAAGAGAACTCTGGTAACTAGATCTTGAGGGTGCCGGATCAAGGGTGAAGGAGCAAAAGATTGGGTCAAAGACAGTGTATTGAAGTGGGTGCACCCTCCTGTGATGCAGGATTTGACACTCTGGCAAGGATGCAAGGAGACCATGCTGACACACAATTGTGATGGCTCTCGGAAGCTTGGCGAAAACAATGGCTTGCACCAAGTCAAGTAAAAATGACAGAATTGCCATAGCAGATAGTGTAAGAAGGATCCAAAAGGATCTGAGAAATAGTCATTCTAGCCTGCAGGTTCTGTGTGAGACTAGAAAACCCAACACTTGGTCATACATACTCCTAATCCCCAGAACATGTGAATATGTTACCTTCTATGGCAAAAGGGACCTGGCAGATGTGATTAAGGATTTGGAGATGGGTGATGACCCTGGATTACATGGTGGTCCCAATTTAATCACAAGGGTTTTAATAAGGGAAAGGGGGTGCAGGAAAATTAAGGAAAGAGATCTACGACAGAAGCAGAGGTTCAAGTGATAAGATTGTCAGCTTTGAAGATGGAGAAGGGGAACATGAGCTGAGGAATGTGGCAGCCTCTGGAAGCTGGAAAAGACAGGAAATGAATTCTCCCCTAGGGCCTCTCGAAAGGAACCCAGCTTTCCTGACACCTTGATCTTAGCCCAGTGAGACCAATTTCAGACTTCTGACCTCCAGAGCAGTAAGAGAATATATTTGTGTTCTTTTAAAAAACCACTAAGTTTGTGATACTTTGTTACGGCAACAATAGAAAGCTAATATTAATACAGGCATGGATTGCTAACATAGCACAACTGCATCCACCAGTATATCTTCTCTGGTAGTTATGCCCCAGCATTTCCATACTGAAATATGTGTTGTTTTATTGTCAATTAAATTCTTTTTTATGCTTCCTTTTTATTTCTTCCTTTCGGGTTAAAAATCCTAAAGATCTGTTCCCACAAATACCCTCCTGATTTTTGCTGTTATAACTTAAATTCCTAAAGATCCTCCATTGTATAAGCCTTCTCTTCCTGAGTCTCAGTCCACACTCAGCCCCCCCCCCCCAGGGCATGCAGGAATCTGATTATGGTTATTGACAGGAGACACTGACTGGCGGTAGGGTACTGAATATGAACTTGTTCTGCAAGGGCCTTTGCCCAGGCCAGGAAGTAACAGTTTCTCTAAGTGAGGGTAGGAGAACTGGTCTGCAGACACAGGATGCCCAGTGGGAAGCACTTCTTAGGGGACTGGGGTCCTCCTCAAAAGTGTTTCAGGTATTTCCACTAAAATTGCTGAAAATGCACTCTTTCCAGGTCACTGCCTTCGTTCTCATCAAAGACCTGGCAGGACTATGAATCCCACTGATACTGTAATTCAGCAAGTAAACTCAGATTTGATCAGACTCAAATTCTGAGTTAGATTTCTGGATATTTTATTCCTACTGTTCCTACTACTGTCAGAGGAAAAAAATTCAAAGCATGCTATAAAAAATCTTTGATTTTAATCTGTGCCTCGAGGCAAAAGCTTAGGTATATGAGGTTTTTGTTCTCTATGCTTTAAGTTCACCACTGCTATCAGGAGCAGCCATCCAGCTTAATTAGCGATTTCAGCCCTGCTTTAGTTTGAACTACTGGTTTCCTGTATTAGATTATGGACATGAGATCAGTGCATTTTACAGTCTTGCTACTCAGAGTCTGATCTGCAAACCAGCAGCACGGACATCCCCTGGGAGCTTGTTACAAATGCAGCATCTCAGGCTCTATCCTAGATCTGCTGAATCAGATTTGCAGTTTAACAAGACCCCCCCAATCCTCCCCCCCGAGTGATCCACATGCCCATTAGTCTGAGAAGCACTTGACTCACTATCTTGGCCAGGTGAACAAGGCTGGATTTAGTGTTTTGCTTCTCACCATCTCCTGGCCCTCCATTCCCAGTGGTTTTCAATTTGTGGCTTCTAGTGCTGGCCCTAGCCTCAATATACTCTATATCCTCTCAAATTTAGGCAGGTAGGAAATATGCAATAATAAATAAAAACTGACTGTACTTTTCAGATCCCAAGTAGTTCTTGTGGTTTAAGTTAGAAAATTAGCTTGTTATAAAGATAAGTGTTCCATTTTGTAAGATAAGTAGTCCCGAGCCACAGAGAAACAAGCCTCTTTTTTATGGTTGGCCATAATCACAGTTCAAAGTCATTTGATCTATTCGTGTATTTCTAGAGCATGAAGCCCCTTTTCAAATAGAAAGTAATCAGCACCTAAGAATTTTTCATTTTCCTTTATTACATTTTGCTATACCTGCAAGTTCTTCTTTACTTAGTAATGCACTTGGAAAATGTCCAATAAATTATGTTTAGTTTCAATAAGGTTTATTAATGTATCCAATTCTATTCATGTGGGATACTCTCTCCCTTACTGAAAAAATCATTAGTAGTTTCCAATTGCTCACAGGCTACATCCAAATTCCTTAGTTAGACTCATCCTGGGTACAGACTCTCTCTGACTTTATCATCCCCAACCTCTCTGGCCTCTCTTCTTATGTATTAGGTTCTCCAGAAGCAGACTTGGAGACAAGGATTTGTGTGCAAGTGATTTCTTAAGGAATTCTTAAGGATAGTTCTTAAGAGTTCTCAGGAGAAAATGGTGAGGGAGTGGAGGAAGGAGGATAGGGAAGAGTGTGATTGCAAGGGAGCTCTGGAGGGAAAGTTGCTTCTCAGCTTTTGTCTTGCCTTGAGGAAAAGGACCTGAACTTATAGACTCTCACAGCCTTGAGACATTGCCTAAGGACTGCTCAGGGGCTAGTAGAATCCTAGGCTAGTGAGCTTTTTGTGCCTGTGATCAAAGTGGCTCTAGTATCTAAGGCAGTGGTTCTCAACCTTCTGGCCCTTTAAATACAGTTCCTCATGCTGTGAACCAACCATAAAATTATTTTCGTTGCTACTTCATAACTGTAATGTTGCTACTGTTATGAATCGTCATGTAAATATCTGATATGCAGGATGGTCTTAGTTGACCCCTGTGAAAGGGTCGTTCGGTCGCCAAAGGGGTTGTGACCCACAGGTTGAGAACCGCTGATCTAAGGACATCTTTTGAACAAAGTCACAGGTACAAGCCTTTACAAGCAGAAGCACACTGAAGCTAGGGAAGGGTGCACAGAAGTGGTATGAGGGATCTCAATTTCTATCACATCATTTCCTTTGGCATATTCTTGCCATGTGGCATGTACCACCTTCTACTTCCAAATATCATTGGAAGGAAAGAGCCCTGGGAGTGAAGGGCTTTCTACCCAGTCAAGGGACCATGGTCATATATCTAAACTTCTCTTAGTCTCTTAGGTTGTGCTTCCTTAAATGGGCATAGTTCTCTGTCCTTCAGAGAATTACTCTGCTGATTTAAGATGATACCTGGGAAACTAATACAGGATAGGTCTTCTACATGTGTCAAATCTGAAATTGTCCCACTTTGCCAGTCTCTGGAAACACCTTGCTCTGCTGGCCATAATCTATAATGTCTATTATATGACACAAAAACACGACTACAAATGATGAATCCTGCCCTAGGTAGGTTAAGCAGGACATCTTAACCTCTAGTGACCTTTTGGACTGGATAATTTTTGTAATGGGAGACTGTCCTGTGCACTGTAGGTTGTTTAGCAACATCCTTGACCTCTACTCACTATATCCTAGTAGAACTCCCCCAAGTTTTGACAAGCAAAAATGTCTCCAGACATTGCCAAATGTCCCCTATGTAGCAAAATTACTCCTGGTTGAGAACCATTGGATTAAAGAAATTCCTACAAGTTGTGTAGAATGGATTTTAATCTTGGAAACCATGTAGGCTGATTAACAGCAGCACCTTTGGATTGCTTGAAATATTTTCCTATTTCCTACTCTAAATAATAGAGTTTTTCATGTGTGGTGTTGTGTTTGGTTGGTTGGTTGTTGTTGTTTTGGACGTTGAGGAAGGTTAAAGGTAGGAACCTCACATATTCCAAATGCAAGAATTGAAGGATTCATGCTTTTAGCAACATGTGAGTATCAGAGATGCAGAGATTTCCCATCTAGAGTGTCTGAAGGAGCCAGGATTTGAATGCAGACTGCCTTGCTCAATCCAGTGTTGGGAAGCAGCCATTGAAAGACACATGTGCCGTTGCTCCCCAGAAGTGGGGCTAGGGAGGTTCATGGTTTTCTCATCCCATCTTCATGGCTCCCTTCTCAGCTCAGGTGCTCCGCAGACCCAAACATTCTGTTCAAGAATATTTGCAAATGACCAGTCTAGTCCAACTTTCTTACTTTTCAAGCAAGGAACTTAGGCCCAGAGAGGTATAGGAATGAGTTCAAAGTTTCATCACTCATTTTCAACAAAGCAAGATTTGAGCTGGCTCAGTGCTCTTTCCCCACTAGCCCTCCCAAGCATCTTTTTTCTCTCATCCTCTATATAGCAGCATTTTGTGTCCTGGAGCTTTACAGAGTTTTTAGTGCATGTGACCAGAAGGTACAGACATTTGTCCAATAGTAGATGCTGGGTAAAGAGATAGATAGCGCTAAATAACTGAATAACAAACTTCATGAGGTACTCAAGCTGGACCAAGCTGGTTTTGCAGACCTTTTTGTTTTGCTTTAATAAGTTCTGTCCCAAGAGTGTCCTTAATTCTTCAAGTTAAAAAGAGGAAAGAGATTTCTGACAGATTCAGCCCACTGGACCCACAGTATACCCAGACAGTCTCAATTCCCCTTGGTGACCCAGTGGAAGCTCAAGCTGAGGCTTCACTATGCTATAAAAAGTAATTCCCACAGCTTAGAATTTGTCTACAAGTTGGGCTCTTTTTTGCCAATGAGCTGGGCTGGAATAGATGTCTTTCTTTCCTTGATGCTTCCTATCAACGCCAGGGTTCCTAAGTGCCTTCATAACACCACCTCTGCCTCAACCTAGTTCCGAGGTTGCCCTGTTTCACACTGACTGGCCAAGCATTAATTGTACTAAAAGATAAAGTAAGGGGTGGAGGAATGATTGGCAGTAGGAAAACCTGTAAGTATAGAAAAGACAGTTATATATTAGTGTTAAATAACAGTTTTCAATTTATAAAGGATTTTGTGTATACTTAATAGACATAACTACCCTGGGAGTTGGACATTGTTTTCCTTATAAGGTTTCAATTTCTTTGAAAGTACAGTCAGGAAAATGTTATATGTCCTCAGAGGAACTGGCATTCACTCTCCTTAATGAAAACCAAATATATGTAACCTCATTTTCTCATTCATGCCCTGGCTTCTAGGAACCCAGACTTCTAAGGTAATGCATATTTATAGTTATTACACTAACCTGTATAGTTAGTATACTTTTTCCCTTTTTTGTCCTGATTTTCTATTTCTGTTTCATCAGCCTCAGGTGATTATTACAGATTATGTTTTCATAATCTGCTTCAAGTGTTTTTTAAAGACAATAGATGAGAAAATAAATGAATATAAAGAGAGGAATGGGAGCTAGGAAATAAAGGGAGGGATCCCCCATATTGAAAGAAAGTTGAAAAGTCATAAAAATGATACCAAAATAAAAAGATTGGGTTAGAGGGATGGAGACAACAGAGTGGAAATAGAAGGGGGCCCCAAAAGAAAAGTTCTAGTTTATAAAAAAGATACATGGTCAGGGCTTTAGGAATCTGATCCTTACCTCCCTGTAAAAGGATAGGAAAGAATATGTATTGAAACATTTGTACTTTTCCTCTGAGTTTTATGCTTCCCATGAATCATAGGAAATTATTGGAGATTCATAGAGAAATTATAGATTATTGGAATCTCATTAAAGTATTTAACATAATTGAAATTTTTATGGATGCTTAATATTCTTTTATATGCCCTAATTTATCAATCCATTATGCTATTTTTTGGACACTTAGGTTGAAGGCATTTAGTGTTTTGTCAGATCTGTATTTGCTCTCCTTCATTAGGTAATTGTTCCTTTCCTAATCTAATCATATGATTTTGGTGAGGGCTGTTAAACAACCTCATCACATGCTGGTAGTTTGTTCAAAAGATGGATCTGTGGCTCAGGCCAGGCCAGTCAGATGCTTTCACTAGGATCTCTTTGAATTGGGGATCTCATTGGGTGTAGAGAAGTGACATGATGAGCCTAGAGTTGTAAGCCAGGAAGGTTTCAATTCATAGAGAACAGAGCAAGACTGAAAAAAGTTGACACCAATAGAGTCTTCTGGTGACATAGACCTCCTGCTTTAGGTATCTCTAACTAGAATCAAAATATCTAATTTTAATCAAAATATCTAATTTTTCTAAAGATAGACCCCCCCCCCAATTTTACTGAGGCATAATTGACAAATAGATAGGATGTACAACATGATGATTTAATATACATATACATCGTGAAATGATTAGCACAATCAATACATCATCACCTCGTATAGTTACCATCTGTGTGTGTGTGTGGTGGAAACACTTAAGATCTACTTTCTTAAGAAATTTCAAGTATACAATACGTTATTAACTATAATCACCACGCTGTGTGTTAAATCCCCAGAACTTATCTTACAACTAAAAGTTTGTACCCTTTGACCAATATCTTTCCATGTCCCCTATCCCCTGGCCCCTGGAAACTACCATTCTGTTCTCTGCTTCTATGAGTTTGACTTTTTTAGATTACATATATAAGTGAGAATATACAGTATTTCTCTTTCTGTGTCTGGCTTATTTCATTTAGAATAATGTCCTTTGGCTTCATCAAATTTGTTGTGGCAGGATTTTCTTCCTTTTATGGTTGTATAATATTCCATTGTCTACATATCACACACGTTCTTTATTCATTCATCCATCAACTGACACTTAGGTTGTCTCCATATCTGTTCTATTGTGAATGATGCTGCAGTGAACATGGGAGTGCAGATATCTCTTCAAGTTCCTGTTTCATTTCCTTTGGATATATACCCAGAAGTAGAATTGCAGGATCCTATGGTAGTTCTATTTTTAACTTTCTAAGGCGCCTCCATACTGTTTTCCATAGTGGCTGCACCAATTTACATTCCTACCAATAGTGCACAAGGGTTCCCTTTTCTTCACATCCTCGCCAACACTTGTTATTTCATCTTTTAGGTGATGACAATTCTAACAGGTATGAAGTGATACAAAGATAGTTTTAATTGAAATAGTACTGAACAATATAAAGTATTTTTCCTCATTTCCTCCTTCTCTCAATGCCTTTGTTTAGACGTGAGAATCTTATTGAGTACTGGGTGTCCTCTAAAATGCAATCATGGCCTTTCTACTGGTTTTCTTTCACCTGTTCCTCCTTGCATCCTGCATGTCAGCCAGGCTGCTTTATAACTACACCTTAGCCTTTCATGCCTTTGAAACCTCTCCTGAGACTCCCAGATGCTCCCATTTTCTGGTTTGAATAGCACTTTTATGACACTTCACCATTCATAAGAGGTATGTTCAGAGCCCTCACAGACCCTGCCTTTGCTAACTTGAAATGTTTGTTTAGAATTTCTTCAGAGCTGAAGTTTTGTGCAAGGCATGCCTGTATGCCAATGCTAGCTCTTTAATCATCACTAAAGCTTTAGTTTTCACTCGATTACTCTTTTTTACAAACACCTTTTTAAAAATCTCTCCGTAAATTTCTATATGCTGTATTAGATTAAAGGAAAATGAAGGTGACTCAATGAAAACACACATGACCAGCTGGCTCCACACATTAGCCCAACGATGCATCCTTCACCCAGCCAATGGTCTTATGACAACTGCTCTCTAAATGTTTGCCTGAAGAAAAATTACCCATTATTAGAATTACTCAAAGCTTTGATTGTTAAGTCAGTATGGTTGCTTCAATTTTTTCTGTTTTTTTCCTATTTGCATTTTGTATTCACTCAAGATTTTATGTTTTTTGAGGGAAGAAAACACATTTGATTCATCCCCACAACACTTCCAGGTGCTTACTAATTTGCTTAATGGCTGAATGCATTTCTTATACATGTTAGTTTTTCCCACAGCACTTGGCAAGTGACGCACCCGATAAATATTTATTTAAGAAACAAAAATGAATGAACATAGAAAGAATAATTGAAAGAGTGTTGAATAGATCAATGAATGTTTTCAAAGTAAACATTTTCCAAATACCAGAGAATTATAGCAATCTGACTTGTCAGTATAACAAATAGTTCACATTTATCTCTCTCTTCAGCAGTATTTCTCAACCTGAGCACTAATGATATTTTGGGTCAGGTAATTGTTTGATGTGTGGGGCTGTGCTGTGCATTGTAGGATGTTTGGCAGCATCCCTGGCCTCTACTCACTAGATGCCAGTCTCTCTGCCTTTTTTGACAACTGAAAATATCTCCAGACATTGCCAAGTGTCCCCTGGGGGCCAGAATCACCCCTAGTTGAGAACCACAGCTCTTTAAGATCCTTTGGGTCTCCATTTCCTCCCTTCTCTCCAGCTACATGTTTAATAATGTGTAAATCATTTTTAAATGCCTTTTCTGTTCCTCCAGCGGCAGAGTGGACGTTGGCAGGTCTCTCAGTTATCTGATGTGTGTTTGCTTTTCCCATCCTTGCTTGAGGAACTGCAGGACCTTATATTTACAACAGACATCACTTGCTTGTCACCAGCATTTTCGGGCTGAATCAAGCTGTCAGGCTTTATTATGTTGAAGCTGCTGTTGCCAACTTCAGGAAGCAAGAACAACAAAAAATGCCTTCTGACTTTCCTAACAAAGAGTCCTGTTTGACAGATTTAATTCCATAAAATAGATACTGCGGCATTTCATTAATAAATGATCATCATAACTGCCATTTCTGAGCTATTTTTTTTACTCTTCAACTAGAGGTTTGCTTCTCAAGTGATGGAGCTATTTTTTATTATTGTGTCTCATAAAAGAGACAAGATAATAGGTTGACAGTTACCTATTATATTAGTCATCACTTACTGTGTAACAAATAGCTACCCAAACTTAGTGACTTTAAATAACAAGCATATATGATCTCAGTTTCTGTGTGTCGGTAATTGAGGAGCAGCTTCGTCAGGAGGTTGTGGTCTCCTGAGGTTGCAGTCAAGATGTCAGCTGTGGCTGCAGTCAGATAAAGATTTGATTAAAACTGGGTCCGGGAGTCTGTGTCAGTCACATGGCTGTTGGCAGGTAGGATTATCAGATTTCAGACAGAAAGACACATACAAAAATCAGGATACTCATTTAAATTGTAATTTTAGAAAACAATAAATGATTTTGTAGTATAGGTATGTTACATGCAATATTTTGAGTCATAATAAGCTTATTCATTGTTTATCTGAAATTCAAATTAAATTGATTCTGTGTTTTTTGTTTGTTTGTTTTTGTTAATCTTTAAACGAGGATATTTTTCCATTAATTTTTTTAGAGAGTGGAAGGGAGGTGGGGAAGAGAGAGAGAAACGATGTGAGAGAGAAACATCAATTAGTTGCCTCCTGCACAGGCCCTGACCGGAGCCAGGGATCAAACCTGCAACCCAGGTACATGTCCTTGGCCTGGAATCTAAACTGAGAACCTTTGGTACATAGGCTGATGCTCTAACAACTGAGCCACACCAGTCATGATCTTTAAAAAAAAATCTGACTACCTTATTAGCAGTAGGTCTCAGATCCCTGCTATGTGGGCCTCTCCAAAGAGCTGTTTTTGTATCCTTAGGGCATGGTGGTTAGATTCCCTGAAAACAAGGAACAGAGAGGTGGAAACTGCATTGTCTTTGATGGTCTAGCCTCAGAAGTCACATGGCAACATTTCGGCCAATTTCGATTGGTCACATAGACCAACTCTGGTAAAGTGTGGGAGAGGATTACACAATGGTGTGATCATAGAGGTCATCTTGGAGGCTGGCTCCTACATCTATATTGTGGAATTTCAGGGCTGCTGGGAAAATCTTTCTCAGTCTTCAAATAATACCCTTTTGTGGTAAACAGAATTCTAAGGTAACCCTTAATGAGTTATATCCTTATATAATGCCCTCCTCACCTTGAATGTGGGCAGAATGAGACTTGCTTCTAGCCAACAGAATATGACAAAGGTGATGTCACTCCCTTGATTAAGTTATGTTATATGTCAGAGGTGATGAGGTTTCATTTTCATAATTCTTTTTTTTAACCACAGTTTACATTCAGTACCGTTCCACACAAATTTCAGATGTACAGCAAAGTGGTCAGAAAATGATGCACACTACAGAGTGGTCCCCACTGCTCCAAGCACCCACCTGGCTCTATAACCCGCTATCTCTACACTATTGACTATTATATGAGCCCCTCTTAGCCTACTAGAGCATAATGCTCACCCTTGGGTGGTGGATTAAGTGGAAGCTACATTAACATGCTTCCAGGACCAAACTGGAATTATAACTAGAATATAGAAAAACCATCCTAAATAATCAACTAAAGACTAGCTGGAGAGAACCTTGATAACCAAGGATGTAAATTGGCCAAGTAACATATGAAAAAATTCTCAGTCACTAATCATCAGAGAGATGCAAATTAAAACAACAATGAGGTACCATCTCACACCTGTCATAATGGCTATCATCAACAAATGACAAGTGTTGGTGAGGATGTGAAGAAAAGGGGATGCTAGTACACTGCTGGTGGGAATGCAGACTGGTGCAGCCTCTATGGGAAACTGTGGAGTTTCCTCAAAAAATTAAAAATGGAACTGCAATTTGACCCAGTGATCCCACTTCTAGGAATATATCCTAAGAAGCCTGAAACACCAATCAGAAAGAATATATGCACCCCTATGTTCATCACAGCGCTATTTACAATAGTTAAAATCTGGAAACAGCACAAGTGCTCATCAGTAGATGATTACATAAAAAAGATGTGGTACATTTACACCATGGACTACTACTCAGCCATAAAAAGAAGGATCAATTACCCTTTGAGACAGCATGGAGGGACCTGGAGAGTATTATGCCAAGTGAAATAAACCTACCAGAGAAAGACAAGAATCACATGATCTCATATGTGGAATCTAGAGAACAAAATAAACTGATGAACAAAAATAGATCCAGAGACGTAGAAACATGGAACAGACTGTGTAATCTTAGAGGGAAGGTGGGGGTGGGTGAGTAGGAAGAGATTAAGCAAAGAACTAACATGCATATATGCATGGCCACACACAATAGTGTGGTGAAGGCCTGGGGCAGGGGACAAGTGAGGGGTAGAGGGAGTCATTGGCCTGAAGAAGGAGGATATCTGTAATACTTTCAACAGTAAAGATACCTTTACAAAAAATAAATAAAATGTGTTCAAGACTCTCTCTTTCTGGCCTTGAAGGAGTTTCCATTTGAGAGGCCTATTCAAGGGCCTTTGATAAGGAAGATGGGTGGACTCTAGGAATAGATAGTGGCCCTTGGCTCACAGTCAACAAGAAAGTGGGTGTCTCTCTTCTACAGTGGCACAGAATTAAATGTGACCAAAATCATGTGAGCTTGGGAGAGGACCTTGAGGCTCCTGAAAGGAATACAACTCTCGTGACACATTGAGTGTAGTCCTGTGAGACCCTAAAGCAGAGGAACCAGCTAATTTCTACGTGAACGTGTGATGCACAGAAACTAAGAGCATGTGTGTTGTTTTAAGCTGCTGAGTTAGTGAATTTGTTACAAAGCAGTATATAACTAGTTCACCCTTCTATATTTCGCACTGCTCTGGGGCTGATATTCTACCCTTGGGAGAGTATTATTAAATCTTACTCTCTTCACGTGGCCTCTATTAAAATGTGTGCACTTTCACAATGTGCCTGAAAAGATAAATAAAGCCAATTTGTGAAACTTGACTCAACAAGTAGTTGTAATTAAATGTGGATAGTTGTTCAGATAGGTGAACAACAGGGGACTTTGAGCACACAGTGTAATGAGCTAAAATAGTCTAGGAATTTAGGAAAGGGCCTCTGGAGGAAGTGATATTGCAAGTTGGAAGAGCAAGAGTTATTTAGCAAGAAGGAGAGGTGCAAAGTATGAAGAACAGAGAATTTTTATAAAGTGTAAACTATCATGGTATGACTTACAGAAAAGTGCATAAATTCTAAGTGTATAGCTTGACAAATTTTTACAAAGCAAGCACCCATGCAACTAACAAGGAAGTTACAGATCAATATTATCTACCTCCCAAAGCCCCTCTGTACCCCATTCTTGAGAGTAACCCACCCTTCTCTGTCCTGACATGTAAGACCATAGTTAATTTTGACTATTTTTGTACTTTATCTACTAGGACTAATATAGCATGTCCTCTTCTGTACCTGGCCTTTTGTCCCCAATGTTATGTTTGTGAGATTCATTCATGTGGCATAAAGCTGAAGTTACTGTTGTATTATGGATGAATAGTATTACCATTTTAGAAGATACCACATTTATACATGCTAATGTGAGTGATCTGGGTTGTTTCCTCCTTGGAGCTATTACTGTGAAGATCTTTGTGAATGGCTTTAGTGAAAAACAACATATGTTAAGTAGATACCTAATTGAGTCATAGCATAAAGTCATTGGACTTTTGAAGTCAAGGAGAAGGGCATCTAATGTGGCTTATAGGGGACTAAGCAATCTAGCACCAGCCTACCTTTCCAAGCTTGGTTGTTACTCAAAAATCTCTTAAGATGACCTCTATAAGGATATATACTTTTATGGCTATTTAAGAATATGGGTTCCAGTATCTCCACATCCTCACCAACACTTGTTCTTCTCTGTGTTGTTTTTTATATTATAGCCACCTTACCGATATTGTCTCCCCAACCCTTGTGGTTTTGACTTGCATTTCCTTAATGACTAATGATATCGAGCATCTTTTCATATGCATATTGGCCATTCCAGTATCTTGTTTTGTGAGAAATTTTCTTTGCTCATTTGCCTATTTGTCCATAGGGTTGTTTGTTTTTATAAAAAAATTGTTGTATTATAAGAGTTCTCTATATATTCTGGATGAGACGCTTATCAGATATGATTTGCAAATATATTCTCCTATTTTGTACTCCTATTCTTGTCTTTTCACTTTCTTGATAGTGCCTTTTGATGCAGTTTCTTAATTCTGATGAAATCAATCTATTTTTTCTTTTGTTGCTTGCACTTTTGGTGTCATAACTAAGAATCTCATGCCAAATCCAAGGCCAGAACTACTTTCAAATTTCCACTTCCCACCATGAACCTTTATTCTGTGGTTTACCCAAAGTGAATAAGTCCCAGGACATGCCATTTCCTTTACCTAGCAAACTTCCATCCCTTCCTTCCAGATAGAAGTCAAATGTCTTCTCAGTAAATTTTCCAAACCTGCAGGGAGTGTTGCTTACTACAACACTCACTCCTTCATGCACTGATCCTATCTCTGTACCTGGTATGTAAATTTATCTGTGTCTTTTTCTCCTTTTAAGTTTGTGGTGCTTTGAACACAGGGATGAATTTTATTTTGCTCTGAAGCCTGTGCCTTTAATAATTGCTCAATGTTTGTGGAATGGATGGATGAATGAGCAATTATGAGAAACAACACATTCTCTCATCATACAGCTTTAAAGCCATTTCTTGTAGCCCAACAGTTTCGTGAAGAGGGGGGATCGATTTCCCTCTACAAGGGTCTGATAGATGTAAGATCGATCGAAACACATGGCATTTTCATTTGTTACTGAACATCCAGCAAGGTTCTTCTTGTCTTACCTACTCCTTGTGGTTCTTTTTTGGAGACCTTCAAATTCTCTAAGACAGCCATGCCCCTCTTTGCATAAGTCAGGTGAGAGGAATGGCATATGAGGCCTAACCTGGGCTTCGTATTTCTAAAGAGATATCACACATCCTATTTTATTTAAAGCTAGAAACATGCTACTAAAATGTCAGTCATGGTAGCCAGGAATTGTTTTACAGAAGTATATAAAAATGAATGCTATCCAGTGGCCTGAATTTTTTATCTCATTATCTGATTCCAGTTTCAAAAAGACACAAAACAACCTTTAACTTGGTTCCTTTTTTCTTTCCCCTTCTATGCCTCTTCAGTATCTCAGAATTTCTCTTATTATCCCTTTTTCCCTTATTTTAGTGAAATCAGAGGGAATATACTTTCAATGAAATACCATTTCTTGTACTTATGGAATTTGTAGTTCATGAGGGTTGTGCACATTACCTTTCAGAGGAGCCAGATCCCTCTGTCTACACTGATAGAGCCTTTCTAAGTCAGAAATGGTCCTGACTTTATACTTGGGTAGCAATGGCTTCATAGAAGAGCCACATTCCATGTGGTAATAAGCCCACTGTGAAATAGCATCTGTGCCTATGTGAGGCCGTGGCAATGTAACCTTTGCAGTATCCTCCATTAGTTCTGAGAATTCACAAAAAGCCCCCACACTCCTAGGGAATGACAGCCCATTCCCAGGCCACTTTAACAATCAAACCCTAGAACAGGATCTAAAGCTGTCTTATCTGTCACTGGTTACTCTGAAAGTCTGTCAATCAGTGACAGTCTCACACTTTGACAGTCAGCTGATGGGAAGCTGCTGACTTGAAGACATTTCTAAGGCTGACCCACTATTGTCTCTTAGACAAATGTAACCTCAGAACAAACCTATCACCAAAACCAGTGGTTTTCTTTGCTCAGAATGAGTCTACCTGACCATCAAAACTCTCCCTTACTTAAATAAAAAATAAATTCAGGCTTTTGATTTCAGAAATGTTGTGATGGCCTTATCCTCTGTGAGTTTTCCATTACCTCTTGAATGTCTGCATATTCCACTATTACAACTTCAATCATCTATGCCAGGGGTCCTCAAACTTTTTAAACAGGGGGCCAGTTCACCGTCTCTCAGACCATTGGAGGGCCCGACTATAGTTTTAAAAAAAAACTATGAACAAATTCCTATGCACACTGCACATATCTTATTTTGAAGTAAAAAACAAAACGGGAACAAATACAATATTTGTATTTGCATGTGGCCTGCGGGCCGTAGTTTGAGGACCCCTGATCTATGCTATATGTGGTATATGATGATAAAGGCAATAGTTATCAAGCATAAAGATATATCTATGGTACATAAATATTGTTAAGTCTTATAGTTATTGAGGATAAATGAAAATATATTTTACATAGTCACAGATTAAGAGAGATATCCTATATAATAAAGAGGTAATATGTAAATTGACTATCACGTCCTTGCACAAGTTGGCCGTGCCCATGTGGTCACAAGATGGCTGCCACAAGATGGCCAGCAGGGGAGAGCAGTTGTGGTGACCAGGCCAGCAGGGGAGGGCAGTTGGGGGCAACCAGACCAGCAGGGGAGGGCAGTTGGGGGCAATCAGGCCCACAGGGGAGCAGTTAGGCATCTATCAGGCTGGCAGGGGAGTGCTTAGGGGTGATCAGGCTGGCAGGCAGAAGCAGTTAGGGGCAATCAGGCAGGCAGGCAGGCAGGCGAGTGGTTAGGAGCCAGCAGTCCCGGATTGTGAGAGGGACTAAACTGGCAGTCGGACATCTCCCAAGGTGTCCCAGATTGGAGAGGGTACAGGCTGGGCTGAGGGACACCCCCCCCCAATGCACGAATTTCATGCACCGGGCCTCTAGTTATATATAATAGGGCTTGGCTAAGCATTTCATCTATTCGATTTTGAAACCCTTCCTATTCTTAGTTTAATTTTTTGTTGTTGCTAATCCTCACCCAAGGATATTTTTCCATTGGTTTTTAGAGAGAGTGGAAGGGAGGAGGAGAGACGAGAAACATTGATGAGAGAGACACATCAATTGGTTGCCTCCCGCATGTGCCCCAACCAGGGCCTGGGATCAAGCCTGAAACCGAGGTATGTGCCCTTGACCAGAATTGAACTAGGAACCTTCAGTCCATGAGCCAATGCTCTATCCAATGAGCCAAACCATTTAGGGCTAGTTTGATCTTTTAATTTTAGGTTAGAAAAGTCAAGTTTTCAAATTCAGCCTGTTCATGTTCTCTTAAAAATATTTAAAACAATATCTAGATATCTGAAAATTCTACATGTAAATCTAGGTTTTTATAATTTCTTGAAGAAAAAGGCACATTTGGTATCCCAGAGCCTGACAGCAGTCAGCAGTAATGAAGAAGCTGCTGCTGCTGCTGCTGCTTGTAAAAGGCGTGCATGCTCTTTCTTTTCCATAGCCTCAGTTTCCCTATTGTTGCCCCAAGAGGGAGAAAGAGCATCAATTTTTCTTTATCACTATTCTCTTATTGTTATTTTTCTTATAATAGGGACCTATTGTTCTGCACAGAATTCTCCATCATTCAGTTGTTTGTGGTAATTGTATTATAGCTTCAGAGAGTGAGCATTACAGGTAATTTATAGGCCTTTAAATTTGGCCTCTTTGACCAATAAAAAGAAACAGGATGACAAACCCTTTATTAGTGAACTTCTGTTATAGGTCCTTTTTCCTCACTGCTGTGGCACCTTGGATTTCAGAATCTTTCAAGGCTGTAATTTAAGTGTTCCTACCTTACTATTTGGAGGCTTTTGTATTTTCTCATTTTTCCCATTAATAGCATATTCTTTATTCTTTGAAAAAAATATTTTATTCCTTGCCTTTAGCTGCTGTGGTATATTGTAACATTTCTACTATTTCTCTCCATGATCTATGGGCATACTCTCCTACGCTGACTCTGTACTGGCCTTGTGACTTCCTTTAGCCAAGGGGACACTAACAAACAGGATACAAGCAAAGGCTTTGAAAGCATTTGTGCATTGGGGCTTTCTCTCTTGCTGAACTTTAGAACTGTGACCACAACCATGTAAATTCACTGGATCAGCCTGTTGGATGATGATACAATTGGCTAAGTCATCCTTATGACCTCAGCTCATAGTCAGCCAACTGCCAGACATGTGAGTGAAGTCAGCCTAGACCAGTGGTCAGCAAACTGCTGCTCGCGAGCCACATGCGGCTCTTTGGCTCCTTGAGTGTGGTTCTTCCACAAAATACCAACTTCTGCACATGGGCCACGAAGTTTCAATCGCACTGTACATGCGCGCCCGCACGTGGTATTTTGTGGAAGAGCCACACTCAAGGGGCCAAAGAGCCGCATGTGGATCATGAGCCGCAGTTTGCCGACCACTGGCCTAGACCATCCTAGACCAAGTTGGGCCAAACCAGAAGAATCATTTAGCTGACCCACTGAATTGTGAGAAATGATACATTTTTGCTGTAATAAATTTTCATTTTGAGCTATTATGTTTGGGTGGTAGTTTATTATATAGCAAAAGTTAACTGATACAACCTAAATTAAAGAACATTCTAGTACAAAAAAAGGCCTGCAGTTTTCAAAAATGTCAATTTCATGAATGTAAAGAAAGACCAAAGAGTTAGTCCAGATTGGAGGAGAGTAAAGAGGCATGCAATTCAGATGTATGTCATACTGGACTGGGTCTTGGAGAAAATGCTCTAAAAGACATTATGGGACCATTTAAAAAATGGATTATGGACTGTAGAATAGATAATAGTATTGTGACAATATGAATTTTGTTGAATTTTATAATTATATTGGTTATGTAAGAAAATATCCTTGTTCTTAGGAAATACACACTGAAGTGTTATGAGTTAAAATGGCATGATTTATACAACCTACTCCATGAGAAAAAATAACAATAATAATATTCTCTCTCAGATAATATAATAAAAATGAGAGAGAGAGAGAGAGAGAGAGAGAGAGAGAGAGAGAGAGAGAAAGAGAGAGAAAGAAAGAAAGAAAGAAAGAAAGAAAGAAAGAAAGAAAGAAGAAGAAGAAGAAGAAGAAGAAGAAGAAGAAGAAGAAGGGGGAGGAAGGTAGGAGGAAGAGAGAATTACAAAGAAACTATGGCAAAATAAAAAAAATCAGTTTGGGTAAAATTATATGGAGGTTACTTATACTTTTTTGTATATTTTATAATTTTAAAAATATTTCAAAAAAAGTAAAAAGAAAAACCTTGACAATTGAGGACATAAAAAAATTAACTTGTATAGTTTCCTTCAGGAACTTCCTAAGAACATTATCTTAATACATTTGTTTTAGACAAAAGCTAAGACACTTATTTGTGTAGACATCAGACCTGGGGGCTTATGGTTGAAATGGGAAATGGAAAATGCTGGAATCATGTTAATTTTATGCCAAATACATGTGGAGATAAACAGAAGCCCTTTACAGGTGTGGGCTAGTAGAGAGGGTACTATATAAGGAGCAGAAAATCTGGATTATTGTCTTGGTTCTGCCACAACTATCTTTATGTGTTAAAGCAAGTCATTTTAGCCCTAGCTGGTTTGGCTCAGAGGAGAGCATCGACCTGTGGACCAAAGGGTCCCGGGTTTGATTTCTGTCAAGGGCATGTACCTCCGTTGTGGGCTCTTTCCCAGCCTAGGTCCTGGTCGGGGCTTGTGCAGGAGGCAACCATTCACTGTGTTTCTCTCACATCAATATTTCTCTCTATCTTCCCCTCTCTCTTCCACTCTCTATAAAAATAATCAATGGAAAAGCCCTAGCCGGTTTGGCTCAGTGAGTAGAGCGTCGGCCTGTGGACTGAAGGGTCCCGGGTTCGATTCTGGCCAAGGGCACATGCCTGGGTTGCGGGCTCGATCCCCAGTGTGGGGCGTGCAGGAGGCAGCCAATCAATGATTCTCATCATTGATGTTTCTATCTCTCTCTCCCTCTCCCTTCCTCTCTGAAATCAATAAAGATATATTTTAAAAAAATCAATGAAAAAATATCCTCA
This sequence comes from Myotis lucifugus, assembly GCF_000147115.1. Classification (NCBI taxonomy): domain Eukaryota; kingdom Metazoa; phylum Chordata; class Mammalia; order Chiroptera; family Vespertilionidae; genus Myotis; species Myotis lucifugus. The sequence goes on from NW_005871097.1 coordinate 4,967,713, forward strand.
GGTGAGGGAAAAAACAACAACAAAAAGCAAGAAACAAGTAATTCTCCTCTCTTGGCCTCAATTTTCTTTCTATATTAAACAGGAAGGTAATATCTTAAGGTTCCTACTGATGCTGACATTTGTAAAATACTTATAAAATGAAACCAAATGTGTTAAGAAATGACTTCTAGTGCTGTAATCTTAGTGACACTTTGTTATTACGTGATAACTACATGACATCTATTTATGGCTGAAAATGGGTGCATTGTTAAATAGAAATATAGTAGAAGTATAGTGAGCATTTGCTTGAGTTATTACATGGTTGCCCCTGTAGAAGCTAGGCTATTTGGGGATGTTATTAGTGGAGAATGATGTTTGCATGATCATGGTGTTGGAAGCCCTTATTGGTGATTAGGATAAGTGATCTAGATCACAAAGATTGGGATTGGTAAGAATCATCCTTCACACACACACACACACACACACACACACACACACACACACACACACAACCATAGCTCCTCAATATGAAATAGGGAAGAAGAATCACAATGACAGAAATGACAGTGTGGCATATGGAACAGAAAGACACATTATAATCTGGAAGGCATGTACTGGATTGCCCATAGGGAAGGCTTGTATTTTTAGTAGCACTAAGATTTAGCCTAAATAAGAATGCCAGTGTCACTATGAAAAAGTGTCTTGGATCCTTTTGTTATTGTCAGAGATTTGGAGCATATATCACAAAATGGCATTTTTTAGGAAAGTGGTAGATATCTCTGGCTCTTGATACCCTGCAGCCTTATTCTGTGTCCTCACCAACTCTCCTCTTTATGGCTGACTTTCACATTTCTTCCTTTCCATCGCTTTTACTCTTTTTATTTTCCTTTCCAAAGGCTGGTCACCATCATGATCAATATTTAAGCACTTTGAGAGTGTCACTCAGGGGAAGGTCACCATTTTAAAAAAACTTTTTATTGCTATAGTATTTAGCATAATGAATTTTCACAAATTGGATGCATTCCATAAGCAGCACCCCTGTTCCAAAAGATAACATTTAACTGCATCTCACAATCCATTATCGCATCTATTCCCATTCAGTAGTTCTCTACGAGGGTAACCACCATTCTGACTTCTAACAGCATAGATTCATTTTGCTCATTTGAAACTTTATATAAATGGAATTACACAGAAGGTAATTTCTTTAACTTTGGCTCAATATGTGTGAGTTTCATCCATATTGGTGCACATAGCTGTATTTGTTCATTTTTATTGCTGTGTAGTCTTGTGTGTAAGATATATCACAATCTACTTGTCCATTCTGTTCTTGGTGGGCATATGTGTTGTTTTTATATTTTAGCTATTATGAACAGTGCTGGTACCTGACTTTTGGTAAATATGTGTATTTGTTGGGTGTATACCTGGAAGTGGAATTGCTGGCCTGTAGGAGATGTATGCACTCAACTTCAGTAGATGTTGACATAAAAGACACTCACTATTTTGGTTAGGTAAGCACTTGCCATGCCATCTCATTGAGTCTTTATAAAATCCTTTTGACATCTTATGGAGCTTATGTTGCTGCTAAAGACTTTGGGTTTAGAAGGGTTAAATAAATTATGCAATGTCCATTATTGTTTGGGCAGGAGCAGAGATTACAACCTAGCCTGACTTGACTTCAAAGCCTGTTTTTTATTTTACTTTATTTATTTATTTATTTATTTATTTATTTATTTATTTAATGGTGTGCTCCAATAAGCTTTTGATCTCTGATTTAGAACTATGCTAGACTATTTTTATGCGATTTAAGGATTACTAACAGTGGCATTCCAAGCAATGTTGTCTGCTTATTGGCATCCTAGCTATACAAACCTTAGATGTTTGTATTACCTGAAAATGCTGGCAAAAGGAAAGGATGCAAAATGGTAGAGAACTGTATTCTTTCTGTTTCCAGGGGAGGCAGAGAAGATCTCCTCTTCCCCCAAGATTTGAGCTCCCCTTTTGTGGTGTTGAGTTGTCATTGGCAAACCAGGACTGTTCCCCCTGTACCTACTAGGATCATGTGAAGGTTCTTACCCAGAGAACATGAGTGATAGAGATGTGTCATCTCCAAGCATAACTAGCTGAAGGCATGTGTTTCTTCTTCTTCTTTTTCTCCTCCTCCTCCTCCTCCTCCTCCTCCTCCTCCTCCTCCTCCTCCAATATATTTTTATTGATTTCAGAGAGGAAGGGAGAGGGAGAGAGATATAGAAACATCAATGATGAGAAAGAATCATTGATCAGCTGCCTCCTGCATGCCCCTTACTGGGGACCAAGCCCGCAACCGTGGCATGTGCCCTTGACCAGAATCGAACCAGGGACCTTTCAGTCCACGGGCCGAAGCTCTATCCACTGAGCCAAGCCAGCTAGGGCTAGGTGTTTCTTCTTATCCCTATCTTTTTTTTTTCTCTCACCAGGCAGATATAGAGAATTCAGCATGGGCCTTTGAGTCCATAATGAGGCTGGAGTTATGAAGGGAGCCTGGCCCCTAAATTACTGCTTGGAAGAGAGAAGAGCTAGCTACCGGTCAGAAATGTCCATTTGGACTTTGCATGAGTGAATGATAAACTTCTATTGTGCTAAGCCTCTGAGATTTGGGTGCTTATCTGTTATAACAGCTTGTATTAACTTAACTAGTATACCAGGGAAGTTTCCACACTTATCCCACCTGCTTCCATCATTTGGATTCTGGTACTTTTTCCGTGATTGAAATCTTGAAGACTTACTTCCCTGCCTATCCTTACTTGCCAGGATCATAGGAATCAAAAGCTCTACAATGCAGGACCTTGATCTGATTATCTTTGTGAATCATCTTTAGCCCCATCATTTATTGCGTGTGCTGTGACAATGTGATGTAATTTTGTGTAATTTAGCCTTTGAACCTCTTTGTTCTTGTGAAGGAAGCCATTACAGAATTGGAAAAAGGCCTTTTCATGGTAACAATGGAAAATTTAGTGGAACCTCTTTTTATATATAGCCATGCACTTGTACAAAACTCTTTTATGCTTTTTTCAAACTTCAAGCCTCACAGGATCTTTGTGACATAGGACAGACAGCTTTATTATCTCTATTGGGCAGTTGAAGAAAATGAAGTACAGAGACTAGAAACCAGACTTGTGACTCCAGTTCACTGTCCTTTTGGCTCCTCTTGACGCCTCGGTATCTGTGTCAGGAGCCAGGGAATTATCACAGACTTTACCAAACCACATTATAATGGTCTGCTGTTACATTTGGGAACTAAGTCTGAGGAATCAGTAGTTTAAAGAAGTCAGTAATTTCTTAAGACATTGTTTAAAGTTGGCTTCTTGTGGACTAATTTTACATGCTAGTTTTCCAAGCTTTATTCTTTTATTACAGGGCTGTGGTGTATGGCTATGTAGATTGAACACTACATAACCATATCTGGTAGCTCATATCCTATCTAATAAAGAGGGAATATGCTACTTGACCCTCATGCCATTACAAAGATGGCGGTGCCCACAGCCAATAAGGAGGAAATATGCTAATTACTGCCCCACCCTCAAAGATGGTGGCACCCACAGCCAATAAGGAGGGAATATGCTAATTGACTGCCCTACCCTCAGAGATAGCGGCACCCACAACCAATAAGGAGGGAATATGCTAATTGAATGCTATTCCCTCAAAGATGGTGGTGCCCACAGCCACAAGATGGCGGCACCTAGTCCCCCCAGCCCCCCAGCCACCCAGGGCCACCCGAGGCTTAGGTAACCAGAGCCGGCCAAGGCTTGCACTGCCAGCAGTGGCAGCAGCAGAGGTGTGATGGGGGCTCGCCTTCCCCTGATCGCCGGGTCTCCTCCTGCCCCTGAGGGCTACTGGACTGTGAGAGGGGGGCAGGCCAGGCTGAGGGACCCTCCTCAGTGCATGAATTTTCATGCAATGGGCCTCTAGTAGTAATATAATGGATGATACAAGCACCACAAGATCCAGGTACATTCTAAGCTCAGATCTGAGCCCTGTATCTATAAGTCTAACCCCTTCCCCTTTCCTTATACTTAAAGACTGTGAAACTAGCAAGTTTCCAAAATTCTGATGCCCAGCATTTCTTCCTGCCTACCTGTTTTTCTTATTTCCAGATTCACTCTGGATGCCTGCCATAAAGTCTTATGCAAATGTTCTTCCTTGGTTTGCCTGTCTAACAAGATTTGTCCTCCTTTCTCTGCTGATCTCTGTTCCTTGTAGGTACCATATCTTTCCAAGGCCTTCCCATTCTCAGCTTTCATATGAGCTTCAAAATGGTGGCTCAGACTATGGAGATTTGGTTTCTCAGTACTCTTCCCATAAGCTGCACCTCATCAGTATTTTCCTGTCACATAGATCCGTCATGTGGAATGCCTTCCCTGATCCTACCCTCATCTGAGCCGTGCTTAAGCCTTACTTTCTGTATTCAGGGTTACCCCAGCCCTTCTCCTCTTCCTTTTCTCTGTATGGGATGCCATGGAAGAGCCCTGGAGTGGTAATCAGAAGCCCTGCATTCTAGCATGACACTTCCATGGACCCTGCGGCCCTGAGCAAGTCACTTAGCTTTTCTAAATCTTAGTCTCCATTTCTGCAAAATGAAAGCATTTGGCTAATGACTTCAAAGTTTCATTACAGACACCAATTCTCTACATTTTGGCTTGATTTAATTGGATGGGATCCAATTTAATTGGATGCTTTCTGGGGAGGGGCTGAGAAAGACCAGAAGGTTTCCACAACACCAGAGCATGCTCAGAAAATCTTGGTCCATTTCCTGGCAGTAAGTTTCTAAGGATCCAAATCAATTGAAATCTTTGGGGAATAATTAAGTCATGCCTTTATTCTTTCATTCGCATACATTTACTGAATGTATTAATTATCTATTGCTGCACAACAAATTGCCTTAGAATTTAGCCGCTTAATGCAGCAGACATTTATTATTGCATAGTTTCTGTGGTCAAGAATTCTGTGTGTGGCATAGCTGGGTCCCCTAGCTCAGAGTACCTTACTAGGCTGAAATCAAAATGTTGTCCTGGTCTGCAATCAACTCAAGTCTTAACTGGTGGATAATTTGTTCCAAGCTCCTTTATGTGACTGTTGGCAGATTCAGCTCCTCATAGGCCTCAGAGGTCTGATGGTCTCATTTCCTTGCTGGGTGTTGGCCAGAGGATTCCCTCGGTTCCTTGACAAATAGGCCTCACCATAGGGCAGTTCAACATACTGTAGTTTGCTTCTTCAGAGCAAGCAGACAATAAGAGAGAGAGAGAGAAAGAGAGAGAGAGAGAGAGATAGAGAGAGAGAGAGAGAGAGAGAGAGAGAGAGAATATGAGAATATCACATCTTATAACCTTATCTCAGAAGTGACATTCTGTCACTTTTGTGATATATTCTGTTTATTAGTGGAGGCCCACAAATAGCTATCTACTTTTTCCATTGAGTTGTGAACTAATTGAAAAATAAGACAAATAGGTGAGGCAGATGGGAGGCCCAAAGTGCAGACATCTCTTGCTTAGTGTTGGTTTTCTGTTAAAGAAATCAGTTGTTCTACATGAAAATGCTAAAAGAACCCTTTTTCAATTATTTTATTGGGAAAATTACTATGCATTACAAATCAACCCCAAGCCCCCAACCAACTAAAACACATTAAAATGCCAATATGTAAAGAACAAACTGTCATATCGTGAGGTAAAATGCTTAAAACATTGCTTCCTTGATGCCAAATAATTAATATGGTTATTAACAAGCAGTTGTTTTGTTTAATCATGTCTTTCTTGGTGCCAGCAACATCCTTACCTCTGTTGACACTCTGGAGCACTAAAAAATATCTGTGCGTACTTCCGATCCATCTAAATTTGATTTATTACAAATGCCAATTGTATTAGGAGTGAAACTTGAGATGTTTCCCTCATGGTCTTTTGTTAAAAAGGTTGCATTGATTTTTTTTAAGGCATAAATGTAATTTTTGAATACAACATCCATTTGCTTGAAAAGTACTTAGGTGAAGTTTGGGTATTAGAAAAAACAAGAGGAATTTTACTGAGAAAACATTAGCAGAAGACACATTCTATGTGATATACCTGTTTCACTTTTATTGTAGGTAGTGCCGATATTAGAAAATGTGGTTTACACCTGTGGGCAAGCAGGCTCTAAAATTCTGTGCTCTAGAATTAATTAGACTTATCTTTTGAGTCACAGATTGTGCTGGAGAATTGTGGGCTTTCCCTGAAGGGAAACGTTGAAACATTTCCATTATGTTGAAAACATATGGCAAGACCACAGCACAACATGCAATTTTGGAGAATTGGCCATCCCCCAAGAAAAAGGAAAGTGGAGGGGCCAGGAAAACACTTTCAAGTTCCCCAGTGAGATTCAGTCACTTTTGCTTTACAGGGAGGGGCTGAGAGAGATCAGAAGGAATATGTAGAGTTTGGGGCACATGACCCTCCACCCAAACCCTGTAATTTAGTTTCTTAAGCTTTACATGCATGAATCGAACAATGGCATTGCAAGTCACGTGCTGCTATCATTATTGCCATTACTGATGGAGAAACTGAGACTTTGAGAGATTAAGCAATACATCAAAGGTCCAAGGAACAGAAAGTGATACATTTGAGAATTAAACCCGGGCCTGTCTAATGCCTAAAGCCTGTGTTCTTCACCACAGAGTGATAATACTTTACTGCTTGTCTACTTTTAAAAAATAGATATACTTTTATTTATTTCAGAGAGGGAGAGGGAAAGAGAGATAGAAACATCAATGATAAGAGAGAATCATTGTTCAGCTGCCTTCTGTACCACCCGCACTGGGGATTGAGCCCGCAACCCGGGTATGTGCCTTGACCAGGAATTGAACCTTGATCTCCTGGTTCATAGGTCCACGCTCAATTACTGAGCCATGCCAGCCAGGCTGCATACTTAACTCTTGAAGTGTGATGTTCAGATATTTATAGTCTGCAGACCCTTACATATGAGCCCATTTTCGTGATATTGGAGTGCAAAAAAGAAAAAGAAAGTTAGATTCATCCTAAGCTTTCCTGAGATCAATACCATTATTATATTTTAGACCCTCTAGGTATTAATCTTCTGCTTTGTTTCAGAAAAGCAATTCCATTTTCCTATCATGGTCTGTTAGAAATAATACTGCTTCTCCATGGCTCTTTTGAAATTTTTCCCCTGAGGGAGAAAGAAAGGCAAGCTTTTTCCTTTTCACCTCTGTTCCTCCTACCGCCTTTCTCTCTCTTAAATTGAATGTTCATTGATGCCCTAAAATGACTATGCTCAGAGAAAAGGCAGATGTGAAAATGTTTTATAATATTATACAGCTTGAATATAAGCTGTTTTCAGTGCTTTCTGACACTTCTTGCTTTCATTATTTTATTTAACAAATATTGTGTTTGTTGTCTAAAATATATTTTGCTAAAATAATATAATGCTAATAATATTTGTCAAACATTTGTTATGGGCTAATGATTGTTCTAAGCACTTGACATGAATTAACTAATTTAAATCTTATTAGAATTATGTGAAATAGGTACTGTTTACACATTAGGACTGCAGTGCAGAGGAAGTTTGGAACCTTTGCCATAGTAGGCTCACAACTAGTAAAGTGAAACTGAACTTTGATCCCAGGCAATCTCATACCACCAATTGCATATTCAACTTCTAAGCTATATCTGGCTGAACCTGTATGTACCTTACACCTTGAAAGCTGTAAAAAATTATACACAATTGGTACCTGTACTGGATTGAATAGTGTTCCCCCAAAACGCATGTTCACTAAGAACTTCGGAATGTGACCTTATTTGGAGAGTATCTTTGTAGATACAGTTAGTTAAGATGAGGTCATACTGGCCCTGGCCGGTATTATTAAGTGGTTAGAGCATTGGCCCATGCACCAAAGGGTCTCTGGTTCCATTTCAAAGGCACATACCTGGGTTGCAGGTTCAATCCCTGCCCCGGTTGGGGCACATGTGGGAGGCAACCAATCGATGTGTCTCACATCAGAATTTCCCCTCCCCCTCCCTTCCACTCTTTCTATAAAACAATGGAAAAAATATCCTCCTCGGATGAGAAATAACAAGAACAAAAAAGATGAGGTCATATTGGATTAAGGCGTGCACTATGAAGTGTCCTTAAAAGGAGAGGGAGATTTGGAAACAGACAGGTAGGTGGGGCAAATATCATCTTTCTCATTCTGCAAACATTGCCTGGTGTTTCAAAGTTAGTACCAATGGCTGGATCTGCCTCTGTGATAATGGCCTCCATTGTGCTTTGTTTCATTTTTCTTATCAGTAAAATAAGGATCACGATGCTAATGATGGTGGTGGTTATGCTACTGCATCTGCTGCTGTTGCTGATGGTGGTAATGCTTCTGCTGCTGATGGTGGTGGTGGTGGGGGTGATGATAATGATATTGATATGGTCGTGATGCTTTTGCTACCAATGGTGATGGTGGTGGTGGTGATGCTGCTGATGGTGATAGTGATGATGATGATGGTTATCACCTACTAGGCCAGTGGTTCTCAACCTTCTGGCCCTTTAAATACAGTTCCTCATGTTGTGGCCCAACCATACAATTATTTTCGTTGCTACTTCATAACTGTCATGTTGCTACTGTTATGAATTGTCATGTAAATATCTGATATGCAGGGTGGTCTTAGGCGACCCCTGTGAAAGGGTTGTTTGACTGCGAAAGGGGTCGCGACCCACAGGTTGAGAACCGTTGTACTAGGCTCTCTGATGGGAAACCATTGTTTTTCTCCATTTTACAGGAGAATAAAGTAAAGCTGTGAGAGAAACTTGCCCAGTGCCATCATTCCTGTGATTGCAGGTTGATCTGCCCAAATTTATGTGAAAGCAATTTGTAAACTGTGCTGGTGCTGTACCAGTATTAGTTATATATAGCAAAAGTCCTCCTAATAACTTCCTTCCACTGGTTCTAGTCATGCCAACTTGAACTTTTTCAACATTTAAATAAAAAATATTGTCCTTGCTGTATTAGTTCAGAGTGAAACAATTAAATCTCCATTGTCCCCTTTTACCAAAGAAGTGTGTTCAGACTGTCTCTAGATACGGTCTTTTCACTTGCAGCCTTTTTTATATTTAGATGATGATTTAAAATTACAGTAAAGTAACTACACATAAATTGACTGCATTCATAGCTGATAGGCTCTGAATGGTGTTATTATTAATTAAAGGTTGGTAGGAAGGGGAATGAGAACTAATATTTATTCAGTACATATTAAGAGGCAGGTACCAATCAATTTAGTTCTCACCTACAATTGTATGTAGTAGATATTATTATGTTATAATTTACAATATCTTCGGTTCTGGGGAGTGAAAGCATTGCCCAAGGACACCCTGCAAATATTAGACAGAGGAAGAATTTGACCCCACCAACTGTGCCTTTACAACCATGACACCTGCCTTCCAGAAGAAAGAGCAAGTGATCATGTGGATGTAGAATAATTTAAAGGAGATAAAATGCAATTTTTAACTTTCTCTACCTGGGATACATGGGACAAAGGCTAATGGGGGTAGTTATAAGCTAACCAGAACAGAATTCAGGGGATTTTGGTTCTAAACCCAAAGTTACATTAACATGCTGTGTTATGGTGGCATGTCATGTTAATGTTCTGGGTTTTGGTCCTGTTAAGGTGCGATATTAATAGTCAGATATTAGTTAAGCATTAACTTTTAATGGCAGTGGTCAGAAAAATTATCTGAAACTTGGAAATAGGCTTGAAAGGGTTACAGGTGCTCTTCCAGTGCAGTGCTGGCATGACATTGTATTGTCTGGGCTATTTCACCACTCCGTAGTGGCAGAGGAGAACTTGGTGAATTCCGTTCAGTAGAAATGCAAATATTTTCTGTCCAAAGAAGAGATAGAAAACCCTAAAGGTTGCTGTGTATGGCCCTGTTGGACATCAACCAGTTTTGTATCTAACCCAGGAAAGGTATCCTAATATTGCTTATAAATACTTAACTTCTCAAATACTTTTTGAGAAGGATTGGTCTTAGTATTTTACTATTTTTAATGAACAAGTTAAATACAATTTTTGACATATGGTAATTTTATATTTGTATCAGAGTCATGATTTTATCTTTTGAAAATTATACTTTAAGAGTATTTAGATAGAAAGCCTCAAATCTACAAGCATTCTGAATCTCTGTCTTGGCTTCCATCCTCCAAGTGACACAAAAATGGAACTGGAAGTCGAAACTGCTACGTGGCATTTTGAGCTCCTTGAGTCAGGCAGGCAGCAGGCAAATAAGGGGCTTTCTGTACTAGGTGGGGTGATTGATCATGACTATCTATCAAGGGGAAATTGAGTTGCCACTACAGAATGCAGATAAAGAGAAATATGTCTAAACTGCAGGAAACCCTCTGGGATACCTCTCAGAACCCCCTGTCTTAGAAGGCATACGTTTTCTAATAAAAGTCAATGGGAAATTACAAAAAGTCAATTCAGACCCTTAAGGATTTGTAGAATTTGGGTTTTTCAGAAAACTCTTTGAAAAAATGCTAATCTAGTGCAATTTCTTCATTGTTATAGACCTAAAAACTGCTTAAGTTTTGACAGCAATTTTTAGCTCACTGGATAGATTATGTTCTTTAGTTCTATCCCTAAGTCTCACATGCAAACACGCAACTCCTTAATAATTATTCAATATTCATTGAACAAATGCTGTGTTGATTTAACACGTACTAAGTACCAGGCTCAGCTCTAACCCCTGGAAATACAACAATGAACCTATGTTTCTAATTTCTCACATAAAACTGTCCTTCAAGAGGTGTGTGTGTGTGTGTGTGTGTGTGTGTGTGTGTGTGTGTTGACAGTAAACACATAAAAGTATCTATTGGATAGTGACAAGTACTATGAAAAATATAAGGCAGTACTTGTAAATAGATTATAATGGTTGGAGGCTGCACGACATTTGTGCACTTGGGGCAGGGGCATCCCTCAGCCTGGCCTGCATCCTTTGGCAGTCCAGGAGCCCTTGGGGGATGTCCGACTGACAACTTAGGCCCGCTTCCTGTGGGGAGCGGGCCTAAGCCGGCAGTAGGACATCCTTAGTGCTGCCACGGAGGCGGGAGAGACTCCTACCACCACCACTGCGATCACCAGCCATGAGCCCAGCTCCCTCTGTGGGAGTACACTGACCACCAGGGGGCAGCTCCTATATTGAGCATCTGCTCCCTGGTGGTCAGTGTGCATCATAGGGACATAGTGACCGATTGTTCCGCCATTCGGTCAATTTTGAATATTACCCTTTTATTATATAGGACTAGAGGTCCTATGCACGAAATTTGTGCACTGGCGGGGGGGCGGGTCCCTCAGCCCAGCCTGCACCCTCTCGCAGTCCGGGACGCCTCACTCCTTACCACCCACCTGCTCGCTGCTCCTTACTGCTCAGCTCGCTGCTCCTTTATGCTGCCGAGGAGGCGGGAGGGGCTCCCGCCACCGCCTCTGTGCTCGCCAGCTGTGAGCCCAGCTTCTGGCTGAGCAGTGCTCCCCCTGTGGCCCTGTGGGAGCACACTGACCACCAGAGGGCAGCTCCTGCGTTTAGCGTCTGCCCCGGTGGTCAGTGTGCACCATAGCGACTGGTTATTCTGGTCATTCTGCCGTAGTGGTCACTTAGGATTTTATTATATAGATGGTCAGAGAAGGCTTCTCGGCTAAGATGTTTGAGTAGAGGACTGAATTACATGAGTGAGTAAGCCCTGTTTATATTTAGAGCAAGGGTTTGCAAAGTACTGCCTACAGGCTGAATCTGGAATGCCACTTGCTTTTATAAATAAAATATTATTGGAACACACCCACACTCATTTATTTACATATTATCCATGACTGCTTTTATACCACAATAATAGAGTTACGTAGTTCAGCAGAGAATGTATGGCCTGGAAAGTCTAAACAATTTACTGGCCTTAAAATGTTTGACAACTCCTGGTCTAGGGAAAGAGGTGCAACCAGGTAGAGGAAATAGCAAATTCAAAGGCCCTGAGGTAGAAGTGTGGTCAGCATGTTTAAACACTGGTCAGTATGCTCGGAGGAAGTGGGGACAACAGAAGGTGGTGGGAGGAGAAGGGAGGTAAGATCATATGGCCACAAATAAGACTCTGGCTTATTCTCTAAGTAAGATGGGAAGCAAAGTGACATGATTTGGTTTATGCCTTAAAAGGAACTTTCCATCTACTGTTTTTTATAAAAATTTATCTTTATTGTTGAAAGTATTACAGATGTCCCCTTTGTTTTTTTTTCTTCCTATTGACCCCCTCCACCCAGTACCAGCACCTCCCAGGCCCTCACCACCCTATTGTCTATGTCCATGGGCTATGCATATATGCATATAAATTCCTGGGTTAATCTCTCCCCCACTACCCCCACCTTCCCATTTGAAATCCGTCAGTCTGTTCCATGCTTCTATGTCTCTGGATCTGTTTTGTTCATCAGTTTATTTTGTTAATTAGATTCCACTATCTTTTTTTTATCTCTCTCCCTTCCCCACTACTCAGCCCTCCAAATCTTTCTCCATAGAAAGAAGGGTTAGTTTAAGAAATGATTAACCATTTAATTTGATGAAGTCTTAGTTATTTCTGATACTTGTACATGAAGGGTCTCCTAGCCCTTGGTTCCACATTTTTTGAGGACCCGGAGCCTCTTATGAGACTTCAGTCTGCATGAGGACTGACCAAGCTTCTCATCCCATGACCAGCCCTGGGTCATACGAGAAGGCCAGTACGATTGCTTGCTTCACAAAGAGCACCCCAGAGCTTTGCTCTCCTCTTTCAAGATGCCTTCACCTATTTATAAATCATTTGTGGCAACGTGATAATGTACGTGTAAATGCTGGCTTGTGGTCTAAAGACATCTAATACACACTCCTCTCAGCTTGAAGGAAACTATGTTACTTATTTTTAAAGTACATTTGCACCAAAGCAGAAATATTGCATCTTATGTGGGGCATGTGTGACAATGTGAAGGTCATTTTCTCTCCTTCAAAAATGCAAATAAACACTTTCTAAATTGAATTTTGTTTTTTCTCAACCCTAGTATCTTTTTGGGCATTCAATCACATATGATATTTACTCTGTGAAAAGGTTTTTAATGCTGTAAGCACAATTTTGAGTTATTTCTCTTAAGCATTTTCAACAGAAATATTCTATTATATGCTCTCCTTTACCAATCTGTTTTGTCATCCATGAGGGTGGGTTAGTGGTGGCATGACTTTTTACCTTTTCAGGCTTTTATTTTCCTAGACAGTGTGGATATAGTGAAAGGCTATAGGAAACAAACTGTGCTGGAATGTTCAACTTCTAACACGATAGGAACTTTAGGTGAGACATTTAACTCATAGAACGTTGGTTTATCTATTGATCAAATGGTGGATATTGACTCTGTGATCTGGCCACCTTGGATGACTACTATATTAGAATTGAATGCTGTTGTAGGCATCAAAACATGTTGATATGTGGAAAGCACTATATGAATGTGAGGTTGTGGTGTTAGCTTTAGTTGTTCTACTTCATGATCTATGAAGAGTATGTATTACCTGAATCATTCAACTTTATACTTTAATAAGAAAAAAAATGAATTGGTGAAAATAAGAAAAAGTTTATAGCAGAGGTTGAAAGATTTAGAAAGGAATATCTGGCAGATATATAACTTATATTCACACAACAAATTGGCTTCAGATTTAAATTAAGAAATGCATAAATAAAAAAATCCAAATAGATTGTTTTTATTTTCCAAAGCTGTGAATCTTATGATATGGAATTTGTACTGTATTTTGGTTAGAACCTTTGTGCTTGATATGCAAATATCAAGTAAGCAAAATGTAAAATGATATTCATTTACATTGGAAGTTTTGTTTTCAGAATTTGGCAGATATGTTCAGTGGCATAGATGAGCTTAATGCTAACACTTTTATGAGGATTTTTAAAAATCTACAGCCCATTTGGTTTGTAGTATCTGTTTGGGGCCAAGATGCTTGAAAATGTCATAAAGAGTCTTAAGCCTTAATTGAAAAATGTTTAAAAGACAAATCCCTTAGTAACCCATTATCTGAAAAATGATGGCAGTAACTGGTTACCTCATATCATTGTTTGGGTGGGAAAACTTACATAACTTTGTCAATAGGCATAGCATATCCTCCTTCACCAACTTTTTCCTAGTGATAGTAATAATATCTGTTGAGCATTTGAGCTTTAGTAGGAATTCCAGAGAGCCAATTAAAACATAGCCAATTTCTTCCAGAAGCTTCCAATCTCGTGAAAACAGGTAGTAAGTTCTCTTCTTCAGAGCTGTAATCTTACTCTTGAACTAGTTTCCTTCAAATACTATTATGAAAGAAATGTCATACATAAAAACTAGAATAACATTTTAGAGGAATTATCTATTTCACCAGAATATGTGGCACTCAAAATCCTATCTTATTCATATAACCCAGATCAGTACATTCAAGAGTTCTTTCCACTGAACATGGACTAGAATTAGACAAAAGCCAAGAATCCCTCTTGCCATCCAGGATGCCTTTGCCTACTGAGTGGCTGACATATATGCTTAGAAGTAAATCTTTTAAAAAATTTCCAATGTGGGGACCATGCCCTCACAAAAAATTATATGGTACACACATTGATTAGACATGACCACTTAGCTGAGCATTTCCCCCAAGGTAACTCCTCACCTGCCATATGTAGAATCAGGGCTCTTCTCAGGTCACTTATGCGGTCAGGCCCATTTTGAGAGATATTTTAGTCTCAATTTTACTGGTTGCAGGGGAAGGAAGAAAATCAAGACCAATCAAAGACTTTGCTTTATTATATGAAAAGGAATGAGCAATAAAACAGAGATAGTATTTCAGAAATGGTGCAAAAAACCTGGCATTAATCTTGCCAAGGTTAGACACTGTGGAGCTTTTTACCCTGTGGATGACCAATACTATTCATATTAATAATAATAATTTTATTACTATCTATTAGTTATTGTGAATTTACTATGTGTTAGACTCCAAACTAATAGCTTTACTAGAATTTTTCTCAGTTTATCCTCTTAAAACTCTATGAAACAGAAACTACTCAGAAAACTTAGGTAATTCATCCAAGATCACACTGTTGATGGGTGGCCAAGCTAGTCTTTCTATCACCAAAATTCATGCTTTAGCCATGCTGCAATATTCCTCTCTATGGAAATGAGTTATTATTTGAATAGATTTAAGAGGGCATAAACATTGACTTATGTTTTCACATCTTCCTAAAAATATTATGATGCATATCTCTGGTTAAGGAAAATATACTGGGGTCAAGATGAATTATTTCTGCTTCACTGATGTTCTCAGATTTTTTTTTTTCATTTTAGAACTTCATTCCTGAAAAAATCAGGATGGGTAGCTGGACAGGTTGGTCTTTTGTATTTCTTATCACTTTGAAATTTTATAAATCTTCAGTGTTCTTGGAGTATTTCCATATTTCATATGAAGTATCCAGTATTAGATTCTGCTCACAATGACTACTAATGCTTTCATGTCTCTATTTGCCTATTTCTACAATGAGAATAACATTTTTTTCTTCATGGGGATACTATAAACTATTATTATATTACTAGAGGCCTGATGCATGAAATTCGTACAAGAGTAGGCCTTCCTTTCCCCAGCTGCCAGCACCGGCTTCCCTCTGGCACCCGGGACCCAGGCTTCCCTCGCAGCCCTGGCTTCGTCTGGAAGGTCATCCGGAAGGACGTCCAGAAGGACGTCTGGTCTAATTAGCATATTATGCTTTTATTATTATAGTTAAGAATAATATAATAGCTATATAAGTGCTTCAAGCTTATGAGGTAGACCAGAAACAAAAATCCAAGTTACCATTGTCATCTAAATTATTCACATTGTAGTGCAAAAAACAGAAAGACTCTTAGAGAAGTTCTGTGGCACACTTAGCTTTATTGTAATTGAACGAATACTTTTTTTAAATAGCCCCTTTTACAGCACATGTAAAGTTCAATTTTTTTCATTATATTTTTACAGGTTGTCTTTTATCTGAGTAAGCAAAAATACGTCTTTTTTTTTCTTACTTAAAACATGTAGCCAGGATTCAAACCACGTAGCTCTGGTACCAAAAAGGCAACAGGTTATGAAAATCACAGTACAATTTCAAAATTATTTAAGTTGGTTAAGGATATCTAAAATGATATTCACTTGGATTGACAGTAGAAATCATGGGTCAGTTGATATTAGGACTAGTAGTTACACCTACAATGAGAGCAGAAATGGGAAGTTCAGGCTAATAAGAGCTACACCATTCAGGATACACCATCTTCATAAATACTGTGGCTGTGAGGTTGCAATGGCTACATCACACTTGAGCACTTCACACATAAATATAGCCAAAGCGAAAAAAAATATATAGTCTGCTAACTCGGATCTGAAATAAAATGGGCATTTATTTTTAAGAGGGTATACTATCAAACAACTGCACAAGACACAATTTAAACCCCAAAATTACATCTAGGAAAGAAAATAATATTAAAATGCACACCCACACAGACAGTAAAGTAGAAATCTGTTCTTTGTGATTGAGGTTTATTTTTTTGATGAGTAGAAATAATTTATGACCCACAAAAGGATTTCACGGGTGAAACACTAATTACAGACATTGTAAAGAATGTAGCTCAGGAGGCTTGTTTTAAAAATGAGGCAGCGTTTTCCTGAAAAAAGTTTGGTCCTCGACTCACAATAGGCTAGTCACTATGGTCTGATGGTAAGCATTTTCTGTGTGTGTGTGTGTGTGTGTGTGTGTGTGTGTGTGTGTGTTAAGCTTTTCCAGTACTAGAATTAGTCAAAACCAGACCAAAAGACAAATTGCCCTTGAAAACCTGACCTTGCATATATGTCTAATTGATGTATCATCTGAAAGAACAATGCTAAAGACTATGGAGGGAATTATGCTCACGTGATTCTGCAACAACTTTATTTTGTGCAAACATTTTCCTTCATTACCATATAACTTATCTTTATTCACCTAGGTGCCAGGAAACCCACCCCATGATCCTCCCTCCCCCCTCCCCCAATCTTCTCCTCTATCAAAGTGTTATAAAGACAATTTCACTGTGTATTTACAAGCACAACACTTAGGCAAGAAGGTCCCAGGGTCTGAAGGGCACATCTATTTCTTGTGGACATCTTCATGCCGAATAATCTTGTATGTGATCCAGTAAAAGATGTTGAAAATGAGGAAGGCCAGTGGGAAGGCAGCTCGAGATATCGTGTCAATTCTTTTTGCCCGGTCCACAAACTTCTTCTTGATGGTATCTGCATCTTTTGGGGGTTGTGGAATCGGGTTGGCAGGTGTGGTCTTGACAGCTGTTCCATCCTTCACTTGGAGGCAGTGACCCATCCCATAACCGCTGAAATTAAAACGACTTTCACGAGTAGCATCTTCTTCCTGAGAGAAGAACGACAGAGAAAGCACAGTTTGGTTGTCAGTCAAATCAGATGGAAGATGCTTAAAATTCTTTAGAAGTAAAAGGATAAATCACAGTTAACTGATAGTGTGGGAGGCTTTTGGAATGGGTGGTTCTCTTTCAAGTTTAACTCAATTATTCATGGAATAGATACAGTTCATTAACTTTTCAGGCTGAGAAATTAAGGGTAAGAATAATGACTTGGTGATCATTTTAATTAATTAACAAACAGAGACACCTACATTATATTCAGCACCAACTTTTCCAAAATCAAATGTATTAATCCATAGCTTTGAATAGATTGTTTTAAAGTGAAGTCTCTAAATCACAAACATATACTCAATCTATGAAGAGGATCATTTTTCATTTACTCATTCATTCATTTACTCATTCATTCATTCATTCATTCATTCAAAAAAGCATTTACTTAACTCCTGCAGTGTACCTGGCCCTGAGGTAGTAACTTCTAGTATTGTGGCTTATTCACAGTCCAGTTCCTTCTGTTGACATTGATTTTAACATTAATGGTAGATCTAAGATTATCCTTTTACAAGTATATGTTTCCCCTCTAGCCCTCTAGTTCATTTCAGTTATATGGCAGAGATTAAATATTCGTTATTTGATATTGGATTTTTCTACCATGGGTAATTTTTTAAATATATATTTTTATTGATTTCAGAGAGGAAGGGAGAGGGAGAGAGAGAGAGAAACATCAATGATGAGAAAGAATCATTGATCAGCTGCCTCCTGCAATGCTCCTTACTTGGGATCAAGCCTGCAGCCCAGGTATGTGCCCTTGACTGGAATCAAACCTGGGACCCTTCAGTCTGCAGGCCGGTGCTCTATCCACTGAGCCAAACCAGCCAAGGCTACCATGGCTAATTTTTCTAGTGTTAATTTTTAACATTGATTCTTTGGCTAGTTATTATTTCTAACATATTTAAACACGTGACCTTTTATCTGATGTCAGTGGTGTTTTGTATTGATTATTTCTACATTATTTAGATAAAAGACTGAAAATTGTATTTATTCCTCAGGGTAAAGAGTAAATAGCTTAATAGAGACAAATGTATGGAATCTGGGTGTGAGGTGGATCAAAATAGTGGGGTTGAAAAGGCAGGATTGAAATGACCTACTTAATAAAAATTTAGTTCTGAATATCCATCAATTGAATCTTCTTCTGAAACTAGATTACTGCCTTCCACAACACTATGCAACCCTTCCAAGAAACCAGAGGCACTGCACTATTTACCTTGCCTGAAAATCGGAATGATATATTTTATGGATGCAAAGATTTTAATTAAGTATAGTATTTCAAAATATGGAATAAATAGATATATTAATCATTGCAGTGTCATTGGAAGACTTATTTAGTACTTAGCAAGAAAGGAAGCATAGAGGCCATTAGGGGAAGGGGACTTGCTTATCACATGGGTTATAGGCCATCTTGAACATTCTATACTGATTGGTAATTAGATATCAACCAGTGTATCAGAGAAGTAGAAGAAATAGTGCCAGTTGGTTTAGTAGAGATCCAGACTAGGAATTTGGGTATTTTGGTTCTAGAACTGGCTATGTTGATCTTAGGCAAGATATTTATTCTTTCAAGGCCTCAGGGATCTCATGCCAAAAATGTTGAGGCTAGACTAGATGTGTGGATCTCAGCTTTGGCTTCCGTGGAGCTTTTGTAAGTATATGTCTGCCTGCCTCCCCTCTCAGCAACTTCTAGACCAACTGAATCAGAATCTCTGGGAAGGAGAACTGAGAATCTGTATTTTGAAAAATTGAGTGACTCTAATGCAAAAGGTTGGAAACCAATGGCCTACATGAGCTCTAATGTCCATTTCTAAAATCCTGAATCTATTCTATATTATTGAGTATAAAGTGACTTTTCAAATGGAAACAGTCTTTTAAATTTCCCCTTGTCTGCCTAAATTTATTGTGCTGTTTATTCTTTCCATGTCTGTAGAATCTTGCAAATTGCTGTTCTCACCTCTATAAACATTTCGAAACTCATGATTAAGCATACAATTTACTGCCTGAGTGAGATAAGATTATTTAAAATTATTGGGCCCCTGAAGAAATAGAAAGGGTAGTTAGCTGGTAACCCACTTTTAGCATATGAAAAAAGGAAACCTAAATACACATGTCCATATTTATTTTCAGACTGACTCATTCATTTAATTTCTATAGTCTTTCCTCACATACTGTGAATGGATAGCTGAAGAGGTTAACTTATTCACTTCACTACCAGAGCTAGAATAGAATGATACCAGGTTAGGTTATAATTCTGTTGTACATTGCCATACAACCTGTGGGTGCTTAATAAATGTTTGTTGAATAATGAACAAAAGGAAACTTGAAGAGGTTTTCTCTATGCTTGAAAATACTTTCCTCACTCATTCAACAGTATTTTAAATTATGCTTCTTAGTATAGTTAAGCTAGTTAAATCAATTCTTTAAAATTCTCCACCATAAACATAAATCTGTCATAGGTAGAAAATTATCCATTGAATGTTTCATATGCAGGAGATGTGAATGCTAATTTAAGGGTCTTCTTATTTACCATTATGACTCATTCAATGCTTTTTAAATATAGAACCTTAAACTATCCACATAAAAGGGTATGGTTTTGCTTCAGAAAACATAATTGAAACCAATTTGAAACCAATTTCTGTGTTATAATGAATAATTGCCTTTATAGCACGTTCAGAATAAAATGTATAATAATATGTAAAGATTCCTATATGAGGGCAAAATGGAGATGAGCTTGAGTTATGGATAAACAGAAGCTAAAATAAAGAACAATTTGTAGGCATAGCTTAGTTGAATGTATTCACAGGGAGAGTCAGTTATATCATCTCAGTAAGAATAGAATTTTAGGAATATATTACCCATTTCTTCTAATTAGCCAGGAAACCAATTAGTTAATTATTGCTGCCAACCAGCCATCTTCAATAACTTCGAGCAGAAAACACTTCAAGCTCATTTATTTTGTTATTCACTGACTAAATTCCCATAGAAAATGAATCATCCAGTCCAAGTATCAATATATACAATTTCTATATCCCACTGTGATAAAATCTTCAATTTTTGTCTGCTGTATGAAGCACTTCATGGCACTATGCAATGTTTGAGACTTATTATCTTATTTTATTTATTTTATGAGTCAATTTTACTTACTGTAAAATTTACTTATTCCTATGTTTGGAATAACTGTTGTCTAGATGTGAAATTAGACCTAAAGCATCACTAGAACTGCATTGTAGTGAATTGTTTAAGAAAATAATCCTATATAATAAAAGGCTAATATGCAAATAGAACGAGAGGTGGAAAAACTGAACAATCAGTTGCTATGATGTGCGCTGACCACCAGGGGGCACGTGCAGAACATGGCAGGCATGAGCTACGGCGGGATGGTGGAGCAGGTGAGCCAGACCAAGGTGGGGCGCTGGTCGCTATCATCGGGGCAAGCCTCTGGTGGTTACTGAAAATTCTTTGCTCCCGCGAGCTGTGGTCCCACCTGGAGCTCACACCTGCTGCTGGTGCCAGCCCTGCTTGTACCTGCTGCCGGTGCTGGAGCTGCCCCTCACACCCACTGCCAGTGCCTGGCGCCAGCCCCGATCACTCAGCACCGTCAGCGGGTGCGAGCAGCGGCTGCTGGCCCAGATCACCCCTCAGGGCTTCTCCACCTCCCTCTGCTCCTGAGGGGCAATTGGGGCCAGCACCTGCCACTTGCACCTGCTGCCAGTGATCGCCCCGCTAGCACCTCCAGCCAGTGTCAGAGCTGCCGCTTGCACCCGCTGCCAGCACCTGGCACTGGTCCTGATCGCTCGGCGCTGTCAGTGCGTGTGAGTGGTGGCTCCAGGCCCTGATCCCCCTGAGAGCTTCTCCACCTCCCCCTGCTCCTGAGGTGTGATCGGGGCAGCAGCTGCCACTTGTACCCGCTGCTGGCGCCAGCCCCAATTGCTCTGTGCCATCAGCGGGTGTGAGCAGAGCCAGCGCCGTCAGCACATGTGGGAGTGGCAGTGACAGGACAGGAGCGGGGCTGCTGGCAGACAGGGGATCAGGGGCCATGGCGGGAGGGGCTGGGCGGGGGCGTGGAGGATGGTCTGAGACCCGCCCCTGTGCCCACCACAGCCTCACAGCCCACAGTTCCTTTCAAGGTGTGTGAATTTGTGCACTGGGCCCCTAGTTTTAATATAATTAAAGAACATGATACTTATAAAATGACAGATTTTAGCAGAGCCTATAGTTTCAATTATTCTTTTATGCCCTAGAGAGGAGGAAATAAAAAGACTCCTAAAAACTGGGATAGGAAAAGATTCTTTTCATCACATTTCTCACCCAGATTCTTTGATTGGATTAAGTCTCCCTTTTGTTGGAATAAGAAATTGCTCAGTTGGAGCTGAGGTTGTGGTAAGCCTCAATCAATGCAAGGACATAATGGGATCCCCAGCCCCACTTAGGAAACAGTATGAGTTCAAACACAGCATGTTTTCACCAAAAAGTCCCCTGAGCAAATGAAGGCTGGATGATGCTTAATTGTAGGCCTGTTGATTTCTATCACCTGGACTTGGGGAAGAGGGATGGTCTTGAGAAATATTCAATTCTTGTGGCCTCAATTCCCTTTTTTTGTATCACAAGGACTTGGGAATAGATATGAAGAATGAATAGATATCATTATTGATTATGACTACACCATGCACTTAAGACTACAGTCAGTCTTATCACTAAACCAACCCTGCCAATCACATGCTTCCTGGTGAAATTGAGGCTGAGACCAGTTCTATGGCTTTCCAAAATTATATTTCTGATAAATATTGAAGTTGAGATTCAAATTCAGGTCTGTCTGATTCCAAAGATTCTAGAAGTCTTTTATTTTTATGTTTGTCCTATAAAATCCCACATGGCTTTCATTAAAGATTGTGGATGAAGAATCTGACTGAACTTTGTAGAACAACAAAGTTGAAATAAAGTAAACCAAATATAAGTATTGTTTCTTAATGACAAGTGGTAAATGAATTAAAGCTGTCAAAGTGTCATTTTGGGAAGACAGTGAACGGCAATATTTCTAAAAGAACAGCATATCAATAGATCATCTCTTTTTCAGTGAAAGATATAATTATTATTGAGTTTTTAAGAAGAAAGTTCTGGTAAGCATTTCTTGAGCACTTGTCATTCATGAATTTATATTTCCAACAAATAGTCATTGGACACCTATATGTGCCAGGTATGTGGTGGGGATGCAGCAGTGAACAAGAATACAAAGTCTCTACTTTTTTGGAGCTTACATTCTAGTGGGGAGAACAAATAGTAACAAGAAATTATACACGAACACATACATATATACATGTATGTACATATACACACATATGTATAAATATACATATACACATGTATATGCATACACAATACACTTCCACATACTTACATGCACACACACATACACACAGAGATGATTATGGATGCTTTGAAGAAAAACAATCAAAGTAAGAGACTTAAGAGAGGTGAGGGGCAGGGAAATGGATGTTTTAGATTGAGTGGTCAGAAAAGGCCCGAGGAGATGTCAGGCACTATGCCATGTGCTGGGGGATCCACTAGTGAGCAAACTAGATCAGATTCTTGCCTTCAAGGAGTTTTCAACCTTGAGATGAAAACAAAAATAAAATTATCACATGAATAGATAATTATTAACTATGACAAGGGCTCTGAAGGAAAACTATAGGGTGCGGTGAGAGCTTATTAATGGGGGTCCTCATCTAATCTGACAGATAGGAGAAGCTTTTCCCTGAGGAAATGATATTTCATTAAAGATAATGAAAAAAATGAAAGCATTAAAGAGGTGAAAGCAGAGTTGGGAGATGTCTGAGATTGGAGGGTTTTTTGCAATTGAGAGATGGTAGGATGGCTCCTGAAATGCACAGGGAAGGTGGGGATGAGACAGTTTCAGAAATGACCAGGGGCTGGATCATGTAGGGCCTTGCAAGCCATCTGCCTATTTGGAGCTTTATTTTAAGAACCACGGGAAGGAAAATATGAATAAGACCTTGGGTTTTTTGGGGGAAAGGGGCATAGAGAATTAAATAGAGTAAAATATGAGAGATATTCTTGAGTTATGTAAAAAGGTTTGTTGGCATTCAGATAAGCCTGAGGTCTCTAGAGTTGGTGAGGTAATATTGCTGAGATACACAAATCACCTAATATGAAAAGGACTCTGTAGCTACCCATTGTTTTTCAGTATTCATTGCTATTTTTGCTTTTTATTATTATTTTTAAATATTTGCTTCTCAATCATATTAAATAATAGGTACTCAGGGACTCTGAATTTTGATAGCTGATTTCCACTATTGTCTTCACTCCCTGGAGGGTGAACTGTTAGAAGGGTGTGCCAAAGTCAGCCCTATCTGTTACCTCAGCCCTTGATAGTTATTCAATAACTGTGCTTGGAATGATCCACTTGATTCTGAGTAAGGGCTTTGAAAGGTAGTGCTCCCCGTGGGAGAGAAGGCAAAAGTGATGATCTCCTAGCAGATTTCCCTCTTTTTGGCAATTGCAGTCCTTTGCATAGCCCCGGATCAATCTTCCTCAAAGAATTTCCATCCTATTGTTCTCACTAGAGACTCAATAGCCTTGATATGGTAGAGGACCAGAGGAAAACACTGGGATAGAGCCTGAAAGATGGGTTGAATTCATATCTTTACTGCCTCAGAGATTTGTGAGTTTAGGACAGTCCCTCAACTTTCTTGCTCTCCTATTCCCTTATCTTTAAAATGAAGACATTAGGCATTTGGCCATTTTCTGAGTTTGAGTATAGCCCTATAATGCTGGCTAGTATATTGCCTTGAGACTAATCTCTATCTGGCTGATATGTTTCTTCCCAAGTAGAGAGTAGATAGAATGCAAATAAGTGTCTTAAATTTTTTATGAGTTTATTTGAGCTAAACTAATGACATATGCCAGGGATCAAGAGCTCAAATACTCCACAAATAAGGGTCTTGTGGTCTTCATCCTACGCCTGCCTTGATACCTTCTGCCAGGGTTGGCTTCAAGGGCATGCATACTGTGCAGTGTTACAGGGCCCAATGCTTAGAAGAGTCCTATAACTGGTTTAATCCTCTGTTGTCGCAATCTTGAAATTCATAATAATTTTTGAAAAGGACCCCACATTTTCATTTTGTAGTGGGCCCCACAAATTATTAAGCCAGCCCTGCTTTCTGCTTTAGTAGAATTGATGGAATGCCATTTGCCCATTGCTTCCATTTTCAGCCTTAATTCTTATCAACAGTTTCTCTTCTCAATGACCACTCCCAAGTTCCTTTGTGTGAAATTCAAGGACTCTTATGTCCTGCCTTATGCCTTTCTTGAGGTTTCATGATCTTTGACTTTAGTCAACTGCTTCCCTTTGCATAGAATGTTCCTCCCCTCTTAACCTGGCAAGCTCCTACATGTCCTACAAGACTCTACTCTGCCATCACCCCATTTGTGATGCCTTTTCTTGACCCCTGAGCTTGGGCCATGGGTTCCTCCTTAGCTTCTGTAGCACCTCGAACATGTCTCCATAGTGGAACCTGCTGTTAAAATCAGCTGTTTACATGTCAGCCTCTTATGTGACCTTCAAGTACAGGGACCCAGTTTTGTATATCTTGATAGCCCTAGTACCTAGAATAATAATTGGCTGAAGCTTCCTATGTTGAATATATATAAAGTAAATTCTTCTTAAATTAATGGTATAAAAATATTTTGTAATAAGAAAAATATTTTCCTTGCTTATTTATTATGTGGCTTATTTTCACATATTGAATTTATATAATACTAAGTCAAACCTAAACTTAACAATGCAACTCAGGAACTGAGGTATTTGTGTTCTAAATTTGAAACACTGTCCATCTTTTTTGAGCCCAGTGTTAAGCTAATGAGCCATCCAGATAGTGTGAAAATATGTAAAATTAGATGCACTTTATTAACAATATTAGTAAAAAAAAGCATGCTTTCTTTGTAAAGAAAATAAATGGAATAGATAAACACTCCAGAATACAAAGAAATATTTTTGTCATATATGTATCTATTGGCAAATCAAAATAACAAAGCTAGGTAACTGAAAAGCCAGTATGCATTAGTTACATGCAAATATTTCACCAAATAAATTAGACCTTATCAGTTCTTACTCATAACAAAAGACCAAAGAGTATTTGCATAACATTAAGGTTATTTGAACCATAGGCCATCCATTTGGGTTTGGTGAAGAGAATAAAATTCCTGTAAATCTAATGGTTACCACCAAACATCAGTTTTAAGTTTGAAACTCTAATCAATGAAACATTTTTCTTCACAAATCTTTTAAAACAAATTAATACCTATACTGTGGTGCTGTTCAACATTTAGCTATCATAACACAAAATCTCCTTCATTGGCTTCAATCACATGTTAAATGAAGTTAAAATGTTTTTCTGTTAAAAAAAAAAAGCCAGCAGAGACTCCGATTCAGGACAAAGCTCACCCCCAATAACAGGGGGATAATATGTAGGTAAGGGCGGACAAACAGAATCAGCTGTGGTATGAGCAGGGATTCCAGAACTGATATTGCTACATCATAGGAAGTTGAGTTGGCTAAGATTTCTAGTTATCCACCTAAACCCATCTTTCTTTCTTCTTCCAGTGGTGGACCTCCCTTTAGGTTAAGGTTGCTTAATTGCAGCACTATTGATATTTGGGACCAGATAATTTTTGATTGTAGGGAACTGTGCTGTGTATTTCAGGATGTTTAGCAGCATTCCTGACCTCTTCTGAGTAGATTCCAGTAGCATCCCCCCCGCCCAAAGTTGTGACCATGAAAAATGTTGCCAGACACTGCCTAACGTCTCCTGGGGCAAAACATTGCCACTACTTTAAGAAATCCTGCTTTAGCTGGTCAAACATGTGCACGTGGGGAAACTGCATTTTCTAACCTCCTTGTACATATGTGAGGCTATGCAGCACATCTAGTGTCAGGAAGTACAATCAGCTCAATCTTCAAACCAGAATTTAGTCACTTCTTACCACCCCCAACACTACATGCTAGTTTGAGCTACTTGACGGTGACTCATCAAAGCATTCCCAGCAGAATTATTGTAGTCTTTTACCTGGTCCCCTGGTTTCTAGAACCCTCCTTCCCAACAATAATGTCTGTTCTCAACCCAGCAACTAGAGAGATCCTGTTAAAATGTGAGTCAAGTCAGATCATCAGCTCAAAACTCTCTGGTGGCTCTCACCTCACTCAGTAAAAAGCAGGTCTTTGTAATGTCCCCTTTACCTTTCAGACCTCACCTCCTGCTGCTCTCTAGCCCAGGTGTGAGCAAACACTGTCCTTAAATGACCAGATAGTAAATATCTTAGACTTCATGGGCCATGCAGTCTCTGAAGAATGCATCTTTTCAATGTATATTTTGAACAAATTTTCTAAAGTGAAATACATATTTCACTGTACCTTGGACCACACTTTATACCTATAGCACCATATTTTTAATGGACTAGAAGTAATTATTTAAACGTAATTGTTTGACTTTTGGCTCAAAATCTTTAAGCTGAAATGTTTTCACTTACTGTCAGCTGTAGTCTTAGAGAATAGTTTAGAAATCAATTACGTGGTTGTGATGTTGCAATTCCTCAAGAGGGAAGCAATACCTTGCATATGGACATTTTTTTCCTAGTAGTCTCTGTCAATTCTAGTCTATCTAGAATGCTCAGAAGACACACTAAATTCTAAGAAGCATGAAGGTGAACATCTCCCATCTGGAGGATGAGCTGTTCAATTATTAACATCATTTGCCATCTGTTCAGGGTGCAAAGTGAATGTTGAGACTGTCTACACAGCACAAACTGAAAGAGACAGGTGATTAGTAGATGAGCCAACTGCCAAACTAAAAACAATAATAATGATAGCACCAACAACAAATAACACCAAGCAGTTATCAGTTACTTGCTTTCTAACTTGGATGATCATGACTGCCGAGTTCTCCAGACCATTAGAGAGAGAGAGAGAGAGAGAGAGAGAGAGAGAGAGACAGACAGACAGACTTGGTGTCAAAAACAGGTAACTGTGTGAAATTATCTATTATTTACCTGGCACCACTCCTGTAGAAGTTCCTGCCTAATGCAGGGAAGAACTACATTTCCCAGAATCCCCTTCTTGATTGATTCTTGGTTAGGGTTTGCCAGTGAGAGGAACTTGGGAAATTTGGAAGGTAAAAGGGAAGCAGAGGCTATTATTTTGGGGAATATGTGGGGGTCCAATTAGACACAACAGCTTTTCAAACTTTTCTGTGGGATCCCATTTTATGATCTCACTTTAGCAGGTAGACATGGTGGTTTCTCAGATTTCTTGGTGAACACCTGATTTTCCAACCAGAGATTCATGTTGAAGGCCCATCTACTGACTATAACCTTCCATTCCCCCAGTTACTCCCATATTCATAGAAACCCTAATTTCTACATTGAACCCCTTATTCTGGTAGTATGTGTAATGTCTCTGTTTTCCTGACTAAACCCAACAAGATACAGGTATATAGGTACTCCAGACTTTTAACAAAAAACATAATTTTAATGCAAATTACTGTAGTTTCCCTCACTTAAAATTTATTAGGCATCATAATGTTCCAAGGATTAGAAAGAAATAAGGATAAAAGATGATAGAGTCCTGTCCTTGAAATCATTGTGGAATTGGATTAGAGGGTCAAGAACATATAGACCAGTAGTTCTCAACCAAGAGTGATTTTGCCCCTGAGAGGAAATGAGGCAATGTCAGAATACATTTGGTTGTCACAACAGAAGAGAGGGTCCTCTTGTCATCTAGTGGGTAGAGGCAAGGATACTGCTAAATGTCCTATAATACACAGGACAGTCCTCCACAACAAAGCATGAATTATCTAGGTCCAAATGTCAATAGTACTGAGGTTTGGAAACCCTGATATAGACAAATGATTCCAATATAATGTGATATCTGTTATGATAAAGGAATGCACAAGCCACAGGATAGAGAGGTTAGAGGGCATGTTATGGTAGAATAATTAAAGGAAAGTTAGATGGCGTTTTTTCTATAATAACATCATGGAATGGACTGCCTCTGGAAGATATACATGAATATTAATTACACATATATTACAGAAAAGCAACCCATGTAGAGGCAGCTTCATTTTGTTAACCAAGTTTGCCTTTTAGTACAACTACAGAGCAGCTCAAAGGTACTTGCCTGTGCCATTTGGCCAGGAGTACGTATCTTTTAATCTTTCTGTATTTTAATCAAAGAAGATTTGTTACAAAGGACAAACACCTACTCGTGGTAGCTTAAATAAATGGGGAATTTCTTAAAAATTACTATAAAAATTATTGTAAAACAATCTTATGAGTCTCCAAGAATAGGGAAGCAGTGCTCTGTACAGGTAAGAAGCCTGGGTTCTGTATCCAGAACTCCTGGTTTCAAATCTTGGTTCTGCCTCTAATCAGTGTGGGAGTTGAGTAAGTAAATAAAACCTCTACATGCCTCAGTCTGTTCTGCAGTAAAAATAGACATAAAAACCCCTTCCTTATAGGGTTTTTGAAAAGATTCAGTGAGATAATGCACATTAAGGGCTTATAACAGTGTCTGGTATGTAGTAGGTACTCAATGTTAGCCATGATCATGATATTGATGATGGTGGAAGGAGGGCTACCTAGCCCAGGAATTCCAGTTGAGCAAGTGAAAAATGAGATTCTTCTTAATCTCTCAAGGCTATTATTCTCTTCAAGTTCTGCTTTTCTCCTTTGATTCCTTTATTTACACATGTTCCAACTGGGCCACCCAAGCCTCAACCCTATGGGAACCTTTTCAACTCAAGTTCTTACTATCATCTAGAGTAATTCTTCCTTCAAATTATTGAAAGAGATTCTCATTGATATCCTAGTTTATGGACTGTTGCACTTGGGACATTGGACAGAAAAAGGGGTAGGAGATACACAATCAGGACAGCCTAAGGACAGGGTGAAGAGCAAGGTACTCCTCCCAGGGTGGTAAATGTTCCTGAAAGCACACCACAAGAGGAACCATAGAAGAAACAAGAGAGGCTGGCCTTGAAAACAGATGAGTCTGACTCATATGGAAGGTGTTTTCAAAAGAGTAAAGAACATTTGTATTAATGACTTCAAGGTTGCTAATCAGAAGCAATTGGTTGACATTACAGGGAGACAGAATTTAACTCAGTATGAGGAAGAACTTTTAACAACTCTGAAAATGAACATGGAGCACAACACCTTGGAAGGTAATGAATTCCTTTTTACTAGAAATAATCAAATGTTTAATCATATGTTGAAGCTGTTGGGTATTAATGTAAAATGTAAGTTTGAGGTAGATGACCATTTATGTACCTTCTAATTGTGGGAGTTTCTGATTGTATATAAAAATTGCTAAGTGAAGAAGTCCAGAAGGGCATACTACTTTGAAGGTGGAGGAAATATGTATTTAATAAATTGTGCCCTGTTATGACCCTCCTTGACCTCCTAGAAATTTCTAGTCCTTCTGATCCCATTTTGAGAAAACCATAGCAACAGTTTGGTTAAGGTGTGTTTTCTCTTTCATTTACCTTTGACTTGCAAAAAATTTTATTTCATTACTTTTGAGGGTGTCATTTGTCAGTAAGTCCCTTGCTGCTATTATAATTTTGAGGAAAATTCTAATATAGAGCATATAAAATATATAATATCCTATATAATAAAGAGCTAATATGCAAATGGTCATCATGCCCTCACATTGTCATGCCTTAATGGCTCAGACACTCAACACTGGAGAGAGAGGAATGGGGACCAGCCAAGCACAAACGAGCTCATGAGAGAGGAATGGGGACCAGCTAGGCACAAATGAGCTCACGAGAGAGGAGTGGGGACCAGCCAGGCTTTGGCCCGAAAGAGGGACAAGCCACCCGCCCTGGGCTGTGGCCCAGGCGAAGCCACCTGCCCACGGTCCCCTGTGGCTGCGGCTGGCCCAGGGAAAGCCGGCCCAGGTCCGGGGTGCCTGTGGCTAGCCAGAGGAGGGAATCCTGGATCCCGGGTGCAGGGCGAGGCAGAGGTGGTTAGGGGCGATCAAGCCAGCAGGGGAGCAGTTAGGTGGTTAGGGGCGATCAAGCCAGCAGGGGAGCAGTTAGGGGCAATCAGGCAGGCAGGCAGAGGTGGTTAGGGGCGATCAGGCAGGCAGGCAGGCAGGCGAGCAGTTAGGAGCCAGTGGTACCAGATTGCAAGAGACAGTCGGACATCCCCCGAGGGGTCCTGGATTGGAGAGGGTGCAGGTCGGGCTGAGGGACCCCCACCCCTTCGTGCATGAATTTTGTGCACTGGGCCTCTAGTAGAATAATAAAAATCCTAAAAGAGTAACCTGTAACCTCATTGTAAAATACACTGAATGGGTATATTTTAGAGGTTAACACACCATGTTCATGGAGACCTGTCTTTATTAAAAAGTATCTAGTTTGACAGCCTAGAGCAGTGGTTCTCAACCTTGGCTGCACATGAGAATCACCTGGGAATCTGTTTAAAATCCTGATTTCTGGGCCTCATCCTCCGGAAATTCTGTTTCTTTGTTACTCATGTTGTGGCCCCACCCCATCACAAAGAAACAGAATTTCCGGAGGATGAGGCCCAGGAATCAGGATTTTAAAAAGATTCCCAGGTGATTCTAATGTGCAGCCAAGGTTGAGAACCACTGCATTAGAAGGTTTTGAAAGAGGAACAGTGAAGAAAATGAAGTGGGCTATCACTTCATTGCTTTCCATAGATGCAGAACAAGCATGGTTTCTCCAGGTAAAAAAAAATGGTAAATCTGCTTTCTCTGGCCAGTCTTATTTTCTTCTGAAGTTGAATGATCCTGGTAAGCTAGCTCTTCTCTAATGAATATGCACTGTTAGTTCTGTTTTAACACATTGTATGCGGGAAACGTTTATATGTTTTACTTATACGTTTTACGTTGACTGGTAGTAGAGCGCGGGGCCGCGCGCGATAAAAACTACCCGCAAACAATGTGTTAAAATTAGCAGTAACTGAAGCAGATGAACACTGTAAACCACCAGGAGGCATTTTGTTGCTTCTCCAAAAACGTTCAAAGCAGCAAAGTGTATCAGATACCATCCATGCTTCATTATTCTGGCTTATTATTTAGCTTGCAGATCATCTATGCCCTACCTCTTTCCTAACTTTCCTGCAACCATTTTTTTCACTAGCACTTCAACTATAGCTTATCGTAAGAAACTCTTACAAAAAATAATTAGACAAAGGCAAATGGAATATAATGGTTAAAATGAGAGTTTTATGGGGGGGGGGTTGTGGGGTTTTTTTTTTTTTTGTATCTGCAGTACATTTCCAAAATTTTACCTTCTTCCTACTTCATTACTATGGTTACCAGAATTAACATTTCAGACAGAAACTTGTCTGTAGGCCCAGAGGAAAGATTGATTGCAGTAAACAAAGAAGACAGAAATTGGGCACAGTTTGAAAATAATACCAGTATCTGTTGACCTAATTGTTGACCAATTGAGTTTCTCATTTAGAAAGTGCATGAAGCTATGCAGCATTGACACTTAATGGGGAGTCTGCCTCCTTTTCCTTCTCAAAGATGTCAATGCAATAGTTATAATCAGGGCAAAGAGGAAACCTTACTCTATATAATAAAGAGGTAATATGCAAATTGACCCTCGCACCCTCACATCACAAGATGGCCACTCCACGTCGTCACAAGATGGCCACTTCCATGTCATCACAAGATGGCTGCCACAAGATGGCCGCCCCCACATTGTCACAAGATGGCTGGAAGGGGAGGGCAGTTGGGGGTGACCAGGCCTGCAAGAGAGGGCAGTTGGGGGTGATTGGGCTGGCAGGGAAGCAGTTAGGTGTCAATCATGCCGGCAGGGGAGCAGTTAAGTGTCAATCAGGCTGGCAGGGTAGTGGTTAGGGGGCGATCAGGCAGCCAGGCAGGCGACTGGTTAGGAGCCAGCAGTCCTGGATTGTGAGAGGGATGTGGGATTGGGCCTAAACCTGATCATCTCCTGAGGGGTCCCAGATTGGAGAGGGTGCAGGCTAGGCTGAGGGACACCCCCCAGTGCATGAATTTCATGCACCAGGCCTCTAGTATGGTTATAAGAAGATATATTTTTATAGAAACAGACTTAATCTCTGGGTAGGTGTTTCTTTCTTTACCCCCACCCCAGAATGTGCTTCCTTATAAGGCAGATGTCATGCCCAGATGAAAATGACAACTTCCACACTATCAGCACAGGTCACTGCATGTGAACCCAGGTCATGGGCATCCCAGTCTGGGGCAGGGTGAGGAGTGGAGGTGGACTGTTAAAGCAAGGATGAGGGGCTCAGTGAGTTTAAGTGAGGTGCAAGGTATGCCTCTTGTCCCTTTCATCACAGCAACCAAATATGGACCCCCTGCTACTGGACCTGTGACTGACTCTTAAGGTACCTGAGAACATTTAAACCATTGAAACTTAGGTGAATTTGTTTACTTCACCTGATACACTCTGAAAGCACTTTTTTCCCCCATGACCCAAAGCAGAAAACATTTTCCATTACTGACCAGGTCACATAGTCACATACATATACACTCCCCCAAACATGAATATCTCTAACAGAAACAAAGTTTCACAAAATGGCATTTATTTTTTCAAAGCTGACTGCACTCTGATATTTTCTAATTTTTTCCTAATACATCTATACAATGGAATACTATGCTGCTGTAAAAAAGAAGGAATTCTTACCATTTGCAACAGCATGGATGGAACTGAAGAGCATTATGCTAAGTGAAATAAGCCAGTCAATGAAAGAAAAATACCACATGATCTCACTCATTTATGGATAATAAAGACCATTATAAACTGATGAACAAAAATAGATACAGAGGCAGAGCAGCATCGAACAGACTGTCAAACTACAGCGGGAAGGCCTGGGAGGGTTGGGGGTGAGAGATCAACCGAAGGACTTATGTGCATGCATATAAGCATAACCAATGGACATAAGACACTGGGGGGTAGGGGAGACGGGGGAAGGTCAAGGGGGAAAAAAAGGAGACATATGTAATACTCTTTGTAATACTTTAAGCAATAAAACAAACCAAAAAAAACCCCCAAAAGAAAACAAAACAAAAAACTGGTGGTGACCCCTGAACTGACTTTATGACCCACAAGTCAATCACACCACACAGTTTGACAAGTTCTGTGTTTAATGGTCTTGACTGATTTCTTCAATGTCAGTATTCAGTCATCAACTGTTTACTGAGCATTTACCATATGACAGGCATGTGCTAGTCATGGGGAAATTGGAAAGGGAGGCTTCCAAATACATAGGAGAGTCCTGACGAAGGAAGTGTCAGATATTCTGTTAAAACTCATTGCAGCTCATCCATCATGCTTGAGAAGGTGCTGGGATTCCACAGGGAGTCTGGGAAATCTGTGTACCAGGCACTGTGCTCGGCCCTGAGACTTCCTGCATCCTTAGCTCAAATTATAGCTCCATCTAGGACAGTGGTTCTCAACCTTGGCTGCACATTAGAATCACCTGGGAATCTTTTTAAAATCCTGATTCCTGGGCCTCATCCTCCGGAAATTCTGTTTCTTTGTGATGGGGTGAGGCCACAACATGAGTAACAAAGAAACAGAATTTCCGGAGGATGAGGCCCGGGAATCAGGATTTTAAAAAGATTGCCAGGTGATTCTAATGTGCAGCCAAGGTTGAGAACCCCTGATTTAGGAGGTTCTTTCTGATTTCTGCCACCTCTGTTTAGCAGTAACCACACCTTTTTGTTATATTCTCTCCTAAATGCCTGCATGTATTAGGTTGAATTTTAACAATATAGTTGTGGGTCTCTTGTGCACTAGTGGGCAATTAACTTAATCACACTAACACACAGGATCATTTTAAAGAGTCAGAGGACATTTTATATGAGCACAAGAAGATAAGTTTACATAAAGAGCTCAATTTTACTATTCCAGGTGGCTGTGCATTTTTGTGAAGATTTGTGCGTTGTGCTAGAAGTTAGATGTCAGTGGGCTGACTTCATAAGAAGACATCGAGTCTATATTTAAATCACTCCATATAAGAAATGGCATGGCTTCTGATGAATTAGTGCTGGCGGGTTTTCTACTCTCAGACCACTGAGCTATGAGACCTGAGTGGAAACCAGCAATTCATCCAGCAAACAGTACCTAGCATGTACCAGACAATGTTACAGGCTCTTCAGATTGAAAGATGAATAATAGCTTTGCTGTTGGGAAGATTTATGAGATTTTCTTGAGAGTCTTTACAAAACAGGTGACAGGAAGTGAAAGGAAGTATTTGATGAGTGTTGGCTGTGTGCAATGCACCAGTGTTCACATGCATAATCTTGTTTACTCCCAATAGTAATCCCATGAGAAAGGCCTTTATTAGACCACTTTACAGAGGAAGAAACTAACCAGAGTGATAGACTATGGCTCCAAATAGCCAAGCAATTATCGTACTAGGCAGGGTTTGAATTCATTCACGTAGACTCCTGGCTGAAACACAGTTCACACTGCCCTGCTTCTCTCCCATGTCTTTATTTGTATGATTTGAAGAATATATATATATATATATATATATATATATATATATATATATATAGAGAGAGAGAGAGAGAGAGAGAGAGAGAGAGAGAGAGAGAGAACAAGCATTCACATGGCAGAATTATTCCAGGAAAGGGTGCTGTAATGAAACGTGTTGACAGGGTAGTTGGCTGGGATGAAGAAAGCTGGTTTTATGACAGGGATTTTTATGTTTTGTTTTGTTTTTTAATCATAGGAAGTGTAAAAGGGCATTTGATGATTCTATGATGAATTAAGGCATCTAAGTAAGGTCTGGCTGTACGACATTTAGCAAACCTCATAAACTCCCTGTGCAGATATTACTGCCAAATGACTTTAATTTGAAGCATTTTGTGCTTTCCAGAATAAAGCCATATGAATATTTAGAACAATTGTTTTACTATGTTATATGTGTACACAGTTCAATCCAGTTAACTAAGGTGTATTCTATTGGATGGCATTTGAGGGGGCACCCTCTCAGTTACAGGAAAAGGTGCTGCATGGGCTTCCCATTTGGCTCCCAACACTAGAATGACAATGCTTCTTTTTTCTAAGGAAAACAACACAACAAGCAATGCAGGAATATATTATTCTGTATGGTTGAAATCTTTCATAATTAAAAAGAAATAAAATGTACTGAAAAAACACAAGCAACCATAGTGATGAACTTAACATTTTTCATCAAACGGGTATTATTTTTTATGGGGTGTGGCTACAGTGTTTTGGACAGGTTCAAGCCTTGTACTGAGGAGAGGGCAGAGTCCTCTCATTGCCACGTGCAAGTCCCTGCTTGGAGGGCAGAGCCTTCCCAGAACGATTATAGCCAACAGCTGTAGTTGTAAGCTTGAACCTATGGTCTGAACACGTGGCCCCATGTGCCTGAGTGATAGAGTTCCGGTGCATGTAGTTGAGTAGGATTGAAACCAACAAGAATGCTGTAAACATCTTGATCACGCCCCTACTTTGCCTCGTGGCATCTGCTATAAAATAAAGACACGGCTTGTGGGCACTGGTGCTGTCCATCAGAGAGGCAGCGTCCCACTGAGACCCAGCTCATTCTCTTCTCTGTCTTTTCTAAGCCTTTCATCGCCCCCACTCAGGGTCACTGAACCAGGCTGAGCTGGCATGAGTATGCCATGGCCGTGCCGGCTCCCCACACATTTTATTTAGAGCGTTGGAACATTTTCCATGCATTAATAGTATGCCTTGCTTAAGACTGCATACTGCAATGTGTGTGCATTTTTAGTGGACTATTTGCAATATGCTCTAGTGCAGCACTTCTCAAGCTTCAAGTGTGCTTGTGAGTCCCCCAGGGTGGGGGTTGTGTCATAATGCAGATCCTGTGCACAATCTGATTCCCAAGGCCTGCGGTGGGGCCTGGGAGTCTATCTCTAACAAGCTCCAGGTGATGCTGGTGCTGCTGGTCACCAAGTGATACTTTAAGAAGGGAGGATCTACAGCAGTGGTTCTCAAACTTGGCCGCACATTGGAATCAACCAGGAAGCCTTAAAAATCAAGCTGTCTTGATTTTTTTCTATCCCCGCAAATATTCTGTCTTAATTGGGCCGGGGTGGAGTCTGGGCATGGAGATCTTAAAAAGACTCCAGGTGATTAGAATGTGCAGCCAGGATTGAGAGGCTTACTCTCGTGGGTTACCTTGTCTCTAGAAAATGTAAGGACTCATATTTGGTGTGACTCTTGTTGCTCTGGAATAAATCCAGCAGCAGACAGAGTGAAATGAAGTAGAAACGTTCAATAACTTCGCCTACTAATGTTTACACCCATGTCAATTTCCTGAAAAGCAATGAAATTATACACCCAACAAAATTCATACCTCTGCTACCAGTGCAAAGAACCAGGCTTTGGATCCCTTTTTCACTCTCTGGTGTAAAGAAAAGAAGCTTGTCTAGAGTAAAATACTAACTAAAGAGGAAATTTCTAATTTAAAGGTTTTTCTCTCTGTACCGTCCTTTGGGTTATACTAGCTCTAATTAATAACTCCTGACAGGAGTGATATTTTTGTTCATAAGCAAGTTGTAATTATGAAGCTAAGCTTTTAAAAATGTTCTCTCAAAAAGTTCAGTCCTCTGTGTGCACAGCATGTCTCTGTCCCTTGGATGAGGATTTCTCACCTCAGTAACCTTTGCTGAGGGTGTTGTGTCCTGTAAATTGTGGGGTGTTTACCAGTATTCCCTAGCCTCCACCCACTCAATGCCATTAGCTCACAGAGTCTACCATCCAAGTTGTGAGAACCAAGAATGCCTTCAGACATCACCAGAAGCCCTCTAGGGCACAGGAGAAATAGCCCCTGCTTGAGACTCACTGCCTTACATTGGGGGAGGTTTCCATATCACTGACTCCCACTTTTATCTTGACTGTCTCAGTGTGGGAAGCTCTCCAGGTTTATCTGATGCAAAGGATAGATAATCAGCAAAGTAGGATGAGGCCATTCTCGGGTGAGCATTGAATGCCACCTTAAAGAGTGGAATTTTCATTACCTGTTTAATTATTTAAATCTATTTTATTTATTCATTCAGAATAACAAAGTGAGGTTAAGATAATTTACAGTTAACATTCCAAGACTAAATGAAGTTTACAAAGGCCACTTCCTCCTTGAAAGTAGCTCCTCCTCATCAGCTAGAGGTACTTCCCAGTTGATTCCAATGTGCAGCCAGGACTCCAACTATAACTATTATGGTTAATGTTCTCTACCCCATGTTAGAAACATTTTTGCACTTAATTTTTTTTCTTATTGATTTCTAAAGCTTCATGGAACAGATTTCAAGCAG
Source organism: Myotis lucifugus (assembly GCF_000147115.1). Lineage (NCBI taxonomy): Eukaryota > Metazoa > Chordata > Mammalia > Chiroptera > Vespertilionidae > Myotis > Myotis lucifugus. Next base: position 5,005,552 of record NW_005871097.1, read on the forward strand.
TTTTCATATCCTCACTCTCTTATCTACAATAGAACTCTGTACAAATCAAGCATTCTACAAAATACTTGTTGAACAAATGAATTCTAGGGTTGTCCCGCAGCTTAGAGTTAAAATTAAGAATGGGGGCCATTTCTATATAGTTACTTCTAGACAGAGCCAGGAACACTTATTTTCTAAATGGTTACACTTGCTTATGATAATAATACATCAATTAGGTAAGAAATAACTCCAGCTTCACTTAAATCAGCGGTTCTCAACCTGTGGGTCGCGACCCCTTTGGTGGTTGAACGACCCTTTCACAGGGGTCGCCTAAGACCATCCTGCATATCAGATATTTACATTATGATTCATAACAGTAGCAACATTACAGTTATGAAGTAGCAACAAAAATAATTATATGGTTGGGCCATAACAGAGGAACTGTATTTAAAGGGCCAGAAGGTTGAGAACCACTGACTTAAATGTTTTGTTCCCAAATGAGCTTGTTACAAACAAGAATGATATTGATAGAAGACAAATTAATACTGTGACTAGGCAAACCTGTATCTCTTTAATGTAATATCAGGGAAGCACCAGACTTCTCTTATTCAGTTTGATCTTTTTAAGAGTCCAGTTATATTGAAAATAGAGGCCCGGTGCACGACATTCTCAGGGGGTGGGGCGGCAGGGGAGGCCCCTCAGCCCAGCCTTTGCCCTTTTGCAGTTTCACTCCCTATGGGGAGCAGGCCTAAGCCGTCAGTGGGACACCCTTAGCGATGCCATGGGCCAGCCATCAGCCCGGCTTGTGGCTGAGCAGCACACCCCCTTTGGGAGCACACTGAACACCAGGGGGCAGCTCCTGCATTGAGCATCTTCCCCCTGGTGGTCAGTGTGCATCATAGCAACCGGTTGTTTCACCATTTGGTCTATTTGCATATTACCCTTTTATTATATAGGATAACCACAGTTTGTGTCACCATGAAGAATTCTACAGCAATTAAGAGCTGGGCAGTTAAAGGAGAAGGTTTAAGATATCTGCCATCATAGAGCTGAAGGTTGTATTATGAAACCTGTCAAGTTGTTTGGAAAACCCAGTAGCACAAAAATATTTTAGCAATACCAACTGGAAGTTGCAATAAATAAAATTCATTTTTATCTGTAATTTGAAGAAAGTAATATTCTGTCTTCAAGGATGGCATTTGCTGCTTCTTCTATAAATTTAGCCCCCCTTTCCCACACTTTAAACATAAAAGGTACCCTGGGATCTGCTTGGTATTTCGTGAGGAGGCAGAGGACGGGTTTAAATGGCACCATGATTGTCATTAGGCCCCTGGCCCAGGAGGCATTGCACTTTAGTTTGATTTTGCTCTCTCACAGTGGTTCTCAACCTTCCTAATTCCACGACCCTTTAATACAATTCCTCATGTTGTGGTGACCCCCAATTTCATTGTTACAAATTGAACATAATTAAAGCATAGTGATTAATCACAAAAACAATATGTAATTATATATGTGTTTTCTGATCGTCTTAGGTGACCCCTGTGCAAGGGTCATGACCCACAGGTTGAGAACCGCTGCAACACCACCAAGACAAGGATTGGTGTGCAAGTAGTTTATTTGGAGAGCAGTATCAGAAGTGCGGTGAGGGAGAGAGGACATGGGACAGAGAAGGGAGGAAAGGCTATAAAGGGTGCATGGATGATCAGGGGATTACCGCTGTTGGAAAATATGGCTCAAATCTCTGAGACTCAGACTTGACCTACCAAGGGGTGTGAATGCTCAGGGTATTAGGCCACCAAACCCCTAACTCATTGGTTGAGGGTCACCCTTGGGGCATTTACCTCCTGGCACTTCTGGCTTGCCTCAGGTATGCATGGAGCACACTAGAGTGGCCTACAGATACTCAGATGGTCACAGGAAACCATTGCTGTGTGTAATAGAATAATGGCTATCAAAGCTAATCCCAGGAACCTGTGAATATGTTATTTACCAGAGCAAAGGGAGTTTGCAGGTGTGATTAACTGAAGGGACTAGAGATGGGGAGAAAGCCCTGGATTATCCAGGTGAGCCCAGATTTCATAATATGGCTCTGTAAGTGGAGACCCTTTCTCAGCTGTAGTCAGAGGGAGACTCTACTATGAAAGAAGGGTCAGAGAGAGGCAACATCGCCTGCTTTGAAGAGGGAGAAAGGGATCTGTAAGTCAAGGAATGTGTGTGGCCTCTAGAAGTTGGAAAAGGTAAGAAATCAGATTCTTCACTGGAACCTTGTTACAGAAATGAGATAACGTTGACCATTGTGTATTGGTTGTTTATTTCCTCACTGCTGGCTGAGACCTGCTAGCTCAAAACCATGCTGGCACCTAACTCAAATTTCACATGTTGGATAATTTTTTATTTTTTAATCCTCACCTGAGGATTTCGTTCCCATTGATTTTTAGACAGAGAGGGGAGATGGGGAGAGGGAGAGAGAGAAAAAAACAGAAACATGGATGTGAGAGAGAGACATCGGTTGGTTGCCTCCCACAAGCACCCTGACTGGGCCGGGATTGGACCTGCAACCCAGGTACCTGCCCTTGACGGGAATCAACCTGGAGACCCTCCGGTGCACAGGCTGATGCTCTAACCACTGGGCAACGCTTGCCAAGGCCATGTAGGATAATTTTTTAAATGGCCCAAACAAGCAGACTTTTAGCCATTTAGAGCCTGACTACTTTGTATACTTTATGAAACTAGGCCCAGCATCTGCCTTGCATTATAAGACCTCAAGCTGCTGTTACCCTTTGGAGCTCTCTGACACTCCCTGTGTACTGCTGAACAATGTCACCTAAAGAGGTAAGTCTCCTCTTTGATATTCTCTCCCCTTCTGGGTGGTAGCTCTTTGTTGTAAGCCTCTGGACCATCTCATGCTGTGAGGGACTTCCCCTCATGCAACCCTGCCCGAGCCCCTCCCATACAGCTTGTGGTGTGGTGAGTATATCTTTTTCCTGGATCAGCCCCCAAATTCCAAGAAACCCCATAAGCCTCCAGAAGCAATTTAACCTTGCAGACACCTTGATTTTTGCCCAGTGAGTTCTGTATTGAATTTCCGACCTCCAGAATCGTATATAATAATTTTGTCTTCTTTTAAAGCACTAAAGTTGTAGTGATGTTATAGCAATGATAAGAAGCATTTGTTATTGCAAATTAATTTGAACCACAAGCATTTTTGTATTTTTGATTGTTTGACAAGCTTTGCTAAGGTCATAGTATGTATCCCAGATTTGGAAAGGTAATTCCAGCAAAATTACCAAAAGATGAACTAGCATGTGTGTGTAGGGACGGCTTTCAGGTAATTGTAGATTAACTAGGCAATTAAAAGTGTGTTTAATCAGTGAAAATTTTGCTACATGAGATGTCTGATATTTTGCTGCCTATGGTTTCTTCTAAGATTATTATGGTTTCATAACTTACATTTAAATCTTTTATCCATTTTGAGTGTATTCTTGTGTATGGTGTAAGTTAGTGGTCTAGTTACTTTTTTACATGTATCTGCCCAATTTTCCCAACACCATTTATTGAAGAGACTGTATTTACTCCATTGTATGCCTCTTCCTCCTTTGTCAAATATTAATTGAGCGTAATGGCTTGGGTTGATTTCTGGGTTCTCTGTTCTGTTCCATTGATTTATATGCCTGTTCTTGTGTCAGTACCAGGCAGTTTTGAGTACAGTGGCTTTGTAGTATAACTTGATATCTGGTATTGTGATCTCTCCAACTTTGTTCTTCTTTCTAAAGATTCCTGCAGCTATTTGGAGTCTTCTTTGGTTCCATATAAATTTTTGGAGTGTTTGTTCTAGATCTGTGAATCATGTCTTTGGTATTTTAATAGGTATTGCATTGAATCTATATATTGCTTTGGGTAGTATGGACATTTTAATGATGTTGAATCCATGAACACGGTATATTGTTCCACTTGTTTATATCTTCTTCTATCTCTTTTTGCAATGTTCTACAGTTTTCCGGGTACAGGTCTTCTACCTCCTTGGTTAAGTTTATTCCTAAGTATCTTAATTTTTTTTGTTGCAATGGTAAATGGATAGCCATCAATAAATCAACAAACAAGTGCTGGTAGGAATGTGGAGAGAAAGGAACCCTAGTACACTGCTGGTGGGAATGCAGACTGGTACAGCCACTGTGGAAAACGGTGTGGAGTTTCCTCAAAAAAATTAAAAATGAAAATGCCATTTGACCCAATGATCACACTTCTAGGAATATATCCTAAGAGGCCTGAATCACCAATCAGAGAGAATGTATGCACCCCTATGTAGAAACAATGAGTGCCACAGGGATATACTAGTAGGCGGGGCATCTACAGTGTTTACCACAGGGTCCCTTCAGTGTGTTCCCAAGAGCCAAATATATTGTGTATGACATGTAGTAGCTGTGCAGTAGATTTACACTGAGTATATGCATGCATGAATAGATAAATGAATGAATGCAATGAGATAGTCTAAAGTGATGAGATTGAGAGTAAAGAAAAGGTGAAAATTAGAGGCAGAAAAGTATAATCGAGTACAGTGGTTCTCAACCTGTGGGTTGCGACCCCTTTGGCGGTCGAACGACCCTTTCACAGGGGTCGCCTAAGACCATCCTGCATATCAGATATTTACATGACGATTCATCACAGTAGCAACATGACAGTTATGAAGTAGCAACGAAAATAATTTTATGGTTGGGCCACAACATGAGGAACTGTATTTAAAGGGCCAGAAGGTTGAGAACCACTGAAGTAGGAAGGAAGGTTGTAAGAAAATAGAGATAATGGGAAATAGCCTGAGATGAAAGGAGGAATTAGAGAGATACACTAAAAAGATAGGGATTTCATTTGCAAGGCTGTTTCTGCAAATTACTTTGCATATCGCAAGCCCCAAAATAGCAAAATGGAACAAGTTTGGAAGAAAAACACCTTAAAAATATTTCAGGCCACAATGTCCCTGACAAGCACCAGCTTTCTATCCTGGTGGTATAGGGCAATTACAAAGTACCATGACATTTATTTATTCTTGCTGGATTTTACAATTAAGTCTGAATTCCTAATCTGCTGAATTCCTAATCTGCACAGGTCTGTTAAAGCCTCATCTAACCCCCTCAACCTTTAAGACAAAACACAAACAAACATGCCTTTGACTCCCTGGAGAAGAAGTTACTACCCTTCAACATCCTGCTTGCTAAGGAAACAGTTGTTACCTTAATTAATGATCTATGAAATCCAGTTGTTACCTTAATTAATGATCTATGAAATCCTCTTTAAACACCTTGTGCAAACATGTGGCAGAATATGAAAAAATGCTATTCTTGAAAGAGAAAAAAATGCTAAGATTATAGAGTTTCCTTTCTAAGGACAAGGAAGAACATCTGTAAGGATTTCCAGTCTATAAACAATGTCTTTAAAGAGTACCTTCTTCTCTCTTTGTTAATCCTTCAATGGCTAGTTTCCCACCGTGGAATCATTGTGGTTAATGTCCTGGACATGACTATGGACACATTTATAGCAAAGGTCTGAAGCAATCATAGCACTGTTTCTACTGAAGGCCACATTTTAGGAGTCCTCTGGACCCTCGCTAATCAAAGTGTGGTTCTCTGGACTAACAGCATCATCATCATCTGGCACCTGCTTGTTGGAAAGTCAAGTCTCAGGCTCTGACCTACTGAATCAGACTTTCTTGGGCTGGGGCATATGAATCTGTGTTTTACCTAGGCCTCTAGGTGATTCTCATGTGTACCACTTTGTGAAGTATTGATCTAGAATAGAAAGATCAAGATGTAGTCCATGCAGTAGTGCCAGTCTTTTGACTGTTGCAGTCTGCAACTGGCCAAGGGCATTTGTTATTGATAGTCTCAGTTCCTGTATTTATTGCTAGTCTAACTAGTGAGGATTCTTATGTGCATTCTCCCAGTATTAAACCCAATATAAAATGCCTACTGGGTTCTTTCTGGAATGGATGAAATTGTTCTCTCTTATTTAACACTGTCCTACTGCCTTCCCTTTTTCTTTAACACTAAACATCATTGTGTGTGCCTGTTCAATCGCACATGTTTAGGTGTCAATACTAAAAATAAGCTTTCATTATGACTCTTCACACCACAATATATTCCCTAAATAGGTGTGATAAAGAATGTAATTTTTCCTACACACATACAGGCATCTTCCTCTCCCAGAATCTGGATATTAATTCAGAGTCTGAACCTAATATTTCCCAGATTTGGGCTCTGCCTTACTTCATGCATGAAGCTATGTATAACATCAGAGATCATAGGTAGGGCACATGGTGTGTATATCCACATGATTTATGTCTTTACTTAATGAATGAAGCCAATCAGATTTAGTTTTCATTTGTACTCAGTTGAGTGTGAATTTGAATAAATAAATCAAATTTTCAAAGATAGGCTGCTGGATAGAATTTGCCTTTTTCTAATGTAAGAGAAAGATAACTGGCCATCACCCAATGGGCTGTACCTACATATGAATCGTGCAGGAATGGACTGCACGAGGTCAGCAGAACTGAAAGCATTCTCCTGGCTTAGTGAGCAGTGTTTGCAAGGGAGATACAATTTGCATACAAGAAACAAAATAAGACAATTGCATATTGAGAAGTATAGCCTAACAATGTTATAAACGAGGGTTTTCTCCATGGTAGCACTATCAACATTTAGGGCTGGATAATTGTTTGTGGTGGGGGCTGTCCTTTGTAGGATGTTTAGCACCATCCCTGGCCTCTACCCACTAGATGCCAGTAGCACCCCCGCTAGATGTGACAACAAAACATATCTTGCTCCATGTCCCTTGTTGGCCAGAATCACCCAGGTTAAGAACCACTGCTCTAAGTGTTTGGAAAAGAAGAGAAAAAAGTGAAAGACTTTTAGCAAGATTCTCAAAGCTTGACTCTCCTTTGATTATAGTTCTGTGGGTTCCTCATTTGCTTAGATTTGTTTGGTTGATTAGACTTAGTGGTAGTGACATCTGCATTTCAACAGCCTTCTTTCAAAGTCAGTTTACAGTCTAATTGAGTTGGAAGGGTCTTAATGGGTTTTCTACTTTTGGGAAAAGTGTTCTTGTACTTAAGATGTACATCAGCCAAAGTCAGAATCAGTGAGAGGTAAAATGAGATTTCAGCTTGCCCCTAATTCTTCCCACTTCTGTTGTTTAGATGCTGTAGAGTAAAAGCACGAACTCATTATTTCAATCCTATGATTATAAAAATAGCTGCACATGGGTCACATCTTGCTGTGCAATCTAATTTCTCTTTGTGGAAAAAAGAGGAGTAAAAATAGGGGACGATGTATGTAGGAAGCCTATTGCAGCTATTCTAATATACTTGATTTTAATTTGTAGAACATATTCCCCAATAAATTGAACAAAAGCTTTGTGACCCAGAGTCTGCTACATACTTTTCTGGTGGAAAAAGTACGTACTAAAATGAGCACTCACTAAACATGGAACTTTCCATTCCATGTGCCAGGGCCTATTCTATGAGCTTTATCCATGGAACTCATATTCTCACCACAATTCTATGAGGTGGATACTGTTAACTCCATTTTACAGATGAGAAAACTGAGGCACAGAGAGGTGTTTTTTAAGTAACCTGCCGAGGTCACAGAACTAGTAAATGATAGAGCTTCCATTTTAATTTTTGTAGCTTAACCTCTCATTTTAGGAGGCGAAAACCACAGTTCCAAAATTTCAAGTCATCTCACAGAATACAAACCTCAGACAAGGTTAATCTGTGACCATGATAAAGTGAAACACAACAAGGCCACTTCATAATTTTGTCCAAGCACAGGCAAAAACAAGGTCACTATGCCATCCACAAAATGCTAAACATCTTCCTTTTGGTTAAAATGAGTGCTGCTTATTCACAAATTATAGTTTCCTTCTCAGTCTATCTAGTCTACCCCCTTGAGATACCCAGTCTTAGAATATTCCCTGCTTTTTGACAGCATCCAATCTAGAGCAAACCCCTGCTTCCTTAGACTTTCCTCTTAAATCACCCAATTTACAGAGGCACCCTCTCCATGGATCCCAATGGTGTGCCTTATTTCATACTACAAAGAGTAGTAAACGCAACTTGTTTAACTATATGCAAGCTTGAATCTTTAGCTGAAGGATGTTGACACCTATTTGTCAATGTTACAAAGCTAGTACTTTTCTAAATCAGTATCAGAAAAATTTATACAATCTAGAACATGGGTCAAATACAATGAGGGGAGAATTTACAGGAATAAATATAGTCCTTTATTTAGGTTAGAAAAAAACCCCACAAGCATGTTAATATAGCCAATCATATTAATAATAGGACAAAAAGACTTTTGAAATTAACAAGCATTAGCAAGGTCAGAATGAGCAAATAGTGGAATATGAGTACTTAAAAGCAATACTGTAATTTAATGCTCTGTTAAAAATTACACATAAAGGCAGGGGATGTTACTGCTCATCTGTGTAACATGTTGATCATGTAACTATCTTTCAGATTCTGTAAGTCATACTTCAAGATGTTCACTAGCAAACTAGAGAAAGGGTCACCAGTGTGCTAAGGGCTGTAAGCCATATCATAGGAAGGACTAGTTCTATTTATACAGAAGAATTGAGACTACCTGCCAGCTCACCATCCTGAAATTTTTGAGGGATGTCTCCAAGAAGAGAGGAGGAGATTTTTACCCCTAAGGAGAAGGAGTGCCAGTCTAACTGGGGACATTCCAGGACCCCATGCATTTAAATAAGCCACTCCCAGGTGACCATTTGGTCTGGGTCCTTGTCCTCTTATCTTCATCATTGGGATTTGGTGTCCCCTTGGAACATTGGGAAGAAAATAGTTCAGGGCTTCTGGACCTACCAAGTGGAGGGACAGGGGCTTCTTCTAAGTTGGTCTCCTCTATTACACTGGGGTTTGAGGCTGACACCTTCATAAAAATAAGGTAGTTTGTTGTCCTTTTAAGTTTATTTCCCTCCCACAGGTCAATGGGAAGATGATCTGTTGAAAGTAGGATTCAGGTATTAATAGGTCAAGTGTCCTAAATAATATCTCCCAATACCATTTCAGTTTTATATTCATGTACAACAAATAGAAGTAACAGAAGTTATAAATAGGAACAAATTATGTACTGTGGGTGCTTGAAAGAGTGGGATTATTTCAGCCTATGTAGGATCAAGAAATTATCTTTTGAAGAATCAACAATTTAGCTAAGATTTAAAGGATAGAATAGGATGGGAAAGGGAAAGAAAATAATGCAAAAAAAATGAGTACTGAATTCCTGCTTTCGCAAGTTATCATCACCCGAGACATTTTGATCAGGGTCTCCCTTCCTTAACCTATTGTCTAATCAGGTTAAGAGGGCTCATATTTTCTTCCCATCAAGGCAGTCCAGGAATTAGGAAGCCAAAGATGGGAGATCGAAGTTTAAACAGTGTGTTAACATCAATCTTTTAAAATGGTGGCTTATCACTAGGTGGCCTGAAAGTCATAACCACATTCTCAAGAAGCCACAATGTCTGTGTAGTCACTGAAAATAAAGAGAGGCTACGTGGGCAGCTGGAACTGCCTGAAATCAGGCACACTGCCAGAAGCCAGATAGGGTGTGGCCAGATATAAAAGGAAAAGGAGAAAGGCATGTGAGGCTTTAAAGTTCTTGTGGGGAAGTTGCTATCACATCACATGGGATGAGAACGTCTTATTGGAGCCGAGGAGAAAACATAAAAATAGGATTTTACCACATAGACCTGGGGCATCAGCTTCTAATAAGCTGAGGTTGGCCAAACCATAGGGATTTGCAAGTTTTATCAGTGACATCTGGACTTGATTGATTCTGAGAAACACTACTTTGATAAAATGGACAGTGACTGCTTTTTGAGATGTGGAAAAGATAATCAAAGTAAATGCACTGAGTTTCAAGTTGCCTGGCCGCTCCTTGAAAGTGACCCTATTTCATAACTTGATTGTTCAGTAAACACCCGGCACTCTTCTCATGCATGTAAGTGTAGTATCAGGCATTTTCTCAATAAATATCTTCCTTAAATAAATCTGAATGCCAATGTCATTTGTGGAAATAATCTGCTCTTGGTTTTACTAATACCTGCTAAAGAATCAACCTGTGTTGTATTGTGGAAGTCAGTCTCCCAGTAGAAAGTTAGAGTTGACTTTTTTCATTGGGAATATTAAACATTTTTAAATGGTGGGGGTGTTTGATTTTGTGTGTTGTTGTTTTTTTAATTTAGGCCACAACCTGTTAGGGTCTGTGAAAATTCAGTGGATCATGTCCAGCTGGGCTGGAACTAGGACAAGGTGCAAAATTTAATAGATGTCAAAACCCCAGTACTCCAGATAAATATTTAATGCAATATTTAAAAAATCATCATTAATGCAAAAATTCATGGTGAGGAAATATCAATTTTAAATAAAAACAGGATCTGACCCTGCACTTGTGTGTCTTACCTCACTTGCCTTACCCTAGGCTCATCCCTGATGGCCATTTTAAAAAAACCCAGAATATAGAATATTAGAGTGCATTAGAGGTGTTGAGAGAGAGAGAGAGAGAGAGAGAGAGAGAGAGAGAGAGAGAGAGAATGAGAGAATGGATCATAATAATGTAAGATGTAAAATGTGAGCTCAGAGCAGCAGCAGTTACGGTAAGGGACATGCTGGAGCCAGACTGCCTGCATGTGTGGCTTTGGGCATTTTACTTAACCTGGCTTTGCTTTAGTTTCCTCATCTGTGAAATGGAGATAAGAACACTGCCTTCATTGTAGGCAGGACAGCCACTTACTTTATCCAAACAAGGACAATTTTGATAGTGGAAAGTGTCACCAACAGGCAGTACAGCTTTATAATGTTAATTATTGCAAAACTAAAAAGCATTATCAAACAGTAAAACAGTTAAAGATTTATATCATGCAAAAATGACAAAACCATTCAATCATAAACATTCAGATGTTCAACAGCAAGGCTGTTGAGCCTCTATTTTGTTTCATGTTCATGGAATTTTCCATGTTTTTCACTGACCCCACCAAGTGGTAGGTTAGTGGTTTAATGGGTTTTGCATGCTCTATCATGGACCAAAGCTGGTACCTGAGGTGACCAGCAGGACAGGGGAGTCCCACCGTTGACAGAGACCAAGAAAAAGAATCATTTATCTCCAGCCTCTTGTGTCTGAGTGTACTGCGTTTTATCAGCAAGCCCCTTTGATCTATCCTGGAAAGAGTATCAGTGATGACATTGCTCTGGAAAGAGCCAAAAAGGCCAAGGACAATTATAGTTATTTTCTACATTTCACCACACGTTAAAGTGAGAACTTGTGTACTGCATATGTATACTCCCACCCCAGAAGATCACAGCATGACCGAAACCAGATGTACAAAGTGGAGGTCGAAAAACCCATCTCAGTTCATTTTAATGCAAGTGTTAATAAGTGATTGGTTTAAAATGAATAATCCAGGACAAATGCTAAATCACACAAGGCATCAGGAAAATAGGCAAAGCCAGGATGTGCCATGGTAAATTAGGCTGTATGATCATGCTACTCACACAGTTGTTGGGGATTAAGTCAGGTACTGTGATGGGATGTGCCTGGAAAAGTGCATGGCATATGGCAAGCACTCAAGCAGTGTTAGCTCTTGTTACCATTTTTTTCTTACCATGGTTCAGACTCAGAAAACTTTAAAAGCGCTACCTTAGAGAAAAAGATGCCATTTCCTAAGGGACAAATAATTGGAAATGTCTCCTGCTCTTTTTTTTTTTTCAAAATTTAATCGTTAATGACAATAACTGCCTTGACTGCAAAGGTCAAGCATGATTTGTTTTGCTTTCCATCATTCCCTCAAGCCTTAACTTTGTTAATTAAACTTCATATTTTGAATATCCATTTTGAGATGCACAGTCAAATTGAGGAACATCTCCATATAAACCATATAAGCTTGGATTTCTCAAATATTTTTTAAAGAAAACAAGGCAGTGATTATAACCATGTGAGTATATGGCTAAGGGTGAATACAGGAAAAATAGACAGCAAGGCAGTCCAGGAATTGGGAAGCCAATGCTGGGGTCAGTTATTTATATGGATATTAAAGACCCTCCAGGAAAGGTAAAGTTAATAAGAGTGTTGGGTTGATAGTGAAAGCGGTGCTAAAGTCAGTAATAAGGAATGTGGCTGGAGGCTGATAGATAACAGCAGTGATAGGGGAAATCAGCAATGAGGTTGAAAGACCTGAACTTCAGAGGCTCCAATGGAGCTGGGTTTGAGGAAGGAGGAAAGGGAGATGATTGTTCAGGCATCACAATGAGGAGCAAGGAGGATACTTGAGATGGCTGATAGTGGTGGACATTAAAGAGAGACTCCTTAGAGCTGCTACATATATTTAATTACTTGCCAACTCTACTGGCATGTCTCACAGGCATCTAAATTTAACAGCATCAAAATATGACTTTTGAGTTCTACCCCAAATCTGCTTCTGTCACAATAGTCCCCATCCTAAATAGTAACACTGCCCACACAGTTGCTTAATCCAAAAATCTGAGCCATATTGTTCTTTTCCTCACCTTCCCACATCAAATGCATCAGCATGACCTATTGGTTTTGCCTCCAAAGGATAAACCACTACAATGTAATTTTCATCAAGGAATTGCACTTTGTCCTGTTCAACAATGTATTCTAAGGCTGCAGACATTGCCTGGCACACAGTAGGTAGCAAATATTTGTAGAATGAATGCATGAATCTTGAATCTGACCTCTTGGCTCTATGCTCATGACCAACACCATAGTCAAAGCCATCAACATCTTTCATCTCTATTTCTACAATGGCCTCCTAACTGATTTGCTGCTGCTACTCTTGCCCCCACAGACTATCTATGCAATAGCCTGACACTTGGTATGTTGAAACTAACCAATGGATTTTTATCAGTTAGAATAAAAATCATTCCTTTACACTGGTCTGCAAAGTCCTATATGAACCTGAAATTAGCTATTTCTCCAACCTCATCTTCTACTGCTTTGCCTTTCTCATTTGCTACTCCCTGCTCTAATACTGTTCAACTTTGCCGAAACTAACTTTATCATAATAAGACTCACCAGGACTCTTGTGAAAAATACCACAGTAATTTAGTGACCTTCCTGTAGACTCTGATTCATAAGGTTGAGGGTGGAACACAAGAATCTGTACTTTTAACAAGCACTCCAGGTGATTCTTATAATAAGATTAGGTACAGATACAGCCTAAGATTCCTCCCCATAGCATTTCAATTATTCAGATATGAGAAGCAAAATGAAACTAATTTTCTATCTCTGGTCTAGGAGAACATACAGTCAATGGCCACCTACTATGCTATGCCAGGGAATTCTGAGAATACTGCTTATGTGCTGAAATATCCTACATTCTAATAAAATTTCCTGGGTAGCACAAGTGACATCAAACTTGTGTCACTTTGTGGTAGACTCCTGTGGATGAGGTTGAAGAAATGGTTATCACAGGGAGGCAGGGAGGAGAAAATTGAGAAAGGTTTGATATTCAACAATGTACAGAAATTGTGTGTGTGTGTGTGTGTGTGTGTGTGTGTGTGTGTGTGTGTTTCCTTAGGCTGTGGCAGAACAGAATATTCCTGAGAGGTAGGAAAGAGAAAGAGACATGGCAGCCAGCAGGATACGAGTCCAGAGTATGTGCAGGAAACATTTTGTAGATGCAGGTGGGACTCAGTGAGCTCATACACATATAAGCTCCACACCCTAAGCAACATGTAAACCATAACAGATGCTTAATTTTACATCTAGACCTGGAAGCCTTAAGCTTGACAATGAAACATTTTGGTTTTGCTCTGATGGGGTAGCATATAATTATGGCTTTACCAGCAGGTTTAATTTATTGATTGGGGGCGGGAGGGGGCGGATTTTGAAAACTATCTCTTATCTCCTGTATATAAAATTTTAATTTTAGTTTGCTAGTGATATTACCACAGGCACTAGCATTCTTCATACCAAAGGGCATGTTTCTGTCCCAGAATCTGAAACTGAAAACAAGTGCGAGCCTTCTGTTGTCCTGTATAAAATTGGCTTATCAACCAGAGCGGTGCTTCTCAAAGGTGTTCACACACTGCAGTTACTGGGGCGGGGAGGGTGCTTCAGAAATACTGAATGCTGTGCTCCATCCCCAAACTGGAATTTACTTGGTATGGGGCGTGGACAAGGTTTGGGACTTTTGAAACATCCCTGGAGTTATCTAACGTGCAGGCAAGTTGTTTGAGAACCACTGAACTGGTTATTTTGAGCCATGTATTTCAAAGCTCAGTCCCCTGGATAAAGTTCAGGTTTCTGCATTAAAGTTTAAGTTGAGATGATGAAATCCATGTGACTGGATTTATCAAGTTGCAATCAACATGGGTAGGAACCTTATTTACATAAAGTCAGAGCAATTGATGAAAAAGTTAAAGGAGTTATAGCACAAAGTTCCACATACACATACATACAATTATCAATGTTCAAAACAGGATTTTAAAGTAATTTTGTCAGATTAAGTATATTTCTCCAGTCAGAGTTGTCAGCTAAAACACGGGGCTCCTAGTTAAATTTGAATTTCAGATAAACAATGAATAATTTATTAATACAGTCAAATCTCAGTTCTTGAACGTCTCCCATCTCGAACAATTTGGTTTTCGACCAAGTTGTTCACAGAAAAAATGTCTAGGTTGTGGAACAAAACTTCAGTTTTTGAGCTGATAACCCTCTCATGGTGATACCTCAGCATGACAAAAAGCATCTCTCAGACAACAAAGGAGAGAATGCTTTTGTTGTTGGTGAAATAGAATATTTGCATAATTTTAAAACATAGAGAGGCCTTCAAGAGTGCTAATATTGCTAAGGGTGTGAAAGAAGCAGTGATCACAGGCAATTGAAGAAGTAGAAAAACTGTTGTTGATTTGGATAAAGGAAAAGCAATTAGCCCTGTGACAGCATTTCAGAGGCAATGACATGTGAACAAGCAAAGATGCTGTAACCTGACCTGAAAGACACCCCTGGCACAAGTGCTGAAAGTGATTTGTTAAGGCTAGTAAGGGGTGGTTCAATAAATTAAAAACACACAAGTGTTTATTTATAGATTAAACAGTACACCAGACATGTACTATATATAAGAAAGGTTAAAACAGGGAATCATTTGGGGGTCTGGAATGGATTAATTCAATTTACATTATTTCTAATGGGAAAAAATGATTTGGTTTTCAAACAAATCACTTCTCGAACAGCATTCTGGAACAAATTAAGTTTGAGAACCAAGGTTTCACCATATAAGTATGTCCCATGTAGTATTTGGGATATATATATATATATATATATAATTAGTGTTTATTGTTTATCTGAAAATCAAGTTTAGCTGTGTGCCTGTATTTTTATTTGCTAAGTGTGACAACCTTGCCCCAGTTGTAAATGACTAACCTGAGCAGTAATTCAGTATAATAGGGCAGAGCAGAACAAAAATTAACCTTAGTTTCTTGCTCATTATATGTTCTTGTGTTTTCTGAATTATATTGTCTGGTTCACCACCTCAAGCACTACCTGACTAGCTGCCTGAGGCTCAACTGTACCTTATTCTGCCTCTTCTGTCGTCTTCGGAGCCGCAGGAACTCCTTGTGTTGCCTGGAGACAAAGTTCACTGCTGCGTATTCCAGTAAGGCGGCAAACACGAACAGAAGGCACACTGCCATCCAGATGTCAATCGCTTTGACATAGGAGACCTGAGAGAGACAGATAGAGAGAGTCCATGACAGCTTGTGCGGAACCCTGTTCCTAATGTTGTGAGCACAACAACCTCATTTGTGGATGCTGGGCAGAGCAGTGGAAGTTACACACCCCACCCACAATGTCCTGAGCCCTTCTTCCATCTTTCTCAGTGTAGCCCATCTGTTCAAGTAGCCTTATCCTTGAGAACAGCTCCAAAGAATTTTCATAATGAAGAAAAGAGACATAAAACCAAAACTTTGAGGAAAATAGAGTGGACACTATTCTTGAAACTGCTCATTCTCTTCTATTTTTTTCTTAACATTTAAAAACAAATACAGTGGGGCCTTGACTTACAAGTGTCCCGACTAACGAGTTTTTTGAGATACGAGCCGTTTCTCGGCCGATTTTTTGCTTTGAGTTGCGAGCTAAAATTCGGGTTACGAGCCAGCTTCAGATACCCCACCGCTAGTTGGCACAGCGAATGTCACAATGAACGCCACAACATCAGCCCAGCATCACGTGTCTCACTCGTTCACTTTTTGATTTGACATATGAGTAATTTGAGTTACGAGCTCCGTCACGGAATGAATTAAACTCATAAGTCAAGGCCCCACTGTATCATTAAGATCATTCCATAACTTGGATGAGAAATAAACTATGGTCTTGGGCCCTTTAAAAAACAATTTTAAAATTTTATCCATCTGTTGACCCTAACTGGCATGAAAACACATTTCTTAGTTTCAAACTATCACAATTTAAGGCTATTGAACCAAAATAAAACATCAGGGCTCTAGCCTTGGGGAAAGTATCTGGTTAAAAAGAACACTTTTATAACCCTGCAGGGGTTGTTGGAGTATTTAGTACATCTTACAATTTAATAAAGCAGATTCTCAAGAAAAGTACTTTTTACTTGCAATGGAAAGTGCCCCTCATATCACTTAAGTTTCAATTATTTGTTAAATGTAAGGGTGAAAATAACTAGATAAAAGTTGTAGTATATTGGACACTAGACTTGAAAAGATGCTTATAAAACTGCCAGCTGAATGTGTACTATCTAGTCCTGTTTTTTTGTTTGTTTTTTTTACTTTATTTTTAAAATTCTTTATTGTTTAAAGTATTACATATAGTATTACATATGTCTCCTTTTTTCCCCATTGGCCACCCCAACCCTTCAGCATATGGCCCCCCCTAGTGTCTGTGTCCATTGGTTATGCTTATATGCATGCACACAAGTCCTTTGGTTGATCTCTTAGCCCCCATCCCCACCCTCCCCTGCGAAGATTGACGGACTGTTTGATGCTTCTATGTCTCTGGATCTATTTTTGTTCATCAGTTTATGTTGTTCATTATATTCCACAAATGAATGAGATCATGTGATATATTTCTTTCTCTGACTGGTTTATTTCACTTAGCATAATGCTCTCCAGTTCCATCCATAATATTGCAAATGGTAAGAATTCTTTCTTTTTTACAGCAGCATAGTATTCCATTGTGTAGATGTACCACAGTTTTTTAATGCACTCATCTGCTAATGGGCACTTAGGTTGTTTCCAAATCTTGGCTATTGTAAATTGTTTTGCTTTGAGCATATAAATAGATTTTCTTATTGTTTTTTTATAGCTAACATTATAGCTAGTATGCAAAGTGTCCCCTCGGGAGTTCAACCAGGAGACTGGGAGTTCGATGGCTCACCATGATGTGTGCAGACCACCAGGGGGCAGCGTGGAACAAAGGAAGGCCCCGGCTGGCCCTGATTGCCGGCCAGGCCTAGGGACCCTACCCCCGCACTAATTTTGTGCACCGTGTGTTTAGTTTTAAATATTTTACGTGTATTAATTTTCTAACCATCACAACAACTACATTTCCCCCATTTCTGATAAGGAAACTGGGGTACAGAGGGGTTAAATTATTACCTGACGTCACAAAGTTAATAAGTGGCAAAGCCAAGATTGTAATTGGATCCCAGTCTGACTAGTGAATTTCCTTTCTGATCACACACAAACACATTAGTGGGATTATATAGTTTGTTTCTTGCATTTCCCCTTGACCTTTATAGTGAGCATTTCCTATGCCATTTAACTTTCTTCTAAATCATAATTTCCAATGCTTGCATAATGGTCCATATCATGATTAATCATTCTGTATTATAAGACATTTAGGTGATTTTTAGTTTTTTTTTTTTGCTACTATAAATTTGGGGGCTGTGAAAATCTTTCCTCTCAAGTATTTGACTGTATATTTATGTTAGATCAATATTTAGACTGGAATTATAGGAACAAATGCTATGAAAATAGGCTCTTGACTTAGAAAGTTAGTACCAGCACAGAGGATGTAAAAGCAGAGACTCCACAGTGAGATGCCCCGATAAGAAACACTGCTCTGTTCCTGACGGTCTCTCTAACTTTGCCAAGTGGTTCAACCTATCTCTGGCCTCCTTCTTCATCTGCATCTTGAATGATAATACCTGTCTTATAGAATTATATGGATACAATCACTTAATAATATGCAAAGTGCTTAGAATAGTGTGTGGCACAGAATAAGTGCTATATAAATATTTACAATTTGGCTACATAAGGGTGTGATTTTGTTAATGGAGAAATTTTGGAAGAGAAAAATCAACAAGGAAAAGAGAAATATATTCCAATTAATTTTTTTCTTTATTTTTTATTTTATTTTTTTTTACATTTTAATTTATGACTTTTACAGAGAGGAAGGGAGAGAGATAAGAGAGTTAGAGAGAGAGATAGAGGAGTTAGGAAACACCGATGAGAGGAGAAACCTTCGTTCAGCTGCCTCCCGGCCCACCTCACCCTGGGGTATGTGCCCGCAACCCAAGGCACATGCCCTGGACCAGGATTGGAACGTGGGCCTCCTCAGTCCGCAGGGCCGACGCTCCATCCATGGAGCCAACCCGGTCTCGGCAATTTTTTTTTCTTTATGGATTAAGGTATTACATGTGTCCCCTATCCCCCAGTGCCCCCCATCCCCCACTCATTCCCTCACCCCCCTGGTGTCAGTGTCCATTCCAGTGGTCGGCAAACTGCGGCTCGCAAACCGCGGCTCGCGAGCCACATGCGGCTCTTTGGCCCCTTGAGTGTGGCTCTTCCACAAAATACCGACTTCTGCGCATGGGCCACGAAGTTTCAGTCGCACTGTACGTGCATGCCCGCACGTGGTATTTTGTGGAAGAGCCACATTCAAGGGGCCAAAGAGCCGCATGTGGCTCTCCAGCCGTGGTTTGCCGACCACGGGAGGCTTATCGCATGCATACAAGTCCTTTGGTTGATCTCTCCCCCTTATCCCCACCCTCCCCTACTTTCCCTCTGAGGTTTGACCGTCTGATCGATGCTTCTTTGTCTCTGGATCTGTGTTTGTTCATCAGTTTATGTTGTTCATTATATTCCACAAATGAGTGAGATCATGTGATATTTATCTTTCTCTGACTGGCTTATTTCACTTAGCATAATACTCTCCAGTTCTTTTAAGGCCACATTCCTTACACTATTTGTCTCAGTCAATCTGAACTACTTGTCAGTCTCACATAAGTTGTGACAAAGTGGTCCAGCACTTTATCATCTTCAGCACTGTAAATGCTCACTCTTCTTACCTGGGATGCTGTTTCATTCTTTGTGATTAATAGACTTCTCAGAATCTTTCAGGACTTGGCTCAGATATCAGCTCCCCTGACAAGCTTCCCTAACCGTTTTGCTTTCTCCAGTCTGGGTTAGGGGCCACTTTTCTTTCCTTCCTTATCCGTTTCTATTGAGCCTGTCTGCTGTTCCTTCTTAGTCTAACAGATTCCCTGACCCCACCACTAGACCTGTAAGCGTTTTCTTTTTGACAGGCCCTGTGAACTATTACTCTTTGTATCACCAGTACAGGACATGACAAATAGTGAGTAAGCATTAGCGATGTGGGATAGATGGCTAAATAAATGATTGGATGACAGAAGGAAGGAATGAAGGAAATATTTGGCCACCTTTCCATTTGTGCTTTAATTTCAACAATTCTGCACCAAATAATAATATCCACAATTTCATGTATTTGATATTTTAAAAAGTAGACTATTAGCACATTTCAATTCTGTCAGTATACCTAGCATTCCTGGAGTGTTTCTTTCCTTAATAAGCAATAATTTGTCTTGTATTTGTTCTTTGGGAGCCATCCTATTCTCTTGTAATAATAGAACATTACCAATCACAGAATTCTCAGTTATATATTATTCAGATGGCCCATAAATGTTTTAAGATCCAATAATGAGAGGACTTTGTCAATGCTTGAAATATGTCCATACCAAGAGCTAAGTCCAATAGAGCTGACCATCATTCCTCTCCATCCTGGTGTTTACAACATTCAGTAATTTGTAAACCATACTCCCATCTCTTTCTGGCCATCAGCAGGCCAAGCACGTATTTGGCTTCTTTTATAGCCGCTCATAAATGAATCCTTTCAGTCTCTTAATCATTTTGGTTGGTCTCTGAGTTTCCTCCAAATCACGAACATCTTTCTAGCATTGAAGTGCTGGTATTAAATGCATTATTCACATGGATTTAGAGGGTGTTTTGAGACATCTATTACATATGGTGTGATGCCACTTGGTGCTAGTCTCTCAGGATTGAAATACCTTTTTGTTGCTTTTACACAGCTCTGATGTCAGATTCTCTCTCTTTGGCTGCTAATCCTTAGATGTTTTCAGCTCACATCTTCCCCTGTCACATTCTTTTTTATGATTCTTGGGCTTATGTGATCCCTTCCTGAACTACTTTACTACAATCTTACAAAATAGTTTTCAAAGGTAATTAAGCTCTCAAAATGCTAAGATGATTCACTGAGTACCAGGCATATTTAATTTAGAAAAACATTGCAATCCTACTATGTGGAAGGCACTGTACTAAGTGCTGTTGGGAGATGGGGAAGAAGAGATCAGGATAATTAAGATGCACATCGATTCTTCCTATGACTTCTCAGACTACGCTCCAGAAAACCCCATTCACACTGTGCTCCAGAAAGTGTCATTCACATAGGTCAGGGAGCAAAGTTTGGCCATTGATTAAATCTGGCCCTCCATATGTTTTATAAATAAATTTTTTTGGAACACAGCCATACTTATTCATTTACATATTGGCTATGGCTGCTTTGAACTAAAATGGCACTATTGAGTATTGTGACAGAGAACATATGGCCTACAAAGCCTAAAATACTTACTATGTGGTCTTGTACAGAAAATGTTTGCCAGCCCTTGACCTAGACTGTACTGTTGTTTGGTTTGTCCTGGGATTATACATCCCAGTGGCCCTGCTTGATACTTGAGAAACCCATGGTCTATTTAAGGAGAATGCCAAGTGAACATATGAATGATAGATTTAAAATGCATGGTCCCATGTGCCAAAGCATAAGAAAGATCACAAAGCTGATGGAATATGGGGAAGTTGATGTTGACAGGGAAGATCAGAAAAGGCTTCATTCCTGCATGGTGTGGCATTTGACTTGGGGTTTGAGGAAAGTCAGGCTTTTTGATGGGTAGAAGAAGGTGTAAAGCAAAGCCATGAAGATGGGAGAGAGAAGGTGGGCTCGGGATGAACAACCCAGTGACCAGGATATGCTGGGTATCTGGGAAGTGCATGGTGAGGTGTGGGCAGATAGGTGGGCCAGCACATTGAAGAGCAGGCAGAGGGGTTTCAGTTTCAGACTGCTTTTAAAGATAAGCTAATGATGGTTTGAGGTGGGGTATTTATGTATAAGTACTTTTGTAAGATTTGTGAACTTTGTTTCCAAAAGCAAGATATTAGCAAAAGCAGACATTTTCTTATCTTACAGAAAGTTATCTCCCCTGATCTTGCCACTTTCCACCCTATACAGGTCTGGTTTTCTTCCAAGCTTTCTAACAACATCCCTGAATCTTTTGCTGGATCTTCTTCTATTTGTTATTGGGTTCTTTGAACTCTTTCTTCTTCAATTTTCACTCTTTTTTAAAAATATTTTTATTGATTTCAGAGAGGAAGGGAGAGGGAGAGAGAGATAGAAACATCAATGATGAGAGAGAACCACGGATTGGCTGTCTACTGTATGCCCCACACTGGGGACTGAGCCCACAACCCAGGCATGTACCCTTGACCGGAATCGAACCCGGGACCCTTCAGTCCACAGACTGATGCTCTATCCACTGAGCCAAACCAGCTAGGGCTCAATTTTCCCTCTTAATCTTCATGTCCTTAATTAATTCATCCACTCCTATAGTTTTCTTCGTGTGTGTGTGTGTGTGTGTGTGTGTGTGTGTGTGTGTCCTATAGCAGAGATTAGCCAAGTTCTCATGAATCAAATTTTCTCTTCCTGGAACACCAGCAAACTAGATTTTCCAGTTCAGTTGGGTCCCCAGTGGGATGTGGGCAGGAATAACTTACAGCACTTCAAGGCCTCTAAAATCTCCCACAAGGTCCTTAGGACTTAACCCTTCTGCAGTCACCTTGATGTCACCCATTTAAGATGGCAGTGCCATAAAACGGAAGAAATCAGGATCCCCAAAAGACCCAGGGCCACTAACTCCACAGTGGAGTGTAATGTGAATGAGAAATAAAATTTTATTGTATTAAGCCACAGAGATTTCAGGATTTTGTGTTTTCAACACTCCAAAATTCATCACTCAGTCATGACCTCTCAGCAGCATTCCCATGTTAATTCTAAAATGCCTGCAATTAGCATTTGCAAAATCAAACTCATTAAATGCTCCTCCTTCCCATTTATCTCATTTGCATCTTTCTTCCCACTAGCAACCCTAGTTTCATCATTGGGTCTTTCCTTGCCTTCATCTCTAATATTCAGTCTATTGCAAAAGCTCACCATTTCTTTCTGCAGAGTACCCTTGGGTTTAACTCTCTTGTCTCCATTCCAAAGATGTCACTACAACTCTGGCCATCAACACTTACACCTGGTTATTATGACAGCTTTCGAACTGATGCCCCTGTATTCAGTTCCTCCTGGCACTTTATCATTTTGCTTCTGCAAGATTAAATTTAAAACACCAATTTTATTTTGCAACACACCTGCTTAAGAACTACTCTGGCTGCCTATTACAGGCTTTCGCATCCAAGATCTCACACAGCGTGTGGCCACCCTAGTTATTCAATCTTATTCCACTCTTTCCTAACACATACCTTGTACTTTGTTTAAGCAATTCTACTTACCCCTGAGGAAGCCAAGTCCATTCCTACTGAAAATCCCAGTGGTTCTCATATGGGTGTGATTTTGCACTCCAGGGGACATTTGGCAATGTCTGGAGATATTTTTGGTTGTCACAATGGGGGGGAGGGGTTGGTACTATTGGCATCTAGTAGGTTGAGGTCACGAATGTTGCTAAACATCTGATAATGTACAGGACAGCCCCCACAATGATGTTACCTATCCACAAATGTCAATAATTCTGAGTTTGATAAATTCTGAGATTGATAAAGAAATCCTCCCAAATCCAGGTATCAATGTCTACTCCAGTGGTTCTCAATTGGGGGTGATGTTGCCCTGAGAGGGCATTTCCAATATCTGAAGATGTCTTTCATTGTCCTAACTGGGTAGTGGGGTTTTACCACTGGCTTCTAGTGAGCAGAGGCCAGGCATACTGCTAAACATCCAACAATGCGTAAGACAGACCCCATGACAAAGAATTATCCAAGCCCCAAATGTTAATTGTATAAGGTTGAGAAATCCGTGTACTATTCTCTCAGCATAAAAATTCTTCCTGCCTTTTCTATATCTTTATTTCCAGATAATTCCTCAAGGAGTAGCTCAAATTCCATCTCCAGAGTGATACTTTGTCTGTTCTAGCCCACAGTGGTCTTACCCATCTTTAGAATTTGTAATGCACTTACATTTAGGATAACAATTTAGCATTTGCTTCATGCATGCATGTTTTATCCATCCAACTAAAGTATAGGATACTTAGAGTATAAAGACCCAGTAATGTCTTTTGTATCTATGCCACTAATGACAAGTCTTTGTGCATATAGTAAAGGCCCCATAATTTCTGTTGATTGACACATTATTCAAGCCATATATAAATCCAAATTCTTTTCTCAGTCACTGCTATATATAAAGTTTTGGATACCAAAAATGAGAGAAAGAAAGCTAAAAGGAAAAAAAATGGCTTAGGTATTTTAAACCTGATAGTTGATGATATCCAGAGTACTCTTGATTTATTTTTACTAAAGGGCAAGAAGAATGCTTATTATTCTCATGACTTTACAATTCATGTAGTTTACAAACATACCTGGTAAAAAAAATAGAGCCACTCAAGGGGTCTAGGTTTTTGTGGCACTAAGTAAACAGTGGATATTTGAGCAGATCAATTCAGCTCTTTGCTCAGTTTTGGCATCATGCTGACATTTCCAGTATTGTTCTTTCAACACTGACTTGGCATTTTGGAAAACTTTGGCAAGTTTTCTAGAGTCAGTCTTTTATTAATTATATACTCAGACTAGTATCAAAGGGGAAAACAAAACCATTAATTTATTTACTTTCGTCCCATAATTTGTTTTGTCTGTATTGAAAAAACAACACAAAAACTATATCATTTCCTGTGTCATGAAGCCAGTTGTTCATGAGTTGGGTCATTTTCTACCTGGTGTTTATCCCCAGCATAGAAGAGTGGATCACTGTATAAGGATTGCCTAATTATCCTTTCAGCTCAGATGCCCTGTCCATACCTCATGGACAATGCACTCCCATGTGTTTATTTGCCAACTAAAATATGTCCACATTCCCGGCCCCTAGGCTGATTCCAGAGAGCTGTGACATTTTTCCAGCAGCCAATCAAGGAGGATTGGTTATGAACATGTATAGAGGCGCTTTCAACAGTGGAGAAATATTACTAATGACTATAATCAAATATTATTTTTAATAGAAAAGAAACAAAATGGAATTTGTAGGATAATCTCAAATAATGAGATAGTTTTCTTTCTTTAAGTGGAATGATCTGTCACACCCACCTGTTTGAGTCAATGTTTAATTATTCACAAACTATACATGTAAACTATTGCTAAATCAAAATAGAAGCTTTTTTTGCTCTGTATAGTATAATTTCTTTTTACCTAATTTAGGAGAAAAATTGTAATTAACCCTCATTAATGCGGCTGTTGAAATGAAAGATACCTGTTGGTCACAGTAACCTGACTTGTGCTTCCGTTATATGGAACAGAAGACTTTGGTAGCTCCAATCAACTTTTTTTATTAAGTGCTATGAAGTACATCACCATCCTCTCCATTCTCATTTTATGGGAGAGAAAAATAAATTTATTAAATACATGTCTAAATCTTATACAACTAGTAATCAGCAAAGGTGAAAATGAGAATTCTGTCTTTGATTTTTGGTTTTGTCTCTTACCTACATTCAATCACTGTAAATATATCAGAAAAAATATAGACTGTCGAATTAATCCTAGTGCCAAAGATTCGTGGTGTTGTACATTTTATCTTTATAGTTTCACTACCAAGTTGCCATTTTTATTACCTAATTAAAGAGCTGACACCTATTTAGTGCCAGGAAAATAAGATTTCATGGGCAGAGAGGGATAGTGGCAGCAGTGACTACCTGGCCTATCCAGTGTCACTACCACCACTCCATTTTCTATCTATATCTTGTGCTCTTGTTGGGTTCTGGGTAGAGAGTATTGAGTCAACACACTCTTACAAAGGTGCTGTTTGCAGAAACAGCCAGTAGGTGGCAGTACCTCCAAGCCTGGTATCTTCAGGGGCCAACTACTTACAAATGGTACAGGTTAACAAAACTCATCAGGACAGGAACTGAACAACCTTCAGGGACCACTTTGTTGGTGTTGGGTAGCATACCGACCTAATTAGCTGATATTGTTTCCAAAGAGGAATAAGTTTCTCTCCATTATGTTGGTCAGAAAACTTCAAAGTATCTTGGAAAAGCACACCATCCACGTGAGTTTGGTGAGTGCAGAAGTAAGAGAAGGGTAGAACTGCCAGCCCCAAAATACCCGAGAATACTATCCGTGGTCGGCAAACTGCGGCTCGCGAGCCACATGCGGCTCTTTGGCCCCTTGAGTGTGGCTCTTCCTAAGCCTTAGGAGTACCCTAATTAAGTGAATAACAATGTACCTACCTATATAGTTTAACTTTAAAAAAATTTGGCTCTCAAAAGAAATTTCAATCGTACTGTTGATATTTGGCTTTGTTGACTAATGAGTTTGCCAACCACTGTCTAGGTGATATCCACTGTTAGAGGTACCCCCAAATGTCAGTCTTCAGCAAATGTAGGCATCTGGGGGAGGGAGCCAAGGGGGAAAGGGAGTGGCACCGGGAGGAAGGGGAGGAAGCAGGACTAGAGGGCATCTTCCTGTGTTTGCACCTACCACATTCTCAGCTGATGGACAGGAATAATGATTCCTTCAATAGTCTACTTCCTGTGGCTGCACCTTCAATGACAAAACAAGTGCAGCATATTGCTTCTCAAACAAGAGCAGGAATGAGGATGGAGTGGGAGTCAGGAGCAGATTGTCCACTAGTGTAGGTAAAAAAAACAACAGCAACAAAAGCGTCAGTTGGGTTATCTCAGTATTGGAAAGACAACCATAGGCTCTGGGGAATAATGTGATGACACTCTACTTAATAGAGATTTGTGTAGTTAGTGCATGCATGTGGAGGGGAGAAATCAGGGGGGAGGGGATTGGGGAGTATATGAAGATGGGAAAGAAAGGAAGGAAATGAACAGCTTTGGAACCAGGCCAGCTTGGACTTGATCCTAGATGAATGGCCAGTGAACTGGGGAAAATTACTTAACCTTTTGGAATCTCAGTTTCCTTATATTAAAGTAGGGCCCAAGGATTCCAATGTCATGGTGCTGTTGAAGGATTGAATAAGACACTTTATGTAAATCTTATCACTCATTTGGCAGATTGTAGACACTCATTCACATTGGTTTGCCAGGAATGAGCTCTTAAAGACATTGCATAATTCAAAACTTGCATAATTCAAGGCAATGTTCCCTAGAGGAAAAAATGTAAAGTAGAATTTGTTGTATTTCATGCTCTGTGCATGCATTAAGACTTTATTAGTATTTTTGTATTGCCCTATTTCAAATTCACATAAGCTAAGTTCACATAAAATGGGACCTGGTTGTAGTGAGCACTCCTGTATGTCAGGGCAACTGAGACATACTGTTACAAAAACAAAAGAAAACAACAAACCACCGCCACTGTCATAAACAGAAACCTTGCGACAACACAACTATGTGTTATCTCCATTATTAATGTAAGAAAACTGAGTTTACCCATTAACTTTGCCAAGATCACACAGATAAAAATGGTTGAGCTGCTATTCACATCTACTCTGGTTTGATGCCACACTCTGCTTTTCTGGCTCACTGACCCCTGTAGGAACTTCCTTCTCTGGGGAGTGAGTCAGGAGGATTACTCACACCAGATGACAACATCTGATGTGAAAGAGAGGTGAGAAAGTGCATGCAATGGGGTGGGTGAGGAAAGAACCTGCAGCCAGAGAGATACTATGAAAAGAAATGTTTAAATATGAAAGATAACCAGGCTGTTCTTCATTTAATTTCCCAGTCTGCAATGAGTGCTGTTTCCACTTCTTTATTTATACCCCCAACTACCCCACCCCAGATTCAATTTTCATACTTGTGAGCAACAATGGAGAGTCAGGAAGTTTAATAATAACAGTATAGTCTTGTTCTTTGAACTAAGGCTGAGTGAAAGGCCTTGGAATGAATGATGGATAGGGTTTACAGTGATGACAAAGGTTTTCTCTTGTTTTCCATCTTGAGTTACCCAGAGAGGGGACTTAATGGGAGGGGGGAGTATGAAAAAGCTGAGGAGACCCCACCTCCTAGACTGGGCTTACTGGCTTATGATTTCTAAGAGGTATTCTCCTTAGATTAGTATGAGGAGGCCAAATCAGGAAGGCAGCATGGGCCAAACTTCTCACCCCTAACCATTTCTGAAAATCAGAACCTTAGCAGAGTGAGTGGGAAGGCCAGTGCTGAGTGAGGGTCAATGTTGAAGAGCAGGCTCTTCATTATCAGACAGCAATCACAATGGTGTATCCTGATGCAAACCTGATTCTGAGATGACTGGTGGGTAAGATAGGTGGGGAATGGGAGATTCTGGACTACAAAATGGAGGCAGCCTTTAGAAGCCCAGTTCAGCCTGCAGCGATAAAGAAGCCATTTCTTCAAGAATACCATGAATCTTGTCATGACTCCAGGATGCAAAGAGGTTTCTCCAGGTGTTGAGTTTCCCCGCTATGCACCTGAAGCCTCTGAGCACTAGGATGCTACTCCCTGGGGATGAGGACAGGTGTTTCTTTGGTGTAGGGCCAACGCATATGTCACAACTGAGAATATAGCACGAAATATTAATTTCATTGAAAGGCAAACTCAGTGGTAGCCAAGAAGTTTTATTGCCCAACCCCCGGCCAGTGGCCTGGTTTAGCATCATCTCTGTACTTCAATGTGAGTTCACAGTGGAGGCAGCAGGTTGGTGAGGATGTCTCCATGGGAGCCACCTTGAAAGAAACCTTCCATTCTTGGTATGAGACCCTGGACAATCATGCCTGGTGTGTGTTAAAACTCTTGAAGCTAATCAGCTACCTACTAGTTCATAACATCCAAAGTGAAACTGAAATAGAATAATGCCAGCCCCCCATCATGTTCCAGGTTACATGTGGGGAGGAGAAAACAAGAAAAGAAGCTACAGGTCAATCAGAGGTTGGAAATTAATGTGGTGCAAAAGCCTCTGACTGGGCTGGTGATCTCACTTTTTGTTACTGTAAATTACCAAAGAACTGGCCTCCACTGTGTTCATTTCCTGTAGCTAAGCAGCATTTTGATGATAGTCAGCTCCATGCCTTTCCCTTCACCTCAAAAACCAGAACCACAAATCACCCACTTATAATGACTTATTTGCAATAGATATTAGCCTGCAGGAGTCCGTTATAATTAAAAAGAAATTCTACAGCCTCTTGAATAAAATGACACAGATAGATGCGCAAGCTCTTTGAAGAAATGTAAAAGGCCATACATTATGGAGACATTATTATATTTCAATATGGAAGTGTACAGACTGCTAAAAAAAGATAAATTGTAAATGTGAAAAGATTTTGTTTGGGCTCATTGAACACATCAGTTTCTAATATATCTGTTGCATATATCTGCTTCAGAGAGCTCAATTTCAGTTCCTTTGTGGAAATCAATCCTGTAGAATTATATAAATGAAGAGGAGGCAGCGGAGCTGTGATAGAGAGAGCTCTGAGAAGATGCCAGGGATATGGGTCTTGGCTTTGCCACTGGCTGACTTGGCCATGTCATTTCACCTTTCTGGGCCTCAGGTTACTTCTTGAAAATATAAAGGTTTATATGACTATGTCTAAGGTTTCTGCTATTCTATGATTCTGTGACTCCAGGGAAACAGAAAGTGATGAGAGAGGAAACTAAGTCACTAGCAGCATGGGGTCTCAATCTCAAGGTGATCAAAGTCCTGAGTCCCAGCAGTAGCCTCTGGCCTTCTTAACACCTTCAGTGTCATCCAATAATGCATATTCATTGAGTACCTCTGTGGGCCAGGCAGAACTTGCCTAAAATGGTGAATTCCTTGCTTAGAAACAAATTGTATTGGTGAAAAACATTTACATGTATAAGCAGATGCACTGAGTTCACCTGCAAATTTAATGGCAAAGTCTCCTGTAAACCATCAGCAACTCACCTCAAGTCCTTGAACCCTTTTGCTTTTCCATCCAAGAGATTTTTCTAGCACTTTAATAACTTTCTCAACTTACATACAAGGAAGCCTAGAGCACTCCCAGGGGCAGATCTCAGGCATAAAGGGATGGAAGTTGGTGGGTAAAGACCCGAAATTTCCAGTTACTTGGTGGGACAAGTCTATGAGAATTCTGCATGGTGTTCCAGAGAATGCCCAGCTGTATTGACCCCTGGTTACCCTCCATGGTAACCAACGGAGTAATATACTTCATTGGCTTTTCTCCTTTCCTTGTTTACACTCCACACACTCTCACTTGTCCTTTCTGAGACTACATCCCAACAGAACTATCTGCATGCAAACACTTGTTATAGGATCTGCAGTTCACTGAAACAAATGACCCGAACCTGAAATAGATCAGGGAAGCCTGCCACATAAATGATGCCTGCCACAGCATGCACTATTTAGAACCAGGATGGCAAACAAACCATGCAGCCTCCTGAAATTTCCTTTCTTATTGACAAAAGCCCTACGTTTGGCTGCTTTACACATCATCAACAAGAATGGTGTATTGACATGGTTCAAAAACTAATCTGGAGAACTAAGTATGAAATCAATTTGGGATCTTTATTACCCATGTAATTTAACACTCATCACCCCCTTTTCTCTGCACAGCTAGTTTTAAATTGATGACCTTAGAACCATGTAACTATAATAAAAGCTAGTATTTCCCATCTAATATGTTGCAAAAAGTATTCAGCATATAACCAACCCTTCCTGGGGAACAGGGAAATAATGGACAGCACCCTTATTTGGCGGAATATATAAATAATCTGTTCCATGGAGGGATGAAGGTTGGCGTATCCATACTTAGGGGATACTGGGGGTAAAGGTATATAAAAGTATAGACATTTTGGAGGGACAAATTACTTCCTGGTGGACGGAACATCAATTAAAAATGTTAACAGGCATTACACTAAAGGATCAATGAGACTTAGTGTTAATAGTGCATGGTAGGCAGCCTTTAAAATGCCCCCCCTATGATTCTTGCCTCCTGTTATTCATATCGTTGGGTAACCCCCTTCTGTTGACTGCGGGCTGGACCCAGCAACTTGCTTCTAACAAATACAATATCGCAAAAGTGATGGGATGTCACTTTCATGATTAGGTTATAAAAGATCGACTTTCCTTTTTGCTTGCACTTTTTTCTTGCTGGCATTCTCTCTCTGGCTCTTCTCTGGCTGCCTTGGTGGACAGGGCTACCAGACAAGAAACCGAGGGTCACATTCAGCTAACAGTCACTGAGAAACTAAGGCCTCAGTCTAATAGCTCAGGAGTAACTGAATCCTGCCAACAAGCACATGAGTGAGTTTGGAAGTGGATCCTTCTCTACTTGAGCCTTCATGTGAGAGTGCAGTCCCAACTGACACCTTGATTTTAACCTCCTGAAAGACCCTGAAACAGAGGACCCAGTTAAGTTGTGCCTGGATTCCTGACCCACAGAAACTGTGCTTAAAATGTTGTTGTTTAAGTGGTTAAGTTTTTTGGGGGGTAATTTGTTATGCAGCAATAGATAAATAATATAGGATGTCTTTAGGAGAAGAAGGGAGAGAGCTGAGAGATAAAATGTTTATTTTGGGCCTCACAAATTCAAAATTTGGTAAGATTTGATGGTTTACTTTTGGACTTTTGTTTTAATAAGGAATTTTTTAAATCCTCACCCAAGGATATGTTTTTATTGATTTTAGAGAGAGAGGAAGGGAAAAGGAGAGAAACATTGGTTACCTCCCATACACACCCTGACCTGATATCAAACCCGCAACCTGGGTATTTGTCCTAACGGGAAATCAAAACCATGATCCTTTGGTGTGCTCCAACCAACAGAGTCACACTGGCTGGGGCTACTTTTGGACTTCTTAAAGAGGAAAGTTTAGTTAAGAAAAATCATAGATAAGATGTCTGTGAGGATAATTAGTATAAGTGAATAAGAACCATAATATATTATTTTTTAAATCTACTCATTTAAACATGTATAAAGTAGCTATTATAAATAATTTCACTTATGCTGGAGTCCCGGGTCAAGGAACTAGTGCCCATGGGTTAAATCTGGCTTATTATCATACCCATTCATTTACATATTTTCGATGGCGCTCTGTTCTGGAATCACTTAAATTCTCATCTCAATTTCTTGATGTCATTGTGTGTACAGATATAGGGTCACAAAATAAATTGAATATTTTTAGCAGTTAGTCAATAAATCATCTTAAACTGTTCCTCATGTGGGAGATGCTGAGAGATAATTTTGGTTCCTGCCCTCGAGAAACCTGTTTTATAGAGGGGAAGAAAAGAAAACAGATGATGGCCAAGCACTCTCTCAGTGCTAGGTTGGTGTGGTGGTAAAACCCATTAGCACCAGTATTCAACTTTGAGGATCAAAATCAGGCCTTGCCTCTTTCTAGCTATACTTGGGCAAGATACTTAATCATTCTGTGTCTCAGATTTCTCAGCTGAAAAACTGACACAGTAATGGAGCCTTTCTCATAGGTTTATGGTAAGGATTGAGATAAGCATGAAATAATAAGTAGGTAGTACTTACAACTGAGCCTGGTACCTTGTCAATGCTCAAACACATTAAGTCGCATCATCACTGTACAGTTGACCTCTTGTATTCCCATCCTGCCATTAGAGTTTATGCCTTGACTACTGCAAATTAGTTAGATTAATTAATGGTTTCATCCAATTTAGGATCTTCATTAAATTTGAATGTGGGAGTTAGTCTCATATGACTTTTTTCTAGATGGAAGCATTACAATAATTTCAGGCAACTGCTGTACTTGAAATAAAAGCTATCAATGAGGGGCTAGTTTTCCCGCTACTATTCTTGTTTTTAAATTATCCTTTGTCCTGAAATGGCTCAGTTTTACCTTTAAATCTAAAAATGTTAATTTCAGAAAACTGGGCAAAATTATTCCTGTGGAATTTTAGATAAACAAGATGTAAACTATATTCTCTCAAATGCTACTTAAAGATTCATTTATGCTTTTATAATTCATAATCGAATTTGATCTTTTCCATAAACTTTTGTTGAAGTTTATCTAATATGACTCATGGTGGTAATGTTGAAGGCATTCTGTTTATGAGTACCATTATGAAAATACTAAATTTGCATAATTTACCCAATTTTCTCTAACATTCTGAAGCATATTGTCACCATCAACAATCATTATTATGTATGTTGTGTAGAGTACATCGATCTTTCAAAAATATTTTAATATATAATTCATTCTATCTTCATATATTATAGTTGTGCAAATACTGAAGTCAGAGAGCTTGGTAAATTGTGCTAATACAAAGAACCAGTTAAGAGCAAAGCCATACTTAAAAAAAAACACCTTTACTTTTTATCTTTAATTTCTTTATTGGTTAAGGTATTACAAATGTGTCCTCATCCCCCCATTAACCCCCACACCCCCACTCATGCTCTCATCCCCCTGTTGTCTGTGTCCATTGGTTTGGCTTATATGTATGCATACAAGTCCTTTGGTTGATCTCTCCCCCTTCCCCCCACCCTCCCCTACTTTCCCTCTGGGGATTGACAGTCTGATTGCTGCTTCTCTGTCTCCGGATCTGTCCCTGTTCATCAGTCTATGTTCTCTATATTCCACAAATGAGTGAGATCATGTGGTATTTATCTTTCTCTGACTGGCTTATTTCACTTAGCATAATTGCCCATCAGCAGAAGAGTGGATTAAAAAACTGTGGTACATCTACACAATGGAATACTACGCTGTGGTAAAATAAACCTTTATTGTAGTAGTAAGTATTACATTTATCCCCTTTTCCCCCCCATTGACCCCTTCTAGCCCCTCCCGCCCCCCTGGCCTTCACCACCCTATTGTCTGTGTTCATGGGTTTTGCATATATGCATACAAGTTATTTGGTTGATCTCTTCCCACCCACCCACCCTCCCCTGCCTTCCCTCTGAGATTCAATAGTCTGTTCCATGCTTCTATGTCTCTGGATCTATTTTGTTCATTGGTGTATTTTGTTCATTAGATTCCACATATGAGTGAGATATACTTGTCTTTCTCTGACAGGCTTATTTAGCTTAGCATAATACTCTCCAGGTCCCTCCATTCTATCTCAAAGGGTAAGAGATCCTCTTTTACAGCTGCATAGTATTCCATTATGTAAATGTTCCACAACTTTTTTATTTACTCATCTATTGATGGGCACTTGGGCTGTTTCCAGATCTTAGCTATTGTAAATTATGCTGCTATGACAAAGCCACACTTTATTTCTACTATGATATCATATGTTCATTCTAGTTTTAAGATTTTGAATATTTTTGTTGTACTATAATTCCTTCAGCATTTTAGATCTAACAAATATTTGATTAACCAGGATGCTTTCTAGAATACCTCTTTTCAGGCGACTTAAGCCTACAGAAAGGGTTTGGACAAGATGATCTCTTACACCCTTCCCCCTTCTTTTATTTGTCTATGATTATTGGTAACAAAATTTCTAAAAAAATAATAAATTTATTGGGGTAACATTGGTTAATTACAGTATATAAATTTCAGGTGTACAACTTCATAATATGACATCTGTGTACTCTATTGTGTGCTTTCTCCTGAAGTCTAGTATCTTGTCACCTTTTATTTGATCCCCTTTACCCTCTTTTTCCTCTTCCCACTCCTCTTCCCCTGTGGTAACTACCATTGTGTTGTCCATATCTATTAGTTTGTTTTCTATCAGAATTTATAAGTTTATTTATCCACATACATAGAGTTCTCTATTGTTTTTTAAAGTCCCGATGTAGCATATTTCTATATATTAGTAGCTTGAAAATGTATAATTTTATCTTCAACATAGTTCTTATTTGGAAAACATCTTTGAAAATATTACTACATTATTTTTAAGGACGCACTAGGAATTAGATATTCAAATCCTATAAATAAACAGAATTTTAGAAAAAAAGTAGAAAATGATACCAAACAATACCCATGGGTGTTTCTCCATTGGTGAGAAAGTTTTGGGATAGGTGAATCTCTTAGATGAAAGTTCATCTACTATAATAAGTGAAGATGGTGGCTGTTACTTGGACAGGCATGGAGGAGGAGTGTGCTTGCCTCTGCGGCATGAACCCTTCACGGGGATGCCAGGGCCCAGCTGAGACTCGGCAGCCCATGGCAAGCTGGCCCCGCCCTGGTCACCCACGGAAGAGGAGCACATCCAGGTGGCAGCGCGGTGCTGTGCGGGGAGTGGAGGGCGAGCCCCATGCTGCTCCCGCCTGCCCCTTGCTGCTTGCTGCAGGATCTGCCTCCAGAGTTGCTGGTGGTGATCTTCACCTCGCTCCCTGGCACCGACCTGCCCAGCCTGGCCCAGGCCTGCACCAAATTCCACTGTATCCTGCACACCTGGAGACGGCGCTGCCAGGAGGAGGATAGCATTTGTGAAAACTTGCAGAACCTGGAGATGATGGGTATGTCTTGTCGAGAAGTCTATGTGAAGTTGCTCCACCCATGCAGACACATTTTGGGATTGCGGCAGGAAGCTAACGGGCCCTATGGAAGACTGCTGAATGTAGTGGTGGACGGCTTATGCATTATTGGTTGGACACCTGCCTCCCCATTACCCCCATGTGGATGACCCAATGCAATTCAAGCCCTCGTTTAGAATTCACCTGACAGAGAGGAAATCGGCCATGGTGGAGTGCATGTACGGCCACAGAGGGCCCCACAGCTGCCACATGCAGATTCAGAAAGACGGGTTCTCCACCAAGTGCAACCAAACAGACCACCACTGGATATCTCGTTGGAGCCGAGAGGATTTACTAACGTGGCTGAAGGAAGAATGGGGGCAGGCGCTGGAGGACATCCAGGAGGGCAGGCTGCAGTTCATCCTGATGAAGTTCATCTACCATCGGTATGACAACTGCCTGACCTACTGCTGCATCTACCTCCCCCCCGCCACCCCCGAGCTACCCAGGCGACCTCATCAGGCCAGGCCTCTTCAAAGGCACCTACGATGCCCACAGCCTAGAGATTGTCATGCTCAGCTTCCATGGGAAGCATGCCAGAGCCAAGAAAATCACAGGAGACCCCAATGTCCCTGTGGGCAGCAGATGATAGAGAGCCACCTCATGCACCACATCCAGCTGCCTGCTGTGGAGATCTTCCGCAACTTCAATGAGCTTTTCCGCATCGTCCAGGAGGTTCCTGAGCAGGTGATCCAGGAGCAGCAGCAACAGCAGCAAGAAGACAGGACTGAGGACAGGGAGGGCCATGGCTAGCAGAGCCCTGTCCAGCCCAGTGTCGGGGAGTCCTAAGCTGAAGCTTTGGAGGAGCAGGCTATCCAGTTTGTTCTGCTTGTGGGTGAGCTCAAGTGACCAGAACTACCTCCAAACCTGAAGGATGTGTTTCTATGGCATGGGCATTGTTGCCGGCTATGGCTTCGCCAACCCCCAGTGCATCCCTGGAGTCTTCATCCTGTTCGATGAGGACCCCTTCGGGTTCATCTGGCTGGAGCTGAAATGCTTCAGTCTGTACAGCAGAGTCCTGTTCACCTTCTAGAATACGGAGGCACCGTCCCCACAGGCCTTCCAGGAAATGCTCAAGAACATTCAGTCCTGACCCCCCGACAGCCCCTCCCTTGCCCAGGGGTGGACAGCAGGGAGAAGCGGCTTCAAAGGAAGAGCAGCTGGCATGCACTTTGAAGATTTGACCTTCTGACCAGATTACCCAACTTCTTGTTTGTTTTGTTAATCCTCACCCGAGGATATTTTTCCATTGATTTTTAGAGAGAGTGGAAGAGTGAGGGAAAGACAGAAATATCGATGTGAGAGAAACACATCAGTTGGTTGCATCCTGCACGAGCCCCAAACAGGGCCCGGGCTGGGTAGGAGCCTGCAACCGAGGTAGAATCAAACCTTAGACCTTTCAGTCTGCAGGCCCAGGCTCTATCCACTGAGCCAAACCAGCTAGGGCTGAGCATGTCTTTTTAAAAAGAAAGAAAGATAAAGAAAAGACCCTAAAATTAGATAGTGTCAATTGTTAGATTGTACAACTCTGAATATAATAAAAACCACTGAATTGTACATTTTTAAAGGGTGGATTTTATAGTATGTAAATTATATCTCAATAAAGCTGTTATTAAAAATAAAAAAATGGAAACCAGAATCAGCAGATGACACAGGAGAGTTTGTGACAGTGATGATTTTAGCCAGTGAATTACAAGGATATCCTATACTGCTGTTGTTTCCATTAAGAACATCTGAACAGATGATAGAGACATATTCATATCAGAAGAAACATGCTGGTTGCACCTTGGAAAAATCTCTTTGGCTGATCTTCAAATACCATTTCACCTTTTCTTTTTAATGATCCAAGGATATTTGATCTAATAGTGTTGATGGAACTTTCACTTCTTATTGTAAATTGTTGCGTAGGACTGGGAATGGGACTTGCAAGCCAAGAAAATCTCATAAATTTCAAAAATTGGAAATAGTATGGCAAACATTTTCTCATGATAATATGGCAAAACCAGAAATAAGAAAAACCCAGAAAATAAAAAAGTCCTTACATTCTTGGGGGGGGGGGATAAATTTCTCTTAAATCCTCGACTACAAACAGGA
This sequence comes from Myotis lucifugus, assembly GCF_000147115.1. Classification (NCBI taxonomy): domain Eukaryota; kingdom Metazoa; phylum Chordata; class Mammalia; order Chiroptera; family Vespertilionidae; genus Myotis; species Myotis lucifugus. The sequence goes on from NW_005871097.1 coordinate 5,042,622, forward strand.
AATATAAACTGAAATACATAGTTTCTAGAAAATACTAATAAAAATAACATGAATTGAAATTATAAGGCATATCTAGAGCAGTACTTAGAATGATAAAACAGATTATAGAAAAATAGAAGGAATGAATCATGAAGACAAAAGTAGGAATTAATGAGTTACAAAAACTAAATTATTTGAAAAATAAATATAGTGTGTCCCAAAAATGTATACACATACCTTGAATAATTATAAAGGCAATTTTTATTAAAATACATTTCATTTTCAGAATTGAGCTATCAGCTGTTAAAGTGTATATATATTTTTCTGGGATACCCTATATGATGAAAAGCTAGCTTTTTTTTTAAAATAAAACAACAAGATAAACCACTAGGTAGACTAATCAAGAAAGAGAAGAGATAACTATATAAATTAAGAAATGATAATCTATATATATAAAAGCCTAAGTGACTATTACGACCAAATGACCAGAATGACGGGAACAACTGGTCGACCAGTCGCTATGATGCGCACTGACCACCAGGGGGCCGACACTCAACGCAGGAGCTGCCCCCTGGTGGTCAGTGCACTCCCACAACCGGAGCACTGCTCAGCTGACTGACCCATCCTGGCAGCCCACCAACTCCCTCAGTAGTCCTGCAGGTCCAATCTCCGGAGAACGGGCCAGGCACCGAGGGACCAGTGCTGCCCTCACGATCCCAACAGCGCCTGCCTCCTGGAAGTTGGCCTTGGGCACCATGGCCACTTCCCCTCCCTAGATGCTCCACAAGGAAGAAAGGATATAAAAGCAGCTGCCAGGTGGCTCCCGACAACCAGCAGGAACATCAACAGAATGAATACTGATCCCAGGCTGGCAAGGGCATCCCATCACCCGCCCGGAGGGCTGATCATGTCCAACACCCCCCCTCGGGATCCCACCCATGCACTAATTCATGCACCAGGCCTCTAGTAGGGAATAAAGCAGAAAAAAGTAAATTAAGAATAAATAATAAGAGGCTACTTTGTTCAACTTAAACATATATATTTGAAAACCTGGATGAAATAGACAATATTATAGATAAATATGATTTACTGAAACTAATCCAAGAAGAAAATTTTTTAAAAAATGTAAGTAGAGCATTTCCCTAGACAAAGTAGAGAAGTTTCTTTGAGGGCTACCTTTTTCAGCATATAGATAACCATATGATTTCTCTTCTTAGATAAATTAACACTTGGAGTGCGGGTGAATTTCCCGCCAAAATATAAGATGGCTCTGTCTTTTGGTTTTGTTCCATCCACCAAAAGGGTGGATTACAAACAAATATTTGGTAATACGCAGTTACAATCGGCCCGAGTTTACACGTTTCCCGCACTCCACCGCAAATCTATATGAACCGAGTTAAAGACGGCTCCCGCGGAGTACGCGCAATTCACGCGAGCCGACTTAACTCGTTTCCTGCACTCCAAGTGTTAATATGGAGTATTTTATCAATAGATTTTCTTATAGCAAATTATCATTGCATTCTTGAATATATCTAGTTGGTCATAACTTACTATTTTTTTTAATACATTTTATTGATTTTTTACAGAGAGGAAGTGAGAGGGATAGAGAGTTAGAAACATCGATGAGAGAGAAACATCGATCAGCTGCCTCCAGCACATCTCCCACTGGGGATGTGCCCGCAACCCAGGTACATGCCCTTGACCGGAATCGAACCTGGGACCTTTCAGTCCGCAGGCCGACGCTCTATCCACTGAGCCAAACTGGTTTGGGCAACTATTTTTTAATGCCTTGCTAAATTGTTTGCCATATAGAATTATTACATCTATTTTCCTGAGTAAGACGTATATGCAGTTATCTTTTGTGTGTGTGCATATAATCTTTTTGAGGAATTTTGGTAACACCATTACATTAGCTTTAGATTTAGAAGTTTTTTGTTGTTTTTTTCATACACTAGGTTCTGGAGTAGACGAAACAGATTAGAATTATTTATTTCAAGGTATACTAGAAGTCCTCTAAAACCATCTGGGCCTGGAACTCCAATGTAAAAAAGTATGAGGTCATCTACTGATATTCTAAACAGATATTTATAAAATTCACCATAAACTCTTGATAAAATATTTAATATTAATTTATGGAAATCTATATATATAAAAGGTTAGTATGCAAAGTGGCCCCTTGGGAGTTCAACCGGGAGACTGGTAGTTTGATCACTCACTATGATGTGCACTGATCACCAGGGGGCAGGAGTTAAGTGTGTGTTCTGCTTCATGAATTTTACAGAGAGAAAGATCTTAGAATGTGTAAATCATCCTGATTTATCAGAAGCCAACAAAAGGAATTATAGTGACAAATTGGGAAGTATTCAGGAAAAATAAATTCCAGATGTCCTGGGCACTTCAGTTCTACCCATCTAACTATTCTACCCCCCTTTTCAAATATGATATGGAAATTAAAAGTGATAAAATATTTATTAGTATTATATTTATTTGGGCAGAGTTGCAAATTTTAATGAAGCATAGGTTTGAGATATTATTCAGTTCAACAATTATTAATCTGTGAAAATGTACTTAATTCAGACTGGATGATTTTGACAAATCTTTTCTTGGCAAATCTTTTCTATTTTAAAATTAAGTTTTAGCCAAGTTATCTACTTCCTAGAATTTATTATTTTTCTCTTGGCATAGTTTCAACTATATAGTTTTTCCCAGATGGATGAATTTTCCTGGCTTTTTTCTTTAGAATTTAATTTCTCTGATCATTCAGCTTGTCCAGAAATTGACAAGTCTTCTTTGAACAAAATGAGTCATTCTCTTATACCAAGAATAACAAAATGGGACTGCCAATGTATTTGTTATCTGTTCATACAACAGAATTGATAGGAAAGACAGCACACTGCCAAGTTTGAAGGTCATATTTGATCCTAAATACCATTCATGGTAAATGAAACAATTTGAGGTTTTCTCTCTTCCATAGAAGGATGATATTCCTTTCTCAAAGTGTATAAATTGGTCTCATTAAAATATCTGTCCATTCATCTATTCATCCATCCATACATCCATCCATATATTCATTCATTTATTCATGTAACATCTTTGAATATCAGTAAAGTACATTGTAATCCATTTTGCTCCTGCACCCTATTAGTGCTAGAGGTAATAAGATAAAAGAGACAGTGTCCTGCCATCAAAGAATTTACAGTGTTGTAAAAGAAACAAAAAATGCCATGAGCTGTATTTTATTCAATGAAATTTGCACTCTAACCAGAATTTTATATTAACTCCACACTTGTATACCCAATTCCCACTCAATAACTCTGGTGTTTAATGGACAGCTATACTAACCTGCTCTATCTGCAATCTTTCCCAAGGTCATATTGGTTGGCAACTCCATCATTTTAGTTGCTATGCTAAAAAGTTTGAATACTTTCTTTCATTTAACTTTCACATCCAATCCATCAGGAAGTTCTCTTGGCTCTACTTTAATATATGTCCAACATAATCTGACTATTTCTCATTTCCCCACTGCCAGCCACTGGTCCCAGTCTTCCATCATTTCTCATTTGAATGACTAGAATAGTCTCCTAATTAGAATCCTTGCTCCCCGCCACCACCACCACCACTTGTCCTTCCAGAGTGTATCATCAATAAAGCAGCCGAGGTATCCTTTTAAAACATAAATCATATCATGTCACTTTTCCATTCAAATCCTTCTATGGCCCACATTTCACTTAGAAGAGAAGCTGGAATCCTTTCAATGGTCAACAAAGACCTACATGGTCCATCTACCATAATAACTTTGACCTCATGTACTAACTTCCCCTTCTCTACTTCAGACACACTGTCCTCTTTGTTACTTCTGCCTTAGAGTCTTCATACTGACTGTTTCCTCTGCCTCGAATGTTCTTTCCTGGATATCTATGTGCCATTCTCATCACTCCATTCAGTCTTTGCTCAATATCTTCTTCTCAATGAGATGTGCTCTGATCACACTATTTAAAATTGTATCCCACCCTAACCGGTTTGGCTCAGTGGATAGAGCGTCGGCCTGCACACTGAAAGGTCCCAGGTTCGATTCCGGTCAAGGGCATGTACCTTGGTTGCGGGCACATCCCCAGTAGGAGATGTGCAGGAGGCAGCTGATCGATGTTTCTCTCTTATCGATGTTTCTAACTCTCTATCTCTCTCCCTTCCTCTCTGTAAAAAAAATCAATAAAATATATTAAAATTGTATCCCTCTATTTCTACTCTCAACCTCCCATCGATCTTTAAAAACAAAAAAACAACTATTTTTATTGATTTCAGAGAGAAAGGGAGAGGGAGAGAGATAGAAACATCAATGATGAGAGAGAATCATTGATTGGCTGCCTCCTGCATGCCCCCTAGTTGGGATTGAGCCTGCAACCCAGGCATGTGCCCTTGACCAGAGTTGAACCTGGGACCCTTCAGTCCATAGGCCAATGCTCTATCCACTGTCAAAATGGCTAGGGTTCATCAAGCTTTTTTTTTTTTTAACTGTATGGTACATAGTCCTTCCAAAGTGCCATATGATTTTTCTAGTATATGTATTGTTTATTATCTGTTTCTCTCTGCTGGAATGTAACCTATGAGTATATGGATATTTTTCATTAATAAATTCTAAGATAACCTGGAACACAGTAGATATTCCATTAATATTTCTTGATGAATTTGTTGACTGAAAAATTTTTCCAGAACTTAGTTTGCATCAAATAAATTAATTAAATGACCAATTTACCATATTTATAATTCATCAAATTACCAAATTATTTTAAAACTATTTGTGGTGAATTGGCCTGTTTCCAGTTAACTGTTAGACAAGCTATGATCTTCCTCTTAGAGCAGAAATCAACAAACTTTTTCTGTAAGGGCTACATCATAATTGAGTTTGGGCCATATATTCTGTGTCACAACTACTCAATTCTGCTTTTGTGGTGCAAAAGCAGCCATACACACTCTGTGACTGTGACTACATTCCAATGCATCTTTATTTATAAAAACAGATAGTGGGCTGGATTTGGCCCATGGGCCATAGCCTGGTGACCCCTGTTGTAGAAGAAACTGGAGCCCTTAAGGAAGATTGAAGGGATTAGGTCACATACCCAATATCAGGTCTGGCTAAACTCAAGGGCTTTATCTATTCAGACTATATTCAAATTCTGAATTTGTATGAACTTGCCCTATCCGATTGGTGAATGAGTTAACTCTCATTTTCCAAAATCTTAAAATAGCAAAAATTTAGACCCATCTGAGAGTAGTGATAATAAATTGAGAAAGTGTATATGACAAGGGCAAAATATAAACATATGGATGGTTATTGTCTTCTCTTTTCTACTTTTCTTCTGAAAAAGGCTTCTGTGTTGCTAGGGCTGCTGACTCTGTGATGAGGCCAGGTAATTCAGCATTCATCCTATTGGCTATGTAGAACAAAGGTCAAGGCAAAAGAAGCCTAAAACATAGTAGATTCATTTATACTGGAGAGGATACAAAGCTACTCTCATGAGAAAAAAAAATGGATTTGGAAAAAAGAAGAAGGAGGAGGGGGGAGGGAGAGAGAGCACAAAAGCCATCCTGGGATGGGTTTCAGGAAGAGAGTTTTAGAAGTTTGAAAAAGGTAGGATTGGAGGCAGCTTTAATGTACTGCTTTGTAAACTGGAGGGATGCTGGAGGATGCATGGCAGGATGGGGAAGGAGGGAGAGAAGGACTCTAAGAAGTGTTTCTCTGTGTTATGAATGCAATTCTCCTCTGCAGTTTTTATAGAGAATGCAATAAAGACTAAAGCTATAATTTAATCTTACAGTGCAGGACTTGGAATAAAACCATTTTATTGCCTGGCCTGGAGGCAATCTAACTTTGTAAGGGTTACATAAGTACAGAACTAACCACAGACCTTGACACAGAACTTAAAATGGTAATTACATAGTTTTTGCTATGGTGTTTATACCTGATGAGGGAGAGATAAGGTAAAGCTGCACAGAAAATAAACTCAAATTGTATTTTATAAGTGAGTAGGTGTTTGTTAAGTGATATGACTATGAGCTCAGGCATTGGACCTAGAAAGTCTGGACTTTGAAGACTGGTGTGTTCACTTCTTGTATGCCTTTGGATAAGTTTCCCCAAATCTATATGATAAAGGTTTCTGGGAATGAAGATGGCAGTAACTAATGTATAAGGAGATTGTAGGAATTAAATTTGATTACCAATGTAAGCTATTTAAAAGAGAGATGAATGTAATTAAGTTTATCTTGTGTTAGTCAATGATGTTCTAATGAGTATTTAACCTGCACTACTGGAGCCAAATAGCATGTGAAAAAGAGGAGACCTGCCCAGCTGCTGTGGCTCTGTGTTTGAGTGTCGACCCATGAACCAGGAGGTCAGAGTTCTATTCCTGGTCAGGGCACATGCCTGGGTTGTGAGCTTGATCCCCAGTAGGGGGTGTGCAGGAGGCAGCTGATCAATGATTCTCATCATTGATGTTTCTCTTTCTCCCTCTCTCTGAAATAATTGAAAAATATTTGAAAATAGCTTAACCTATAAGCAATAAATGTTAAAAAAAACACACACACAAAAAAAACCC